>NW_017804138.1:0-23134 GCF_001625305.1 Branchiostoma belcheri
CAAATATGGATATTTTTCAATGTAACTTCATGGACTGATAAAACAGGAACCAAGGATTACAAAAATGTTAATTTTGTTTCGATACGTTAATTCTACAAGAAGTTATGAGCTTTCGAAATTCGATTTTTGGGTAAAAATTGGTAAAAAAATAGAATGTTTACTTTTCAAAACCTGTCAAATATTCAGATTACATATTTGAGCCTGCTGCATGCATTCATCTGACGTTTTGTATCATTTCCTACATTTCAAGCTTTAAATCATAAAAATCCGTCTATTCTATCCGGAGATATGAGTGTCTAAAAGTTCTACTCCCAAAGGCCTTCATTGGGGAAAACCGTTGCTAGGGCCGTTGCTAAGGAGGCACTTGGCTGCTTTCCCAGCAAAATGGAGTACACACCATATGCAAAACTTGAAGAAAACTTCTATTGGAAGAAATTTATTAATTTAAAGGGCCTTGGAAATCTATATTATGTTTCTATGGTAACCGTTGCTAGGGAAAATATACCTCCCTAGCAACGCAGGAGATAATACTTTAAGATGGTTTCGTAAATGGCAATAGAGGGCGACTTGTGGGAAAATGTCTATTTCCTGACTATTTTGAGTGAAGTACCTTAGTGCATGCATGGAGGAATCTCATTTTATCTCCAGTTTTGTGGCATTTGGTGCTATTTTTAACTAAAAATGTAGATTTTTGGCTCCTGTGACACAACAGTTAAAGAAATTTTGCCGAGATTCGGTGTTAGATATCAATAGTGATAATACATTATTGAAAAGGAGGTGGACAATCTCCTTATACAGGGAAAGGTGTGGGGATGGTTTTAATCAAAATTGTAGTAACTAACTTAGCAACTAAAAAGAAAGACAACGCAATACCAGATAACAAATTTATTCCGCACCAAAAAGAGAGCATACAGGAGTCGATATTGTAGTGCATATTCTTCGTATCACGCGTACACCTGTAAAAATGTACTTACAGGAAATCTCACATTCCAGACTCCCGGAGGTGTTTGGGTTTTTCATCACCTTCCAGTTCACTCCAGTTAATACCTGTCTCTGACCTTTTGATCTCCTGTCATTCTGTCTGTCGATCTTATACAATCCACGTGCTGTCAACTTACACTATACACAACTCCCCGCAACTAGGCGACTAATAACAATGTACTTCCACATCCAGGAGTAACTACATATTCCGTTTGTATCTTATTTCTTAAAGCTCTACTACATTGCTATATTCATAACAGTCTACTACCAACCACCTCGCTTATCTAAAAAGTTAAACCATCAGCTACATTTCATCTTTTTCGTTAAACATACGTTTGTATTTGCATCCCAGGCTAGCAAATCAAATCATTCCTGCCCTTTAATAGGATATATTATTACGTAACTGTTCTCAACATTATAACCAAAGATTATGATGTTTTGCAGGCTATTACTATTTGCATTCCAGGATGAACACCCATTTCTATTTGCTTTCTAGACTATCAATCAAATAATTGATATTGTTATTGTTATCTGTGTTCAACAGTATAACCAAAGATTATGCTACTTTGTAGCCTGTTACTATTTGCATTCAAAGCCAAAAAAGTTTCTATTTGCAATCCAGGCTAGCACCCAAATCATTTCTTCCCTTGAAAAGGAAATATCATTATGTAAATGTCCTCAACATTATAACTTTAGATTATGCTGCTTTGCAGACTGTTCCTCTTTGCATTCCAGGCTAGACATCAATTTCTAATTTCCATTCTAGGCTATATGCGCTAGCAATCAAATCATCCCTTCCCTTTAAGGGCATTGTTATTGTCATTTAACTGTTCTCAACAGTATAACCAAACTAACCAAAGATTATGCTACTTTGTAGCCTGTTGCTATTTGCATTTCAAGCCAAAATGTTTCTATTTGCAATCCAGGCTAGCAATTAAATTATTCCTGCCTTTTATTATCACGCAACTGTTCTCTACATTACAACTGTTCCCCACAAAGATTATGCTGCTTCAGGATTGAGCACAGTTCAACATCACACAAACTAAATGGAAGTATTATCTTCGAGAAAAAATCATAAAAATCTACCTTAGATATGGTCTGAAACAATACACCTTAAACGTACGCCACATTCTGCTATTGTATTAACCCTCCAGACTGGACATCCTGGGATGAGGGACTAAAATAAGATTTCTCTTGTCAATCGAGTCAAATGATGTCAATATTTATTGGCTGGGATCCACCATCTTGGATCGGCAATGTTAGAAACCCCGTTGCCCTGGCAACAGGTAAAATAAGCCGTTCAGAAATGTAAGATGCCGTGGGCCTTACAAGCTACCTCCTCCCTCTGAATAGGGTTAATTCCTATCTACATCCCCGATGTACCTTGCTAGACATCATTGTTAGCGCAAACCTGCAAGCATTTTACTACAAAATTACGTATTGACTATTGTTGTAAACATTCCAAACGTTAGGTTACAAACTTTCACCCTGACTAAGCTCTACAGCTTCTTCAAAGAGCATATTAAGCTTTTAAAACATTGTTATGTAGCTTATGCATTACAGAACTGCAGAATTTACTGTATAAATGAACGTTCTCAGTTTCCAATTGCAGAAAAGGAATATTTGCATCTTGCAGAAACCTGCTGATGTGAACTGAGCAGTTAGATGCTGATGGCGTTGGGAATCTCACGAGGGTTCAGGTAGTCGTACGGATGGGCACGCTCAGTAGAGTTCTTGCGATCGATGTCGTCTGCGATTTTGTCCAATTCATCGTTGAATCTATTCAAGTGGGAAAAAGTCTAAGTATATCTTGTTTCAAAAAGAGAGAAGAAAGGGCAACTAATAGTAGAAGATAGGAAGTTTATAGTATTATTGCAATGTATAGATTCCTAGTACTTTGCATTATTTTTTTTAGAATATAGCGTACCAGTATGCAATACATTGCTAGAATAGGTTTTACATACTGCATGTCCTCTTGTGCATTTAGCCCATCTGGGCAAGAACATGAAATAAAGATTCATATCATATCATTATTCAAACCATAGTAAGACTTAACAGTGATTGCCACGTAGCAATGCTACTGATTTAGTGCAACAACAGCATATGGCAAAAATAGCAGTGGTTACTTGAAATGGGTTTTCTGCCAAGGACAAAAGCTAGTTCCACTTACGTCTCAAAGACTCCTTCAGCCTTTGGCCCTTGGAGGTACTCGACCTCAAAGTCCCCAAGAGGCTGTGTGGAGCGCTCACTCAGGACTCCTGTCAGCAGTTCGGCGTGCACAGTTTGGTACTTCCCAGGCAGTTGGTCTAGGACGTCTTGTTCTGTCAGAGGGTCCTAAAACAGAAGAGTTACCATTGTTATCTTTGCTAAGAACGTTACATTTTGGTACCGTTTTTGCGGGTTTGTTTGTGGATGGACAGCATGCTCACTAAGAAGCGTAAAAAGCTATGGATGGACCTGCGTAATATTTGCTTTGGAATCAAATTACAAGTTCATCCCCACGGCTTTCTAAGCCGACCTAAGGCACTGCAGCAGAAATTCTGCTTTTTATAGCTACTATTATGCACAACCAATTGCCACGACCTCTCAAAGGCCTTCTTGCCTAGTGCTACACGACGGGATACACACCGATTTCCTCTTTTCATATATCAGTCCGTACACAGCACAAATTAAACATATTGTTTTTATATTTCAATCCGTACATAGTACAGATGAAATATACTTTATACTTCTGCAATGATACACATATGTATCTACATTGTATAATTCTAAATAAAGGGTTGCAATGTTTTTAGACTTCACTTTTGGACTTGGGTGATTATAATATCATAATATATTGGATATCATAATGATATTATAACAAGTTCATTTTTGTGTGGAAGTTAACATAACGTTACATCGAGACTGCTGAAAGATTCCACTCTTGAATGGGGGAATTATTTTTAGAATTTAGTTTTGTACTAGGATGTTAATAAAAAGTCGTCTGCCCCATTTTGTGTTTTGAACGGGAGCATAAGACAATATGGGGGTCACTACAAGTATCCATTGGAAAGAGGTGATTATACAGAAAGTCAATACTGTTGGTGAAGATGCTTTCAGACATGGGGCCGATGGAAGAGTCAATTATTGACTGGTGTGAACAATCATTGGGGTCAATATGTGAAAGCTCCATTTCAGACTTGGATGACTTGGCAATAGTTGGCTTTGGACAGAAGCTATTTTTGGAATGTTCTACTTTACCACAAGTGTGAGTTATGGAACAGGGGAGGAAGATGGACTGAAATATGCTTTATTTGCTCCCTAGCAATGTCAACCTTTCTAGTTTTTATTATTGCCATCTCTACGCGCAAATACTGTCAACTTCTATTAGTACACCTTTGAAAACCTCTTCACAAGCTGATATGTAAAGGTAAAGGGGAAGATACATTTATCGTCAAGGAGTTGTATCCAGGACCGTGCTTCATCAATAATCATTTCCTGGCGCGTTTCTGGAAAGACCGAGGTTCTGGATATATATTCTACGCTGATACAAACCCTTGTCCGGGGCAAATATACATTCTTAAATACGGAGACAAGTACCGTGCCTGATCTTAGCCCTAACCCATTTAAGCTACGGTCACAACCCGCCGAACGTGCTTCTGCGTGCTGTCTACGTGCAAAAATGTGGGCAAACGTAGGGCATCCGTACATGGTGAGTACCGCCTCCGTACGGAATCCTACGGATTTGGGAGCACGCAGACACGCCGTAAAACTTTAAGTGCATGTAAAACGTTTTCTACGTGCGGTCTGCGGAATCACCGCCCGTGCGTGCGAGCGGCGCGCGTGCCCCGTACGTGTCGTGCGGAAGAAGCACGTGTGAGTACGGCCTCCTTGCGGTAAAGTTGCAATCGCACAGAGATCGTACGTTGTAAGCACGTACAACTCTCTTACCACTTACGCAACGTACGATGCATGCAACCGCTCACGGCCAGACTTGGCGTGCCGACCACACTCTTACACTTTGCGCAACCGTGCGAGTGACATGCGAGTGACGTGCGTCGACGCCACTCCTTCCCCACGTTTTGAGAAAAACATAGCAGACGTAGCCTCCCAAAAACGTACGGACAAAAAGCACGTACGGCGGGTTGTGACAGAGCTTTAGGCACAGAGCTAGATTGCACGGTTCTGAATACGGTGCCCCTGACTCCCTTTGGACCAGTTAGTCCTCACTCTCAGTGACGTAATTATAACCGGTAACCTATAAGTGGCTTTCGAGAAGACACCTGAGAAAGGAGCATCCTTGTTGATTTAGGCTGGGAGAGACTCTCTGATCGTCGCCATGTTCACTCACTGATCATGATGTACAAAGTAATCCATGGCCATACCCGTCAGTATCTCAGGGACCTGATCTCTCCCGAAGTTTCTTTTTCGACTTCGTATGATCTTCGTAATAAATCTAATTTACGGCTACCGCTTTGTCTTACAACTAGGTATAAAAAGTCTTTCATTCCATATGCTACGCATCACTGGAATGGTCTTGATGTAGCTGTTCGATCTCTGAATCTTTCATTGTATAAGAAGTACTTAGTAAAGTCAGTACGTTCCCCTTTTTACCGACATTTTAGCATCGGCCCCAGGTACACCTGCGCATTACTCACGCGTCTCCGCATCGGGACCTGTAGTCTTAACCACAGCTTATTCTTAAGAAATTTAGCCCCTAGTGCTGCTTGTATCTGCGGGTCTCGTTGTGAGAGTGTCATGCATTTTCTTTTACACTGCCCTTTATATAATCAACAAAGAGTCACCCTACTCAGCAATCTCCAGAATGTGGTAGGCTTTGATTTTGATGTTTTCAATATGTCTGAACAATTGTTATGTGATATTTTACTTAGAGGATTACCTGATTTATACTATGATACAAACTGTAATATCTTGCTAACCACTCAAACTTATATTGTTGACACCAAACGGTTTGTACTCGATTGATTTATTATATAGCCTACTAAACATTTCTTTGTACTATTTAACGACCCATCCCACCCACTTGCTGTTCTCTGTTTTTTGTTATGTATTGTAATTGTATTCTATGTTTGGTGGTGAGGCTAAAATTAGCTAAAGCTAGAGTACCTCACCACCTTGTCTTGTATTGTCCTTGTTGAATTTGCAAATAAAAAAAAAATAAAAAAAAAGGAGCATTCAATTTGCTGAACCTTGTTTTTCGGAGGATCTCCCTCCAGCGCGAGCGGCATGTTGGGTACGAAGGCGTACTGGTCCCACTGCATGAAGTTGACGGCTGCGTGCTGCACACTGGCGGTGAAGATGATGGAGGTCAGGATCTGGATCAGCTGATTCACGTTGGACAAACTTCCGTTTCCAGGAACCCCCTGTGAGTAAGATATGGCGACTATTTACTAGATCAAGATTTCGTATCACCCCTTTCGGTTATCGTAGGAGGCTGAAACCCCACGCACATGATTATGTTATACATGTCTCTATAGATCAAGTTGATTTCTAACAACTTACTAGCTGTCCATCATCCATAAGCTAAGATTAATGAAACTATATTTGAATATTACTAGTTGTTAAAAGTGCCTTTTGTCAAAACTTCCCCGGTGTCGTCAGCTGCGCCCGGTATACGTAACTGATAACAGTTGTTGTCTAACAAAGGACGCCTTCGAATTCGCACGCTTGCGTTCTATGAAAACCTTAGTTTGTATTAGGGTCAGACACTTCTATGTTGAACTCCTCCATGCACACCTGAATGGTAAAACCCGGCGAACTTCGGTATTCACTTTTGCAACAGCCCAAACAATTAGTCGTAACCACCGCCTGCAGCACAGGGGTGTCCATTGGGTCCAAATATTTTATTTCGACACTTGATAAAAAACAATTAGAAAAACTATCGATCCACAACATCAGGACCCCAATAGTTAATAATATACCAAAAACCCAAGAAATCTGTCTAACCCGCAGTGAGTTGCAGCTGCGAACACAAAAACACTAACAGATACAGAACCTTCCGCGGAGGTTATCTTCTTTCCCGGAGGTAAATATCACCAGTCACAACAACGTCGACGTCAGAATAACCTAGGTTATTCAATCACGTACCTTGATTCCACAGTCAACGAGAGCCCTCGCAAAATTCTGAATCTCATTATCCTTCGTCAGTTTGGTTGGGTTTCCTTCCTCTAAAATGAGTAAAAGTATTAGGTAATGTTTATAAATCATTAGTAACACACAGGCACACATGTATGCCTGTATATGTGTGTGTGTGTAGTTTTGGTGCGTAAACACAACATGTTAACACTTAACTGCTAACAGTAACTGCTAGATAATTGTTTATTGTTTATTTATTATTTGCACTTATAAAAAAGTTACATAATCAAACAATAACAATAAGAGAATATGCTGGATAGGCCAGAAACCTAGGTGGTTTTTTAAAGGGCCTACCCCAAACTATGATACATGACAAAACATATTTGAATTAAACATCAAAATTAAACAATGAAATAATTGATTGATTAAAGAAAATCAAGACACAGTAAATAATAACTGAAGTGTGTAAACTAATTTTTACATCTACGAAAAGAAATTAAACAAATGTCTTGTAATTCAGGTCGCTATTGCAGAAATAAACTGATTAGATAATAAACATAAAATAACATAAAAATTAACGATTAAATCAAATGATTGAAAAACAAGGAAAACAAGAATTATGAGAGGCCCATATTTGACCTTGACCTTCGTCTTCCTAAGACTTACCAACATACCAAATATCATCACAATCCATAAAGGCGTTCTGAAGTTATGATGAACACAAAGTTGCGGAAACACACACAGACACACACACAGACACACAGACAGACACGCCAAAAACAATACCTCCATTTTTCATGGAGGTAACAAACAAATCAGATTGTAGTGGTACTGGGATTTTGAAAGAAAAAGTTTCAAAGAAGTTTTTTTAAAAACAGGAATTGACTGGCAGTTTTGTAGCAGTTGGCTTAACTTGTTCCAGATGATGGGGCCTCTATACGCTATTGAGAATTGTTTTTGTGTGGATATAGTCTTGATCGGCCTTAATTGGTAATGTTGTCTCGTATTGTGCTGGTTAATAACCTTGTTACTTACGGAGGTATTGCTTTTTATGTCGTCATCATTGTTGGAAGGATGATGACGAGTAATAATTCTTTCTATAATGTGCCTATGAGTATGTCTTAATCGTCATGCGATACAGTTCTAAGTCTAATACATTTACGTAAGTCTGCAAGTTTTAGCAGAAGTCTTGTGGCGTATGATCAACATGGTGGGAAGAGATGGAATCAGGACATCACGAACAGGACTAATGGGGAGAGTAGAGAGTCATTAATGCAAAAAGACGGTATCGATGGAGGATCCGAGAATTGTGTAGATGAGGTATGAATATGTCTGTAGTGAGACAGTTGACAGTTGAGAAGGAGAGGATCATCAGCAGATATTGTTTACGTAATTCAACACCTAATTTGAATAATCAATGGAAAATTGCTATAATTTCATCATGGTAACTGCTGGGAATTTCATTCGTTGGAAGTGAAGGTGAACATCATTTAACATAATTTATTAAAATCATTACTTCATTTACATGAATTATGAGGAAATGTTAGAATAGGATAAGATAAAATAAGATAAGACTGTCATTGGGTGGAGAATATGATCAACTAAAATGATTCATGCAAATGATGCTCTTATTTGAAGAAAAAATAATGAAAAAATGTATAATTCGTCGACTGAAAGGGTTCACAACATTTGGCGAAGGTATGAGATCGTGGAACACTTGTTTTAATGTTGCGTACTTGTAGTTAACTTCTAGATGTCTTATTTGGAATTGTTAACGACTGAATTGAAGTGAATGTCTAGAAAATTGAATGTTCTTTATCTTAAGTGCGTTAGAGTTATCGCCATTCTAGCCACTTACCATCAGGAGTATAGAAGTATTCCACAACTTTGGTGACATGTTTCTTGATAACCTCATAGATGGGCAAGGCATCGTCACGATAGTAGTACTTGGGCAGATCGTCTGCGTTGTCAACCTAGTATAAACAAGATTGGTGCAGATTTAGATACATGAAAGAAGCCACCAGCAAAGTCATGACTGTCGCGTTCAGCAAAAAACTCAAACCCAAACAAGGAAGACCAAGTTTGGGTCAACGACTGTAAACTTTGTCTCAATCACAACATCAGACTTGAGTCTCACGTACTGAAATATCTCAGAGAATAGCAAGAGACAAAGGAAGATGGATTGAACTGTACAGAAACATACACTGATTTGGTCTATCAATTGTAGTTTAGTGTTTATCCACTGCTAATTTACAATTAACATTTTGAGAGAATGAATATAATAAAATTTACTAACGCCACGGCTTTCCAGGTCTTTAGGCAGAGTGCCATCTGTATCGAGACGCCAAGTTTTCACCCTGTTTCAATAGAAAAAAATAACAGAAAGGAAGTTTATTGCAAATACATGCCCGGCCGAGGGCTACTTGCAAATATAAACATCGTTAACATATGTATGGAAAGGGAGGTACAATGATATGAGAGTCTACGTGACACCACATTCTACACTTCGTCTATAATATGTGGGTTCTCTGATTTTAGTAGTAAAATTGTTTTTTCCTGGTGAGGAATAATGGGAAAGTAATGGTGTAATTTGGACACGACGGTAAATAATCGGTTTCTGATATCATTATAGAGTGAACAATTAGAAATGAAATGATTTTTGTCTTCCACTGCATCTAAGGAACAACATTTACAAATCCTCTACGACACAGGTAGTTTCATACATCACCCCTTTTCGAATTTTAAGGGGTGGACACTGATTCTAATCTTACTGATAGCGGAGCGCTGCTCGAAGTCACAGTGTTCGAGATATTTTTCTATACAATATTCGGTTTTACATTTGCTATAAAATCTCAGCTAACCGGTATCAACAGATAAAGTTTAGAAGAAAGTTTGGATGTACATATCTGAAAGCCTTGTTCTTAATAATTTGCATATGTATTGAGGTTCACAGGTTGTACTATCAATATACAGTAGGTAAAAATATCCACAGTGGTCGAGGATTTCCTTCACTCGCTGTAACAATGTCCGTCCTATGACAGGGAATTACGTTGTAACAGGAGTGCATCAACTTGCAGAGGGTGTGTATCGGTATCAGGTTGTATCAAGTGAGTCGAGAATTTTACAATACGCAGGGATATATCTAAATCCAATGGGAGTCTTCCTAGTTCTGCTCAAGCTGCTACATTACTACAATTTCTATGCACCCCAAGTACATTCTTACAGAAACGGTTATGGGAACTTTCGATTGGTGAGGTCTCATTTACAGGATCTTTTCCCCGGATTTCACACCCATACAAAAGTATTCCTTTAATACAGGTGTCAAATATTCTAAGAAGAGACATTTGAGATTGAACATGGCTTTCTGTGCTTTGAGTGAGAGAAGCTGCCGGATGAGGTAATATTCAGAGCCAAGTAGCAGTAGGAGTGAATTTTTAACTGGTATCTAATCTTTCAATAACAATGGACGTATTGTTAGCTGGAACATGTACATGATTGGCAGCATTAAGCAAATGACAGTGTCGTCTCACCTTTCCCCTATAAGCTTAAAGGTTCCATTGGCTCCAATTTGTGTAACTGTATCAAAAGCGCCGCCTTCGTTGACCAAATAATTCAGGCCCAGACTGGGTAAAGTGCAAAATTAAAATTGTTAGGTTAAATTCCACGTTTTATGACTATTACTTGCAAAGACAATCAGATATGCTAAGCTCTTCTATCTGAGGTTGCAGCAAGGAGGATGTATCGTAACGCTGTATTGTGTGTATTGAGAATCAGCACAGAGGCAATCTACGTGAGCAGTTTAATTTTTGGAAGGAACAATAAATAGCTAGACCTACGATACGAAACAACGTATTCCGTCAGCGACATCGTATTTTTTTATGCCTCACGGATATCTCCATGCTTTGGAATAGGGTTGATTCAACTTAATTCATAATAAAAATGACTTTGAAAATCCAGTTTTACTGCCCTGAAATCGCTTTGGGTGCCACAGAGACACAGCTGTTACAATACTTTTCTCCAAGGGAGTAAAATTCATCAGAAAAGAACAAAGCTGCAGTCACCATAGGATGGAAAAGAACATGTAATCATGTCGATGAAGGTTCGACATCCAGGTAATATCATGCACAATAAAGCAGTTACTTTAGTAATCGATTCGATAGATATCGATTTCGAAAATTGTTACGTTTTAAGTAGCCTCCATGTGATTACCGACGGAAAGGTGACAGTAATATCAGGAATCGTTTTAAGTTCACGAGGACCTAGTTTCTCAGTAGGCGTGGGAATATGATCGCAATATTGTAAGTTCGCGGTTGAAAAAATATAACGCACCATAGTGACATTACTAAATACGAGCGAGTTATTAACATGTTACTGTCTTATGTAGACATTCTGATTTCTCTCCTATACGGCAAAAAACACTGTGGACTCACTGGTTGATGGCGAACAGGAAGATAAAGTGCGGCAGTAGGAGACGGTGCATCGGGTGGGAGATGGACAGGTTCTGCTTGGCTGCCAGGTTGCAGGCCTCCACAAAAAGATGCGTGAAACCTGCAATGGAAGAAACATAGACCTTGTGGCGTAGGACCAAGAGTAGTGTGTATTCTACTGATGATACCCTTCGTACTACAGCATGTAATACCAAGTCAGAAAGGAACAGTGGTAATTACAAGTATTTCCTTTAATTGTGTTTATCCCAGCCTGTAACCCTTTATCTTGGTCATATCTTATCTCCATAGAAGATGTACTACAATCATCTCATTTAGGGATGGTCTCAACGGATTTGAATAGCAAATTAAAGTTCATATTGGCATCCGACAACCAATACACTGTACATATAAGGCAATATCTTCAAGAAGGCCTAGAGGTTAGAAATTCCACCAACAATTGTAAAGACATATTCTGATCCAATTCTACATTGTCTTTTGTAAGGTAGATTGATATGATAGTATGCTTGTTATTTACACGTCAACTTCGGCTTAAGAAAAAAAAAGGTTACTTTAATTAAGCTTACTAGTATAATAATAATAGGTCAATAGCAAAATCGCACAAACAAACCCTATCCCAGCGTTCCGGTTAGGCCACACCAAGTAAATTTTATGGATGACGTCCTTTGGAGACCCTAAATCTAATGCGAGAGGGCGAAAAAAAACAAGAAGGGCCCTAAAAACAAGAGGCCTAGATCAGAAATATACTAAGAGACGAAAAATGTTAGGACACAAATTGAATGAGGTGACACAGTGTAACAAGCAAGAAGTCTTTTATTCATCATCAAAACAGCAATAAATCAGGTGGAACAGCAGTTGTCGTCCTGTCCTGTTTTCGCGTTACGGGTGTCACATCAATCTGACGATTTGTGGCACTGTCGTGACTCTTTGGTCATGGTAGTTCATAGAAGCGGAATTTCTTGTTTTTTTTTCTAGGAACAGGCCAAAATCAATGCGCGCGCGGACGTCATCCATAAAATTTACTTGGTGTGGCCTTACCCCTACCCCAGGACTATGGCTTTGTTCATATGAAACCACCCGAACCGCGATTCGGGTAACTCGCATTTCTTACATCTGGTCCACGTGCCATACATTCTTTTCAAACCGTACCCGATCACGATTCTCTGAAACTGCATTCATTGTTGTTTGATGAAAACATGCAAGGTAGCGTGTTATTGATGTCAGAGGTCAACGACCTGCTTGCTGGTGCCCCCCTCCCAGCGTATCTCGGCCGAATGCCGACGTGGTCCCGCCAGAGGCGGTGAAGCTCGCCCTAGGACGCACACGTTATTTGACCATTACTGCTCTTAAAGTTGCTGCCACGTAAAATTTAGTATTGCATATAAATGAAGAAATATCACCCCGTAATCCATGACCAGGTGAAGTCACATTGAAATCACATTGCGTTCAGACGCAAATCGCGATGCGGGAAAACCGATTCGAAACCACCTCTAGAAGTGATTTGGGATCGAGGTGCTTTCAATGTGATTTGGAGCGTTCAGATGGGGCCACTTGAAACCGGCTTCGGGGGAAACCACATGCAAAGCGCCTTCACTGACTTCATATGAACAGGGCCTAACTCTGTTCACAGTCGGGAAGGTGTGGGGGGGGGGGGTATAACAGATATCACCTGTTTGAAATAGTTCCAAAATCCCAAGTACCTAGACCTACATTCGAGCCTACATGTAAAAACTGTGCCGCTACAATACCTTAAAAAGTCACTAGAATGCCCAAATTCCCACACTACAATCTACCTTCAAAATACTGTAAAGACATTCACAACATCAAAAGTTATCCAGTCAAGTCAAATTCCGTCATGAACATGACCATAGCAGCTCTAAAAAGCAGCTATTTCGCTGAAAACCGCGCCAGATACTAACTGCCCACTCTATGTCCCACTTACAAATCAAGACCACAGCATGTCCACAGCACGAGTTATAATGCCCATTTACCCCGCTGCATCTTACAAAAGCACTGGAGAACCCAAACGTGACCTTGAACTTTCTTTTCCCCATATCATCCTACCTACCAAATATCATCAAGATGCATGCATCAAACCCCAAGTTATAACCGATTACAAAATCAGCACCCTCTTATGTATGGTGTACCTAAACACATAGCCTTCTGAAAAAGGTAATTATATTACAGCACGACTTCCAACAAGTAATAAACTGTACCAAGGTGAGCCACGGCCTCATGATAGTTCGCATCTGCGCAGTTGAACCACATCTTGGCCAGGAGCCACGTGTAGGTTGGGTCACTCGGCAGGAACACCTGCAAATGGATAATTGTGTAATGAAACAGTCATATTTCCAAACCTATAACTCAGAGTAGTTTGCACTCTAGACAGCATTATTGTAGTATGCTATTGTAAGCTATTGTAGTATTTCCTCATGATTTATGCAAATAAATGATTTCAATAAGTTAGGTTTTATAATGTTCACCTTCATTTGACTTCCAAATGCGGTATGATATTTTCAGCAGTTACCACTACGTAATTATAGCATTTGGCATTAGTTATGTACATTAGGTCTTGAATTACATAATAAATATCTGCAAATGTTCCAAAATTTAATCATATCTAAGTTACATCCAAACCTGCCAACCTATCAAGTTTCAAGACAATCCATCCAAAACGTTTTGAGTTCTTGAGTGCTGAACAACATGCATACATACACACATACATACATGCAAACGCTATCAAAACATACAACGTTCTAAGCGAAGGTAATAACACGGACACTCACTGGGTGTTGTTCTCCCTCTTCATTAGGGTACAGTTGGATGGCCACCGGTACGAGGTCCTCATTGTCATTGACGAAGAACAGTCCGAATGGAGCGCACATCTGCCCAGACACATTTAAGAATTCAGTCAACAACTCAGGTGAAATTTCCCTCAGTTATTAAAACTGGCGTTTGAGGGTGACACGAAACGGCGGTACGACAAAGTCACGATGATGCTTGGTAAAGCAAGCACCAATTTTGAACGATAGAATCTACCTTTGGTTAGGGACGTCATCTGAGATGAGCCACACATTGAACAATAGAAACGCACACTTACCGATAAGATTACACATAGTTGTCCATCTTGGTGTTAGTCAATCACCTTACAGTCTCGTCTTACGCAGCTTGTACATAACACACAAAAATGGTGTGCCGCGGCTTAAGTTGCCTTACCTGTTGTTGTGCGAACAAGTGAAGAGCAATCAAACAATCTTGTACTCACCGGCCCGGGCTTCGTGGTGTTGGCCATGTTGGTGATCGCCATGATGGTGTGATCCACGTAGTACAGCCGCTTACCCTGGATGGCATCTTCCAGCCTCAGGTCTTCCAGGAAAGGCTCAACCATTTCAGCCGTCACTCCAAACCTGTGAAAGGTAAGTAAATCGTTCTTAGGTTTATACATAATGTAATTCAATGGTTAACAAACTGATTTACACACATCAATGAGATGTTAAACCTGCTAACGTTTCGGAAATTCTTCTGTATCGTACATGTACGTGTTCTTCATTGTAACAGTACCTGATTCAACTTCCCTTTGCAATGTACATCTAGAACCGTATTCCTTCCACTGTAGCTCCACCTAGCTATCAACTGGAAGTAGCATCAGTCAGTCATAGGAGAAGGGATACCGAAATGTTGGTACATATCTCTTAACTTTGTAACAATATGGTTTGGCCTATAGGTTAGTGCAGGGGGGCAGGAGACTGTACTTACCCCTGGTGTTTCAACCTGGCGATGGCTATGGAAAACATGCTTTCTAAATGTATATTGTGATACGCTGCGACGACTAGTTGTAACATCATTAATGTTCAGTTTCCATCCGATTTTCTGCCTTCTTCCCTCCCAGTTCAACTTACCCCGTTGGAATCTCCGTGCACAGACGACGGATGGATGTAGGGTTGGTGCCTACTAGGCGCTGTCGGCCGAAGGTCTCGTCCGTAAGATATTTGTCCTCATCCCAATCAGTCAGCCCCTATATTTGAAAAAAAAACGTAATGAATGTATGCCAGAATAACAACACATAACGAAGCGCTACGCCAAATTAAAAACAACGAATGGGAAACATGAACAGTCGTCAGACTCACCGCTTATGTATAGTATATCAAGTAACGGCTCGGCACTTATTACCCCATTTGCATGATTTATGAGGAAATGCTAGAATAGCTTTCGTTAATATATCATTGGATTGAAAATATGCTCAAGTGATGAATTATGAATGTATCTTTTTTACATAATAACTTGGAAAAAAATAAACATTTCTTATTCATCGAAACATCATCAAAACATAACAAGGACGGTGTAGCGCTGCACTCAACTTATATCAACAGTGCCACACAACAAAATACAATTAACATATACATACACAAAGTTGACATAACAGTGCGCCGAAGTCTCACACCCCAAGACATCAATACTACTAATGCTAATAAGGTTATTAAAAATATATTGAACAGGAGTGGCTTCTAAGAATTACATATTGACCTCCTATATCTCATTGGCGGAACCATATCCGCCAATCAGAGCTTGAAGAGCTGGAAGAAAAAATTAGGCCTTTTAACACATGTAGTGTTGAGACTTCTATATCTAGTTGACTGTTATGGGACTGTCACAATGCGCGTAAATCGATCGGCCGACTAGTCGGCGAGCTCTAAACGACATTTACGGCCGTAGTACGCCCGATGTTCCGTCGAGCATCGCGCGAATTTTCGGGATCGCCGGCGATTTCTTGGAAGCTCGCTGACACGCGAAACGTTTTCTTAACATCAGCGACTAGTCGCCGGCGATTTTTGAGGTCGCAGAGCTCGTTTCCAGCTCGCGCCCGTGGCTCGTCCCTGTACGGCCGAGAGTCGACCGATATTTGGACGTACATCCCACGAGTCTCGGCCGTTCTTTGCCTTCGAATATCGAGCGATGGTTGCTGAATACGGTCGACCCTCGCGCGAGATTCGCGAAATATTCGAGCAACTCTCTTCCGTACCTCGCCCGACTTGCGCAACATTTTTAAAATCGTGCGTTCTTTGAGCGAGCTTCGTGCCAGTGTCGGACAACGGTTCTACGAGCCTCGGCCGAGCTCCTGTGAAGTCATTAATTATTTAGCACCTGTGACATTTATTATGGGTTCACCACACCACGAAGTGGTGGTGAACCCATATTGCTTTTTCTGATGTTTCTCCTCCTCCTCCTTCTCCTGCCATTTTTTAAATGGATTCATCTTCTTCATTTTAGGGCCCAAGGTCCTGAAATTTGGTATGGAGGTACAATGGGCAAATACCCCTAGGCGTTTTTTAAATTATTGTGATACAGGCTTTTAGAATGGTTTTATTTAAGTTTTTTGGCTGTGTTATAGCAAATGTATTACTGTGTTAGTGTGCCTTGTTTACCACGTTTGGGCATGAGTCATCACAATGGAATGCAGGGCATCAACCAATAGGCATGCAGCTTTCCTCTATACTTCTTGCTGATTGGCTGTTGGGATATAACTTGATTAACACCTGCACAGAGCATTTCCACCTGCACAGAGCATTTCTTGCTGATTGGCTGTTGGGATTTAACTTGATTAACACCTGCACAGAGCATTTCTATACTGACAGTATGTCTGTATTCAAGTGTTTTGGTAGGTATTTCAAGCTTTCCTGCTCCAGCATTGGAATGCGGGGCATGGACGTTTTTTTTTATTTTGAAAATCAACAGTTTGCATTATGCAATTAAAAATCCTAACCAATAAAGTAGGGAATAGCTATCCAACTGTTGTTTTAGTTGTATGTTACTTCATATTATAGTTATATCAATGTAAATCATTGTTTTCCCTTGTGTTTCTCATTCTTTCCCTGCCATGTCGTAAAATGTGGTGAACCCATCGCTGTATTTGCTCCAAAGCAAATATTGGCCTTTCTAGTTTCAGATTGCATTGACAGTATACTGTGCAAAGTTTACAGGAGCAACGTCCCCACTGATTGTTAACGTTATGTTTACGAGAAAGGATAAAAATAGATAAAATCGTCCTTTTTGTACTTTTGTTAAATCAACATTTGTTAATAAATAGAGACACTTTTCAAAATGATAAGGTTTTAACTATATAAAACCAAATGCCTAGATTTTGAACCCAACTGATTGAACGTATATGAAATCCTTTACTCTTGTTCCTTTAGGAGGTGTGTGGCCTTATTTTAGGAGATTGTATTATAAATTGACTTTTACACTTATTTATTCTGGAGTGAGGTTGACTCGTTTCTTAGGGTGCCCACGTACAAGAACGTCATGTGAGACATTTCTTACTAGTTGAAGTTTATATTGCATGGCTCTTTTTACCTCTGTCTACTTTGATGCCAGTTTGAGAACATTATGTTTTATTATCTTTGTTCGGGTACACGTACACGTGTATAAAAAAGATGTTGATAAAATGATAATCATTATGTTGTTGTACGTTTTGGTTGAATGGTCTAGAGATCGTGCGAGCATCGATAGATCGTCGACCGTAACTCGAGCGGCATACGCCCGTGTGTCGAGCGAGCTTCGGCCGACTTCCGTTTGGTTAAAAAGGTGATCTTTATGTTAACCAGACGGTAGTGTAAATTCGTGGCTCTTGAGGTAGTATTTGAGTTAGATCTTTCACAGAATTCCTGTTTATATTTCTATTTCATTCTGCCAGTCCGTTCCATTACTTTGCTAAAAATATTACGACAGGTCAAACATGAAAAATTGGCCAAACTATTCATTTTTAGGTGTATACACTGGCCTTTCTTCATCTCGACTGCTTGCCATGTCATAGGGACTTCATTATCATAGATGTATTCCCAAGCGATCGCCCGAGCCTCGACGATTTTGAAGCCAAAAATAAGCGCGATCATCGGTCAACCTCCAAATCGGCCGATCGATCTTTCGGCGATCGACGAATACGGCCGAAGCTCGTCGACAATGTGACAGAGGCATCAAGATAGTTAAGAAGAGCTAGCAGCGAATTGTATCTCCAATGAAATTTTGAGTGAGTTGCATCGTTTTAAAGTTATACATAGAGGGTAACAATTCTTTTTATAAGAGTGGCGTCTTCAGCAGTACAAACATGCCAGATCACATCTGCATATTCCAAACAGGCACGAATAAATCATTTATAAATAGTTTCTGAAACGTTTCGAGGTAGTTTGAATTTCAAACCAGGAAGTACAGTGACCTGTTTAGAAAATTTAGCAAGCATCTGAATAATATGGTTGTGCCGAGACATAATGGGGATCAAAATAACTCCAATATGTTTATTGTGTGAAACACGATTAATCTTAGACGTCCCAAGATAAAGAGGAGGGTGGTTAGTGGGGGATCGTTTAGTAGAAAATTACATTTATTCAGTTTTAGTTTGATTTAGAATAGACATTTTATGGACCAGGACAGATCGAATTTCAATAAAATCGTAGTTAAACCGCTATGCAGATGCGGTCGGTTCATCATAAACTACGTCAAGCAGGGAACTATCATCCACAAATAAAAAAAGGTTAAGAGTTTAAATCATTAATAATGTCGTATGCTATTGATGAATCTGAAATTGATGAATCTGATGAGAAATTGATGAATCTGATGTAACAATTTATTATCTATGTACATATGTATTCGATACTCAATAAAGAACAGAGATGAAAAAAAAAAAAAATTTGACCTAGTAAAAAAAAAAAAAAAAATAAATAATAATGTCGTATGTGTATGCATGATAAACAGTAATGGGCCTAACACAGAGCCATGGAAAACATCTACACCGATCTTGGACCAGGGAAACATTTACAACTTGTCAGTGGTAAATGTTAGCATCTGACGAAGGTATGTGTCGTGGAACTCTCACTCACACTGCGGGAGATAGCGCTTGCCAGCCGTTGTCAGTCAGTCACGTCTTCGCCTACGGTTAAGTGGTAACGTGATTGGTTGGTAACGTTCCCTCTCAAAACTGACAGCAGGGGGTATCTGATTGGCTGATGGGCTAATTAACGTATCGAGAAGGAACGATCGCAGGCAGGTACGCATACCTTGCTTGATAACACAAGCGGTGGACCAGGCATAGCATCAGATGATGGAATTACGTTTCTCTTACCTTCGGCACTTTGTCCGCTGGAAAGATTTGGCTTATGCTGTCGAAGGATTCCCATGGGCCGTCCTCCTCACCGGCTATCATCTGTTTGATGAACCCCGGCAATCCAAGTGCCATCGCCGACTTTAACATGTCGTGCTGTAAGTATTTGTTTGGAAATAAATGGATTCATGAGTAATCTGCGCGTGAACAATTGGAGGAAAGCCAGTCTAAGTATAAATTGCAAAATTGGCAAATCCTTTGCTGTAGAGGAATCTACTGTATGATATACAGCGTGAAGTGACAAATACCAGTTCCTTTATTGTAAACTTCGCCTCTGCGGGTAGGTCCTTCACCTATGTGGAGAGAGAAGGGTATCAGTAAATCAAATGAAGAAACGAGGAAACCTTACACATAACAAGAAATATAATATCCTCGTAAGGCATCGATGAAAATCATTACATGATACAAAATGTAGTCAAGCCACACAGACTTAATTTTATGGATGACATCCTCTGAAGACCCCCAAACTAGTGCGCGCGGGCGAATAAAAAAATCCGGCCAAAAATAAAAATGCTACTAAACCACAGGAATACAAAGCTGGTATTGTGACTTTGCGGCAGTACTTAGCGATGTATACGACAAGTCGGCACATTCTGGCTTTTTGCGGAATTTATGAATCGGCACTGTACATATGTACTGAGTTGAGTCGCGGAGCTTCGGTAGCCTGGGTGCCCGGCGTCGTATTGTCGCAACTATACCATGGACTACCCAGGCCTAGAGCCAGACCAGAGCCTCATTGGACGTGATCTTTTTTTTATGTCATCCATAAAATTAAATCGGCGTGGCCTAACCTATAGAATTCCTAATCTCCAAGCAGATCCCTTTCTATGGCAAGACAGTATCCATAAGCCAGTGACGACCTTCTCTGGCTAATGGATACTGTCTTGCCACCGAAAGGGATCTGCTTGGAGATTATAAAATTCCATATACCTTTATATATTGTTTTTACGATCTCTAGGGTTGATCATGGTAATAACTTTACTTTTTTTATTTCATTTACTGTTACATAAAGAAGGGTTACACAATGCCATATAGTATGTATTGTAAAGGAATAAGGCATCTGGAAAAGGGCTAGCGCTAACCAGTAAAAAAAACAATAACAGATGAATACATAAGCAAACCGATCAACAATGTACCATTGGCAGAAGGCCTGGCACGGGGGGTTCGGAGGCGTAGCGCTCCCGCATCACATTGAGCTCACGCTCCCTCTGGTCCGGATGCTTGTCATCCTGAGGGAGGACACAACCTCCGGGAACCAGCCACACAGAGGTACCTGCGAGAAATCGAACAGAACTCCGGTTTTAGCAAGGAATGTGGGCCTAGTCTGCTATATGGAAGTCGCCTTTCCTTGTGGTCAAATACAAAGGGGCAGTTCTTCACTCTGCGCATGCACATTACACAACACTGAAGAAACAAGCTGGAGTTCTACAGGGTTATTTCTACTTCTCCGTAATAGCCCTTGACAGCATTATGAGACAAACACTTAAGGACTCAGAATCAGGAAAAAGTACTCGGTTTTGAGTTCGAAAAAAGAAAACAAAATCGTCATCCATCAGTTGTAATTATTGAAGAAGGTCGGCCGCAAGGAGGCAAACATTTGACCTTGACCTTTGTCTACCTATGTAAGAGCTACAAACATACACAATACATAAAGGCCTTCTTAAGTTATGCTGACCACAAGTATGCGGAAACACACACACGCGCGCGCGCACGCACGCACGCACGCACACACACGCACGCACACACACAGAGACAGACAGACACACGCGCACGCACACACACAGACACAGACACACACACACACGCGCACACACACAGAGACAGACACACACGAAGTGGCAGGGGTAGAAGGAGAAACACAAGGAAAAAGGATGTTTTTAATCAATATAAATATGGCATGAAGGGATATATAACTAGAAGCACAATACATACTAGTAGCAACATCCTATACATTATTGGTAAGGATTTGTATTTGCCTAATGCAAACTGTTGATTTTCAAGATTAAAAAAAGTTTACTCCCCACATTGCAAGAAAGAGTGATAATCCTACTAAAGCAATTGAATGTCAGTTGTCAATATGCTATAGCCTGTGCAGGTGTCCAATGAAATGTGTTAATCCAATTACAGCCCGGCACCCAATCAGCAAGAACATTACAACCGCCCAACGATGCTTTTGCTCGGCATTCCTTTCTGATGACTCATTCTGACTATGACTATAACTATACTTCACTATTGATAACAGTCCAAAGTCCCAAATTATACAATTTGAAAGGGGTGCGTGCGAAAAGTTGTAATGAATTGTTGTCGGTAGATACATAAAGCATACCCATACCGAATTTCAGATGATTTGGGTGTAGTACCAGGTCTCCAGGACCCCAAATGTACAGATTTTGTCAGAAAATGGCCAAAAAACAAATGACACAATTTTAAAAGCCTTTATTTTTTAAAAAAATGAAAAAAGTCTGTGTGTATTTGACCACTCTACATGTACTTTCATGCCAAATTTAATGTTATTTTTGCCCAAAAATGAAGAAATTGAATCCATTTAAAGAAATGGCAGGAGGAGAAACTAGAGGGAAATCAATAGACAATACATTTCTCCCATACTATAGCATATGGGCGAAATTGTAATAAAGTTAACTATCGTTAGATTAATTCATTGACAACTTCTCTTTGCTTTTAAGTTATGGTAGAGGTAATGAAGAGACACGTTTTTTGATGGAAGGTTTTTCAGTTGCAATTGGAATATGGATTTTTCTACAGTGCCTGAGTGTATGAAGAAGGGAAATAGGTTCTGTACAAACCTATACAGTTCACTTCTCTCTCTGTTATACTATCTACATTCCTTTGCAAAATGGCATTCGTCCTCTATTCAATTCAAATAAAGTCAAATACATAATCTTTAATTAGGGGTATAATGTTTCTACATTGTGCTTTGTCTCTAACCTGGTTTGATCCAGCGATTCACGGGGAAGTAGTACGTCGGCCCGTTGTTCTTTGGTTCAAACTGGACCGAGAGGGAACTGCAGAACCAACTTTCTTCGGGGTCGCTGCTGTCACTTAGCGATAACTTCATCTCTTCAACTTCTTGGGGCACTAGAACACTTCTAAGCTTATGCCTGTAATGAATTTTGTTTTAATGTAATGAAGTTTGCAAATCATTGGTGTCACAAATAAACAATAAGGATGTCTCCTGTTTAATATAACGTCAAAACAGAAAGGACCACTAGACATATGGACAGATCATATCAAAGACAGATTGTTGACAAGAATTCGTAGGTCTCATACATCCATGAAATATTTAAAGCTTTTGTAAATGCTTTTTTTTTCTCACTGATTATGAAAATAAGGTTGTAGTTAGTATAATCTTTGTCAATTTATAGTTCAACATTTCATCTTTGATCATTCTAATGACGTTCATGATCGCATTTCCTTACTCTTACTCTTATGGATATATTATATATGGAGAAAGTAAATCTCT
>NW_017804138.1:23154-39224 GCF_001625305.1 Branchiostoma belcheri
TCTACTCTCTCTCTCTCTCTCTCTCTCTCTCTCTCTCTCTCTCTCTCTCTCTCTACATATATATCGCTAAACCTTCTTTCTTAAAAAATGTAAAAAAAGATCTAAAAAAATAATCCGTGGCGTTCAAAAAGAGAAATAATCACTTCTAGACCCACGCTTTTGGGCAAAGGTCACCATTCCCGCAGGCGCAGAAGGCCCAGCCTGATTGAGTGTAGCGAAACCAACTGAAAACAGTCTTTTTCTTGGTATGTGTGGATAAATGCTGGCATTTTCCAGCTGGAGAGTTATTTAAATTTCTATTAAGTTGATAAAACTGGCTTTTAGTGTTGTTTTGGCTGCTTGATAGAGTTCTAAAACTAATCCCATCTTCTTCTCTTTTGGTGGTCTTAAAGGGGGTCAGAGGTCATGCTGCCAATGTTTGCATTTGCCGTGCTATGTATCGCTGGTCAAAAAGTGAAATTTGTGGACTAAATTGACAATTTGGAAGTTGGACTACCCTGTCAATATGTGTTTGCAGAACACTCACGTAGGTGATTGTTGACAGCTCGGTTCTTAGATGTTTTCTATATATTCCAATAGGAGCTAGAATTAGTGGGCTGTCCGCTTTTGCCACTTTACAAAATTTCATTTCAAGCTCCATCATAGCCTTTCGTATCATTTTTCATGGTAAATGATACGAAAGGCTATGATGGAGCTTGAAATGAATTTTTTTAAATGGCAAAAGCGTGGGTCTAGAAGTGATTATTTCTCTCTTTGCAGATAATTTTTTGAGATCTTTTTTTACTTTTTTAGTAAAATGCTCTAGCGACTGCAGAGGGTTGTTTTTCAACTGTCGTAGTTTTTTCCTTGTATGAAGGGGGCATTTTGCTTCTTACTTTTCCTCTTTCCCTCTTCGGTGATGTTTCCCCGGTATGTTTAGGTCGTCAGATTCCCCACCGTTGGAGCCAACAAGTTTGATAGACACCTTCTCGGTAGTGCCAGCTTTTTGGTAGTTTCCCGTCTTCAACCTGATGAGAACATCCATGGGCCCTTGTAGCTGTCCAGCCATTGCCTGGAAACAAAAAGTTAGAATATGTTGTAGAAGATATGTACATATATGTACAAAAATGAGCATCCAGAAAACAGACAACCGTTATGACCAGGCTTTAGACTGAGTTACCTAAGCCACCCTTTTTGTAGAAACATCTTTGACCTTAGATGCATTCTTGGCGTTTTGAGAGGTAGCTTGCCTCCTTCTCACCTGTTCTATCAGTTTTCCGGTATTCATCATATTGTTGGGTACTCGATCAATCATTTTAATGTTCAGTATGATTCGGTAGCACGAGTTTGCAAAGGAATCGATTTTGTTTTCTATATCCTTCGTGATTAGGCCATGTTGATTTGATTATATGGATGACATCCACGCACGCTTGAAAATTTGGCCGTTTAAAAGAAAAGTTTTCAACCATACTGTAAATCGTACAAACAGTTGAAAAATGTGTAGATTTATACCATAAGTTTCAAACATATTGGAAAACGATTCCAATATGATAGAATGCCAAAATCAAACAAAAAGGACGAAAATGTAAAAGAAATGTATTTGAAGAGATTATTCGCCATACCATAGTCTGTGTCATCTGTTCAATCTTCATGCATACGTTGATTTCATAAAGAAAGCACCTTTTTTGGCCAAACGTTTTTATTCGCATGGTCGCTTCAGTTTTGGGGATCCCAGAGGACGTCATCCATATAATCAAATCAACATGGCCTTACCTATACATCACACTCATGGTTAAGTATAGCTTAACATGCACGTGACAAAGGCATCTCAAGTGAATTTTCTTATATTTTAGTTAGCTTCGCCAATAATGTTATGTTTTCAGCAGCGTTTGTCCTTTTGCATACTTGTGAACAGCATATATAAATCAAGAATGTATGAATAGAATCTAATGGTATTTGGCATGTGGATAGGGTGTTCCCAAATTATCCGGTTATCCAAGTTATCCGGATCCAGTGTGCAGGGGTCTGGAAGAAAGACTTAGGAAAGACTCTAAGACATAGGGAAGAGAAGATTGATGGCCACTTACACCACAGGTAGCCTTCTACATGTAACCACCATTGGCCAGCAGGGGCGAATCATGAGCTAAATTCAGCTCAGCATCAGGAGTTAATTTGCATAATTAATGAGGAAAGACCCGGAGACCTAGTATTACAGCCAAATCATCTGGAATTTGGTATGGGTATGCTTTATATATCTACCAACAACAGTTCATTATAATGTTTGGCATACTCTTCCTTAAAGCTTGTATGATTTGGGACATTTTGACTGTTTTCATAAGAATGGCAGACAGAGCAAGCGCCAGGCATGCAGCTTTCCTCTATTCTTCTTGCTGATTGGCTGTTGGAATGTAATCGGGTTAACTGCATTAACACCTGCACCTGGTCATACCATATTAACAGTATGAGCTACATACAAGTGTTTTGATAGGTATGTCAAACTTTCTTGCTCCAGCATTGGAATAAGGGGCATAAACGCTTTTTTAGTTATATGATACTTCGTATCAGTTATACCAATGTAAAGCACTGTCGACTAAAAGACTAAACGGGACCTACACCAAAATACTTAGGATTGATTGTCAAAACGTTACCAAAGATACCAAATAGTGTACTGTATGAAAGTATACCACCAGTGAGTGAAAAAAACGAAGGTTGAGGTTCATCGGACACTGCTACAGAAGTGAGAATGAAATCATACAGCAGTTATTACTGTGGGAACCCACTAATGGAAAAAGAAGTCGAGGTCGTCCAGCAAGAAACTACATTAACCAATTAATGGACAACACCCAGCTCGACAGGAAAAAAAATGATGGTAGAAATGAAGGATAGGAAGAGATGGAGAGCAGCCATTGGAACCGAGAGAGCCTCGACCCAGTGATTGAGTAACCGAAAGCATTGTAACACGTTTTCCCTTGTGTTTCTCCTGCTTTCCCTGCCATGTCGTAAAATGGGTTCAATTTTGGGGCCAAATGACCTGACATTTGCAGAAGGCTTTGGAAGATTCCATTCTTACATGGAGGTATAGACTGTTAGAGAACACTTCACATTTTGGACAGGGATAATTCAAGAACTATTTGAGTGGGAGGGGACAGACCCATTTTTGGTACGGGGGTATGAGGTGAAGCCATCTGCTGCATTTGCTCCAAAGCAAATGTCGGCCTTTCTGGTTGGAGTTACTTTTCCAAAATAACAGAAGAATTTACAAGTAAAAGTAGTGTACAGCTTGCTCTACTGTTCGTTGAGATAACAGTCCTCTAATCCAACAGGACAAAATGCACCTTATCTACAGTTTCATCTCATCTGCTGGTGGGAGGGTTTAACCAATCAAGACAGAAGTGTAAATTGCTTCCTGCCGCTCCATTGCTGGGGCCTACGCTCAAACAGTGAGCGTTCAAATCACGCCTATTATATATCCAGTTGAACCCCTGCACACTGGATATTTTTGTGCCAAGTGTGCTATGGGTCTGGCATCCAGGCTACCCCACTGGGAAATCTGGAAATGATTAGATTTTGGTCCCCCTTTTCTTGGTTTTGCAGCAGAACTTCCGGTTTTGATGTCTCATGATCTAGACATGTTGGGTCACGAACTTGTGCTCGGGAAGACGTGTCATTAGTTTAGTCCCCCGGCAGCTTGTCCTGCATGCAAGAGCGTTTGTTAAAAAATCTTCGAAGAATGATAATTTAAGAACCGGTCGACGGATTATGACTTTTGGTATGTAGGTAGCGGAATTGGTGCTTGGTATGACTAAATGACAATTATGGAAATCAGGATTTAATTTGCATAATTAATGAGAAAAATCTATAAATCTGCTTCGTTCGATAATAGGACTATGGGGCATTTGTGACATATATAATGTAGAACGAGAAGATAATTGGCAGGCATTGATTACGTAAATGAGCACCCAATTTGCCTTATCAATGGGACACTGTTAGTCTCTCTCCTTCGCAGACTTCGTTTTTTTTGTGTGAGCGACGCAAGTTATGCAGCAGAGGGACGGTTATGCGACCGAGGGAGGGAACGGTTTCGCGAAAGTAGGCAAGGACATTGTCATAATGGTAACTCCTGCGAATTTCATACTTCATACCGCATCTGGAAGTAAATGAAGGTGAACACCATTTAACATAATTTATTCAAGTAATGATGACCTTACTTGCATACTTTATGAGGAGATGTTAGCATTCTTTGCCAAGATAAGACTGTAATTGGGTGGAGAATATGATTAACTGATATGATTCATGTAAATGTGACTCTTATTTGCGAAATCTAAGAGTAATCAATGTATAATTCTCCACTGGAAAGGTTAACATCATTTGGTGAAGGTATATAGACTACTGACATGGGAGGCCACATTTGCGGTCACATCATTACTTCTGCCCGACATCATGTCTAACCTGTTTGTACAACACTTAGGTGAGTCTGTATTGAACTATGAACTTTCACATATCTGATATGGGATGGTGCAACATTTCAGCCCGATAAACAGTGTACATTTTACACAGATTTAAAGCCCAGGCCTTAGTCTGATAGCCTGGTTGCCATCCTCCGTAGTTTTCGCCCGCTCCCTAATGTCGCTGGCTAGCATGGAGTCTGGCGGCTGGTCATGACACCCTACCGCATCCTACTCTCCAAGCAGAGGTTGAATGGGAAGATTGTGACCTTTTTCTATTCCCCCTTTTTTTTCTGACAGCCGGCCCATCCATCGGTGGCCGGTTTGATACTGTCGGCCGGCTGGATACTGTCCGCGTGTTGGATACTATCTTTTTTGGCCACCAAAAGATCTGCTTGGAGATTACTGCCAGCAAGCTTTGTGGAAAATAAACCAGTCTACTTCTACCCCTACATATATAGACAACATGTCTCTACTAGGCTATACACGCCATTGATTGTAGACAGCGCTTGATAGAGTAGCCATACATTTCTGCTTTGATGGTTGTTCGTTTGCCGAAGTTGAGAAACCGGTTAGGTAGCCTACTGGTGCTGAAGTCCCGCCCTGATGTAATCACGTGCCCTGGTCTAATTCTCTTATTGGAGAAGTTACTAATTTGATTGACACACATTGCAACATGAGCCCTCCCAGACACTGACACAGAATAGTGCGCACTTTCCAGAAGTGCGAATCCATAATCTTCTGAAATTTCTGGAGGCTAGACACTATAGTTAGGCAACCCGTAAACAGTTGGTCACAAGACGGCTACGCAGCAATAAAACAAAACACTTCTTAATCGACTTCCGGCTTGATGACTTTACTTAGTTTACCGTTAAATTTTATGGCTAAGGCTCAACCAGTTGAAAAGACGGGAAAATCTACTGAGGCGGTTTTGTTAATGGATCCGCACAGCGAAGTGGAAATTTGGGCGAAGAAAAGTAAAGTACCCTTTGACATCAGAATAAATCGAAACGCTACCTGCCCTTTCGTCCACTTAAAAAATTTGTG
Source organism: Branchiostoma belcheri (assembly GCF_001625305.1). Taxonomy (NCBI): domain Eukaryota; kingdom Metazoa; phylum Chordata; class Leptocardii; order Amphioxiformes; family Branchiostomatidae; genus Branchiostoma; species Branchiostoma belcheri. Next base: position 28,626 of record NW_017804138.1, read on the forward strand.
TGGACAATTTGTGACACTTTTTGATACCCCATTTTACCACCCTTCTCTCCTAAATGTAACATCCCAGGTTTACACAATGAACGTAGAGGTTACATTCGTTGTAATCTGTCGTGAGATTTTTTTCTTGGCTGTAACAGAACCAGCAGCCGACAAGGATTTAAGACCACATTTTCGGTAACAAGGCTGCTGATTATTTAGCGACACATGCACGACTATCCCAAGAATAAACCCAGTGTGTCCCACGATCGTACGACGTACGTGGCACATTGATTATTCATGTGTACCTGACACGTGGCACTTACACAACCGTCCGGGCTGACAACATTTGGACCGCGATATTTTGCGTTTAAAATTCCATGTCCGATTGCTGGTTTCCTTACCACTTTGTCTACGACATGCACTGGGTCGTTAAAAGTTGTGCTCACGTTCAAAAGTGACGATAATGCCCATGTTACCAATTGGTAGCGAGGCTACCGTATACGCCCCCCAATTTGCTGGGAGTGTTGCACGTGCGCCCAGGCCCATTAGCGACCACCGTTGGCTTCCGTACGAAGCAAATGCACAAGATTTTTGTGCAACCAGGTTTGTGCAACCAGGGGCGAACCCACCATACCAGCCAGGGACGTACCAGCCTGGGACCCGCCAGGGTCGCCCCTGCACCCCGCCAGGGACCCAATAGCTGCCCGGCCGGAATGCAAGACCCGGTCGGCACCCTATTGCATCCCGCACGGGTCAATACGGGAGACTGACCGGGCACCGGACGGGTAAAGGAACATTTAATTGTGATCCTGACAGCCCGCGCACGCTCGGCTTCATGACGCCGGCCGGCGTGTACATCGAGAACATGCCGAGCAGGCCCCGTTTCAAATGTGAGTCCAGCTTAATGAGCTAGCCCTCAGATAAGAATAAGATCTATATTAACGTAGCCGATCGGACGTCAATCGAGCTAACGTCGCCGTTCGAACGTACGTCTGAACGGCTTACCTAATATGTACACACCTTTCCTACAAGAGCGCTCCCTAAAAAAAAATCAGTTCGCTCGTTCAAAATCTGAACAAATATGCAGATTCCAGACGTTACATATGTCTGCAAGTCCAGACCCCGTGCTACTTCGTAGCCAGCGACATAAGGGAGCAGGTGAAAACTACGGAGGATTGCACCCAGGCTATTAACCTGAAGGAATAAAAATCGAATCTAGTTATAAAGTAGCAGTTTTTAATTCTTGTGTTAGGCTGTGGATAAATTTGTAACATATGCAGTCAATGGTGTCAAGCTGTACAATTCAGCCCTTGCGCTGCCAGCAACCTTTGTAGAAAATAAACCAGTCTACTTCTACCCCTACATATATAGACAACATGTCTCTACTAGGCTATACATGCCATTGATTGTAGACAGCGCTTGATAGAGTAGCCATACATTTCTGCTTTGATGGTTGTTCGTTTGCCGAAGTTGAGAAACCGGTTAGGTAGCCTACTGGTGCTGAAGTCCCGCCCTGATGTAATCACGTGCCCTGGTCTAATTCTCTTATTGGAGAAGTTACTAATTTGATTGACACACATTGCAACATGAGCCCTCCCAGACACTGACACAGAATAGTGCGCACTTTCCAGAAGTGCGAATCCGTAATCTTCAGCTGAAATTTCTTCGAGGGCTAGACCCTATAGTTGGGCAGCCCGTAAACAGTTGGCCACAAGACGGCTACGCAGCAATTCTTAATCGTCTTCCGGCTTGATGACTTTACTCAGTTTACCGGTAAATTTTATGGCTAGGGCTCAACCAGTTGAAAAGACGAGAAAACTACTGAGGCGGTTTTGTTAATGGATCCGCACAGCGAAGTGCAAATTTGGGCGAAGAAAAGTAAAATACCCTTTGACATCAGAATAAATCAAAACGCCACCTGCCCTTTCGTCCACTTAGAAAAATTGTGTGGACAATTTGTGACACTTTCTGATGCCCCATTTTGGCCACCTTTCTCTCCTAAATGTAACATCCCAGGTTTACACAATGTACGTAGAGGTTACATTCGTTGTAATCTGTCGTGCGATTTTCTTGGCGTAAATTTTCAATTCAAGCAGGCTATAACAGAACCAGCAGCTGACAAGGATTTAAGACCACATTTTCGGTAGCAAGACTGCTGATTATTTAGCGACACATGCACGACTATCCCAAGAATGAAGCCAGTGTGTCCCACGATCGTACGACGTGCGTGGCACATTGATTATACATGTGCACGTGACACGTGGCACTTACACAACAGTCTGGGCTGACAACATTTGGACGGCGATATTTTGCGTTTAAAATTCCATGTCCGATTTTTGTTGTCCTTACCACTTTGTCAACGGTGTTAGTGGTTACACGTTCAGTACATCTGCTCACATTAAAAAGCGACGATAATGCCCATATTACCGAGCCTAGCCGTATACGCCCCCCGATGGTGCTGGGAGAGATGCACGTGCGCCCAGGCACATTAGCGACCAGCCCGTCGGCTTCCATACGTACTAGTAGCAAATGCACAAGGTGTTTGTGTATTTCTTTGTTGCGACGGTGTACACCTTAAAATCATTTGCCATATTTGGGGCAATTCGGTGAGTCAAACAATATCAAGTATAAAATCCGAAACATTTTGTGATCATGGAAGCTACAAGGCAACAGGATTTAATTCATTCAGCATAAAGATTCATATCATTATATACAGTCTTACCTGACTTTGTTCTTGCTAGAGTGGAGATCAAGATGCTCACTGTGAATTCGAAGCTGATTTGGGTTGAGAGTAGTACCCAAAGTGTCCGTGATTCTGGTGTGGACCCTCCTGCTGCTGCCGCCGCCCAGAGAGTGCGGGGCTCCGGCCCAAGCTAGACTTTTTCAACTCTTTGAGATGCCTCAATTATCTGGGTAAACCTGAAGCTGATTGGAAGATCAAAGACGCACCTACAACCGACGTCGATAGTTGCCTAGCAATAATGGTATGACATCAGCGTTATGAATAATTAAGTAGTCCCGAAGATGAGACTATCCGACAAGGTGCGGCATGATACACTCAAATATTTCGAATGGTTCTGACGAAAGCTTCTTTCTTATGTAAATTAGCAAAAAAGCGCCACGCTGTGGCTTGCGGACTGTTCATGACCAGAGGGCTCGCTAAATGTTCATCTCGCATGAGTGATAAACTGAGAAGGTTAAGGGTTCAGATATGTCAAATCACTGCACGTAAAAGGGCCCAACCCACTTGTCGACCCCAAGAAGTAGGGTGACCCGGTGTGCTTAGGCTAAAGCGAGCCACAATGCTCAAGCCTAAGCACACCGAGAGCGTTTAAAAGTACAAGTATATTAGGCTGTGTTGCCGTGATCTGAGTTATGACTAGGCACATCGCCAGAAAACTATGTCTGCTCTAATATTGTCACAACCTGCCAAAATGTGGACGAAGACACAGACAGTAATATGTACCAGACACACCCAGTTTTTTGGCAACTTGTCAAACAAGAGTTTGGAGACCTCTGTGAAATACTAGTCCCGTAAATTTGCTTCTTTCCTATCTTAGGTACAGCATCCATTACATTTCAACAGTTTAGATACCACATCTCAGGATCCTTCTGCATACCCATTGATGACAGTCATCGGGTTCTACAGCGTCAAGAAATTGACGCCCTGTATGCAAGAGTTTCGGGAGGAAGCGCTGCTATACCTACCAACAATGTGGTACACAGCTAAGTGTTCTGAAACGTACAAATATACGCTTATATCTCAAGTTATCAGATTAAAATTTTGTGGAAAATACACAGTCTTGGGTCAAGTCAAGTCACGTCAAGTCAGTCTGAAGCTTATTGGAGAAGTTACTAATTTAATTGACACACATTGCAACTTGAGCCCTCCCAGACACTGACACAGAATAGTGCGCACTTTCCAGAAGTGCGAATCCATAATCTCCTGAAATTTCTTCGGAGGCTAGACACTATTGTAAGGCAGCCCGTAAACAGTTGGTCACAAGACGGCTACGCAGCAATAAAACAAAACACTTCTTAATCAACTTCCGGCTTGATGACTTTACTTAGTTTACCGTTAAATTTTATGGCTAAGGCTCAACCAGTTGAAAAGACGGGAAAAACTACTGAGGCGGTTTTGTTAATGGATCCGCACAGCGAAGTGGAAATTTGGGCGAAGAAAAGTAAAGTACCCTTTGACATCAGAATAAATCGAAACGCTACCTGCCCTTTCGTCCACTTAAAAAATTTGTGTGGACAATTTGTGACACTTTTTGATACCCCATTTTACCACCCTTCTCTCCTAAATGTAACATCCCAGGTTTACACAATGAACGTAGAGGTTACGATTTTTTTTCTTGGCGTTAATTTTAAAGCACGCTGTAACAGAACCAGCAGCCGACAAGGATTTAAGACCACATTTTCGGTAACAAGACTGCTGATTATTTAGTGACATATGCACGACTATCCCAAAAATGAACCCAGTGTGTCCCACGATCGTACGACGTACGTGGCACATTGATTATTCATGTGTACCTGACACGTGGCACTTACACAACCGTCCGGGCTGACAACATTTGGACCGCGATATTTTGCGCTTAAAATTCCATGTCCGATTGCTGGTTATCTTACCACTTTGTCTACGACATGCACTGGGTCGCTAAAAGTTTTGCTCACGTTCAAAAGTGACGATAATGCTCATGTTACCAATTGGTAGCGAGGCTACCGTATACGCCCCCCAGTTTGCTGGGAGTGTTGCACGTGCGCCCAGGCCAAAGCGACCACCGTTGGCTTCAGTACGAAGCAAATGCACAAGATTTTTGTGCAACCAGGTTTGTGCAACCAGGGGCGAACCCACCATACCAGCCAGGGACGTACCAGCCTGGGACCCGCCAGGGTCGCCCCTGCACCCCGCCAGGGACCCAACAGCTGCCCGGCCGGAAAGAAAGACCCGGTCGGCACCCTACTGCATCCCGCACGGGTGGCACTTACACAACCGTCCGGGCTGACAACATTTGGACGGCGATATTTTGCGCTTAAAATTCCATGCCCGATTGCTGGTTTCCTTACCACTTTGTCTACGACATGCACTGGGTCGTTAAAAGTTGTGCTCACGTTCAAAAGTGACGATAATGCCCATGTTACCAATTGGTAGCGAGGCTACCGTATACGCCCCCCAATTTGCTGGGAGTGTTGCACGTGCGCCCAGGCCCACTAGCGACCACAGTTGGGTGCCGTACGTAGCAAATGCACAAGGTGTTTCTGCATTTGCTTGCTATGATCGTACATGAGTGTTTGTTTGTTTGTTTGTTTGTTTGTTTGTTTGTTTGTTTGTTTGTTTTTACGATGTGCACATTGATAGCATTTGCTAATATAGCTCACCATCATTGGGGTATTTCGGTGAGTGAAACAATATCAAGTATGAAGTCTGAAACATTTTGTGATCATGAAAGCTACAAAGCAACAGGATTTCATTCATTCAGGATGAATATTCATATCATTATATACAGTCTTACCTGTCTTTGCTGTTGCATGTTGTGTTGTGTTGTGTTGTGGATACCAAGATGCACACTGTAAATTCGAAGCTGATTCGGGACGAGAGTAGCCCTCAAAGTGTCGGTGATTCTGGTGTGGACCCTCCTGCTGCTACCGCCGCCCAGAGAGTGCGGGGCTCCGGCCAAACGTAGACCCAAGGCCCAAGCTAGACTTTTTCAACTCTTGGAGATGCCTGAATTATCTGGGTAAACCTGAAGCTGATTGGACGATCAAAGACGCACCTACAACCGACGTCGATAGTTGCCTAGCAACAACGGTGTGACATCAGCGTTATGAATAATTAAGCAGTCCTGAAGATGAGACTATCCGAAAACGTGCGGCATGATACACCCAAATATTTCGAATGGTTCTGACGAAAGCTTCTTTCTTATGTAAATTGGCAAAAAAGCGCCACGCTGTGGATTACGAACTATTCATGACCAGAGGGCTCGCTAAATGCTCATCTCGCATGAGTGATAAACTGAGAAGGTTAAGGGTTCAGATATGTCAAACCACTGCACGTAAAAGCACCGAACCAACTTATCCTCTAAAGTAGGGGTGACCCGGTGTGCTTAGGCTTAAACGAACCACATTGCCCTATCAGCTACCCAAAAACGGGATGCTTTGTACATGTCTTCAGTCTGAGACCGAACACTTAACGTTCCCATTTTATCAAATACGCAGGATGTGCTTGTAGCGACTCGTCTGACCATCAACACAGTCTGTATCGAGAGAGTTTAAAAGTACAAGTACACCGTATATTAGGTTGCCGTGATCTGAGTTGTGACTAGGCATATCACCAGTAAACTACTTAGTATATCTGTTCTAATATTTTCACAACCTTCCAAAATGTGGACGAAGACACAGACAGTAATATGTACCAGACACACCCAGTTTTTTGGCAACTTGTCAAACAAGAGTTTGGAGACCTCTGTGAAATACTAGTCCCGTAAATTTGCTTCTTTCCTATCTTAGGTACAGCATCCATTACATTTCAACAGTTTAGATACCACATCTCAGGATCCTTCTGCATACCCATTGATGACAGTCATCGGGTTCTACAGCGTCAAGAAATTGACGCCCTGTATGCAAGAGTTTCGGGAGGAAGCGCTGCTATACCTACCAACAATGTGGTACACAGTTCTAAGTGTTCTGAAACGTACAGATATACGCTTATATCTCAAGTTATCAGATTAAAATTTTGTGGAAAATACACAGTCTTGGGTCAAGTCAAGTCACGTCAAGTCAGTCTGAAGCTCTCTGACTGCTCGACAAATAAAATTCCACAGAGTTTGCGCTTCAGGCAAAAGGCTTCGTATGATTACGTCTACTGAACAACGTTAACACGCAGCCTTTTGTATAGACATAATGATACCCTGCAAAGAATTCGCCTGTTGTTAAGAGTGTGGCGTCGGCAGTGTTATTTATGATCTCTCAACTGTTATGGCATCTGACATTACGATCTAGACTTTGCAAGAAAGTCAGCCTTTTGTGAAAAGTTAATTAGAGTCTAGCCAACAATCATACCTGAGACGTCGTACGCTTTCTGTCTGGACTAAATCCTGTTTGACTATTATGTGATTATTACAGGGTAAAGCCTCGGTCACAACAAGCCGTGCGTACAATTGCGTGCTGTCTACGTGCAAAAACGTGGGAAAATTTTGGGGATCCGTAAGTTATGAGTACCGCCACGGTACGGAATCCAATGGATTTAGGAGCACGCAGACACGCGGTAGCTCGTTAAGTGAATGTAAAACTTTCCGTGCGGGCTGCGGATTCACCCCTCCCCCCGTACGAACCAGTGCGGGCGACGCGCTGTACGTGCCAGTACGTAAGCAACATGTGTGAGTACGTCCTCCACACGGTAAAGTGGCAATCGCACAGAGATCGTACGTTTTAAGCACGTACAACTCACCACTTGCACAACGAACGATGCACGCAACCGCTCACGGCCAGACGCGGCGTGTAGACCACACCCTTACACCTTGCGCAACCGTGCGAGTGACGTGCGTCGACGCCACTCCTTCCCCACGTTTTCAGAAAAACGTAGCAGACGTGGCTTCCCAAAAAACCGCTATCGTCTATCGTCACGAAATATATCTGCAACCACTTCAGCGATCATAAAACACTACCAGACCATACATAAATAATTTCAAAGCGTTTTTTTCATCTTCTAAAAATCCATACGTGTACAAATACTAAAAAGAGATGAAAACTTTGTGTGATTATCCCAGGGCAAAAAGATAGAGGTCGAAACCTGGAACAACCGGTACGCACGACCTTTTGCTGACGTATTTGTGAATTGGCATGTATTTTACATGTTGGACGATCTCACTACTTGTAAGGGAACATACCTTCTTTTCACATTAACCTCGCGAAAGCGCATTGAAGACGGAATCCACCGAAGTATACGTAGGACTCATGAGGCCCAGTCTCGAGTCACATTGTGATCCATTCGGTTCCAAACCGGCTTCAAGTCTTTCTGACTACATGATCAGTCTGAACGCAATGTGACTTCACCGGTTTACCCGTTCATGGATTACGGGGTTATTTTTCGTAATCTATATGTAATAACCAAAAGTAGTGGCTACTCTCCAGGAGGCTGCAGCTGATATGGAGGAGAAGGTGAATGAAGTGGAGGAAGATGCCGCCTTGGGTCTACTGTAGGAGGAGCTGGAGGAGCTGGAAGAGGAACTAGAGGAAGTCAAGGACGACACGGTTTATTACGTGCACGCGTGATGTTCAGGAAGGTGATTTTTAAACGACATGTTCTGTTTTTATGACACATAAAAGTCATCCTACAACACAACAGAAAACACATGGGACTGTATCGTACAAGAAACGAAAAACGAACTGGAAGTTTATTTTATTGGACCCCGCACACCTTAAAGCATAATGTAAGCATAATGTATGTTTTAGGAAAGAATGGATTTTGTGCAGTGTTCATGAACCACCGTGGGAGTGGGTCCGATTCGGTAACGTTTGGGACCGCATCCTCGCCGCAGCGCCGCCTGGCGAAAAGAGTACGCTTAGCAGCTAAACTTTAGCCACTAGAAAGGTCGATTTTCTGGCGCTCTGGCATTTTATCTAGTAAGTTGAATAAACCCTATCCCATAGGTATCTGGGAGGAAAAAATGTAATGTTGCTGACGGAAAACGATTACTTGTTTGGTATCGTATGTTGAGTTCCTCGCATGGCTTGTTATCGGGCAATTCCAAACGCCTGAAATATGGGATAATGACGAAATGTACTATTATGAAATGTAAGAAATGGCAATTAATGTCAATATCAAATAGATTAACTAATCCGGAATATTTTTATTTTGCCGCCATGGAATTGCACTGCCTGCCTTTAACATGCAAAAGATAAATTGTTCAAGCATGTAATGTCATCTAGCACGGAATTACGCTTATAACCCAATTAACCTAGTGCATGTATGCATTAAACGTGATTGCCACTGCCACTTTTTTTGCCATATGTATGGTACTGTAAGTACATTGGCACTAAATCAAGTAATATTGATTGGTAGATCAGTTGAAATATTATGATTCTAAAACCTTGAGAAGTAATGTTCTTTTTACCTGAAAAGATTCAACCAAGACTTGATCAAGACTGGATATCGTGCACAAGAACTCCACTCAGCGTTCCCATCCATACGACGAGCTGGACACTCATGACATTCCCAACGCCATCAGCATCTAACTGGAGATTCCCAACGCCATCAGCATCTAAATGGAAATTCCCAGCGCCATCAGCATCTACCTGGAGATTCCCAACGCCATCAGCATCTAACTGGAGATTCCCAACGCCATCAGCATCTAACTGGAGATTCCCAACGCCATCAGCATCTAACTGGAGCTTCCCAACGCCATCGGCATCTGCCTGGAGATTCCCAACGCCATCAGCATCTAACTGGGGATTCCCAACGCCATCAGCATCTAACTGGAGATTGCCAACGCCATCAGCATCTAACTGGAGATTCCCAACGCCATCAGCATCTAACTGGAGATTCCCAACGCCATCAGCATCTACCTAGAGATTCCCAACGCCATCAGAATCTAACTGGAGTTTCCCAACGCCATCAGCATCAAACAGGAGATTCCCAACGCCATCAGCATCTAACTGGAGCTTCCCAACGCCATCAGCATCTAACTGGAGCTTCCCAAGGCCATCAGCATCTAAATGGAGATTCCCAGCGCCATCAGCATCTAACTGTAGATTCCCAGCGCCATCAGCATCTAACTGTAGATTCCCAGCGCCATCAGCATCTAACTGGAGCTTCCCAACGCCATCAGCATCTACCTGGAGATTCCCAACACCATCAGCATCTAACTGGAGATTCCCAACGCCATCAGCATCTAACTGGAGATTCCCAACGCCATCAGCATCTAAATGGAGCTTCCCAACGCCATCAGCATCTAACTGGAGCTTCCCAACGCCATCGGCATCTGCCTGGAGATTCCCAATGCCATCAGCATCTAACTGGGGATTCCCAACGCCATCAGCATCTAAATGGAGATTCCCAGCGCCATCAGCATCTAACTGGAGATTCCCAGCGCCATCAGCATCTAACTGGAGCTTCCAAACGCCATCAGCATCTACCTGGAGATTCCCAACGCCATCAGCATCTAACTGGAGATTCCCAACGCCATCGGCATCTGCCTGAAGATTGCCAACGCCATCAGCATCTACATGGAGCTTCCCAACGCCATCAGCATCTAAATGGAGATTCCCAGCGCCATCATCATCTAACTGGAGATTCCCAGCGCCACCAGCATCTAACTGGAGCTTCCAAACGCCATCAGCATCTACCTGGAGATTCCCAACGCCATCAGCATCTAACTGGAGATTCCCAACGCCATCAGCATCTAACTGGAGATTCCCAACGCCATCAGCATCTACCTGGAGATTCCCAACGCCATCAGCATCTAAATGGAGATTCCCAACGCCATCAGCATCTAAATGGAGATTCCCAACGCCATCAGCATCTAACTGGAGTTTCCCAACGCCATCGGCATCTGCCTGGAGATTCCCAATGCCATCAGGATCAAACTGCAGATTCCCAACGCCATCAGCATCTAACTG
>NW_017804139.1:0-14487 GCF_001625305.1 Branchiostoma belcheri
TTCCACGGAACGAAATAGCAGTTGATACATAAACAAATCCCCACCTTCAGCTGTACCCCTGCTTCTCCACCGCTGCTGTCCCCTGCCTGTTTCCAGGACATCAGGTAGAACCGAGAGTTGCTCTGATAGCTGAAGACGAAACCCACAAAGTCGTCATCAACCTGGGTGTTCACAAAGAAGGTTCCACGGTAGTCCAAGTTGCCGAAGTAGTCAGAACCTGAGACCAAAAAAATTGCCGTCAATTTCTTTTGTCCAAAATTTGTATTATGACCGCATTTATATTACGTTTAGCGTAGGCTTACATTCTATTCAGACAGGGGTTTTGGGGTCATCCTTGGTCAACGGGGGAAGGGGGTAATGTGTGTCTGTTGGGGGTGCTTTCGAGGTAACTTTGTATCGTAATTTGACTTCAATTATGTGTTTTCTACTTATCAACACACACATTAATAGTACATTATCAAGATGTGGCCATGTGTTAATCATTTGTATCAGTTCTATTATCATGTAATACCTACCTAGAACAAGACCTGGGTCACTATTCACTTGCTGCACTATTTCCGCTCCCTGTAACATGTATCAAATATTTTAGAGCATTAAAAAATCAATGGGGTAGAGGGCAAAGTTGACTGTATTATGTCATGTTGGTGCTAGCTTAGAGAGTATACTCGGAGTAATACATTAATGAGACCTTATATTTATTACCTTCAGACTAGACATATTTAGAGCTTTTATGAAGTAACTTGAAACGTTACACTAGAAACTTGAAACTTTACACTAGAAACTTGAAACTTTACAACTTGAAACTATTACATTAGATCATTATCTAATGTCAACTCCGTTCGTGCCACGTACAATATTGCTAACGTCTATTCAAGATCTTTGGTGTTCATCTTATCTACTTGATTAAGTAATGTATTAATCAGTGCTCCACTAACAAAAACCTAGGCCAAACCCTTCGGATTTTTTTTCGAATCTTGTCGATACCTCATTAAGGAACTCCCAAACCGGATCGGGTGATAGGCTGTCAGGACCGGCCAGGTTGACGGTTTGGTAGTTCCTGAAGTCCGTACGGGCGATGACCCCACTCTCAGGACACACGTCATCAGCGTCAGGCACGCCGTCCATGTCAAAATCACCGGTACAGACATCGCCTACTCCATCTCCTGATAAAAGACATTGTAAGACTGTTTTCAGTACTTTGAACCATGGTGGGGAATTTGGTAATTTCATCAGGTTGGGAAGAGACCAGTCATTGTTGCCCTAAAGAAGGTGGCAGATGGGAAACGTCGAATGTAATAAAACCCAGTAAAAACCCAGGAACTACCAAACCGTGTCAGATAGACAACCTTCTGATACAGTGGTGGCGACTTTTACAACAGTGTATGACATTGAACTGCCGGGACCGGAGGTATTGTTTAGAGTGGCTGACTTGTTTATATTCATGCACATTCAGCGACGATTGAAGACGGTAAAGTCATCCTACCGTCAAAGTCTGTATTGTCCAGATTAGGAACGAGACGACAGTTGTCCACGTCATCCAGTATTGTGTCGTCATCGTCATCATCGTCACAAAGATCTCCTGTAACCGATAGGTAAGTAAAGAGCATATTGATGTTATAATAGATAAGTAGTTGCTGCGGAGAGGAGGACTATCCAGTTCAAAATGGTTAAAAACGGGCATTGAGTGCGCTCAATAAAACTTATTACTATGCTGCTATTCTTGTTGATTTTGGTTTTATTTAGAGTATATTCATATCCTTCTCACTATTAATGTAATTTATATTAATGTTGAGCCTCTAAAACAATTATGTTTTACTACCATCTATGCTGATTGCATGTGCGCTTTAATTTAAATGCAAGTTGGGTAATGTCTTCATACGACTTAGGTGCTTTATTAAACCTCTTTAGCGACATACAAGACAGTGCTACAAAATCAAGTATGCAGCTAATCTTCCTGGAGTTAAAGTACTTAAAAATAGTACACCATACAAATACACTTCATCAAAATTGCAACATTATTACATACAACATATAACTTAACATTTAAACTTAACATCGCATGTAACGGTCAACTATCTACGCATTTGCCCTATCAACTATTGCCTAAACTCTTAGTTGCTGCTTGTACCTCATGTGGCAAACTATTCCAAACTGTTAAAGATCTGTATATGAAAGTCTTCTTCAGGGCGTTCATTTTGGGTTTCGTCAAGCTGTATGTGTTTCTGCTGGCGTGGCTTTGGTGGTAGGATAAAGGATACAACTGTATGTAGAGAACTTCTGGTTGTTCCTGCTGGCGTGGCGTGTGTTGTAGTTGTGGTGGTGGGATAAAGGACACAACTGTTTGTAGAAACTTCTTGTTGGTGTGCGGCAATGGTCCTCTGTAGCTGGGAGGCGGTGTTTACAAGAATCCTTTCTTTGACAGTCTGCCACGACAGAGACGCATGGCCATGATGGAGATGTTGTTTTGGGGTTTTAAAGTCACAATGTAGAACCAGACGAGCTGCTTTGTTTTGCATGACTTGTAGTAGTTGAATATTCTTCTGTGAAGTGGAGGACAAAACTGGAGAACAGTAGTCAACGTGTGACAATGTAAGCCATTTTACTAGCAGCTTAAGTAATGAAGAGTCCAGGTAAGTGGCACATTTTCTTATCATTCCCAATGCACAGGCCATCTTCTTCGCGGTCACTTTTGTATGATTATCCACTCCCAAGTGAGGCACTCATCAAGAGTACTGCCTAGGAGTTTTGTTTCTTTGACTTGCTGGATGACATGACCGTTTGAATATAAGGTGAGTACTGTTTTTTCTAATTTTTGGGTTACTTCCAACTACCATTGATTTTGTTTTGGATGCATTGAGAAACAAGTATTATCAGCATACATAACTGAGGCAGCCTCCTTTGTAGCTAGAGGAAGATCATCTGTGAATATCTGAAAAGAAGGGGTCCAAGACAGCTTCCTTGAGGTACTCCACATGTGATATCCCTGAATGAAAAATTTGTAGCGTACAAACTGCAAGCGTTTTGAGTGGTAGCTCTCCACCCATTCGACTGCAGCACCGCCGTTACTATGTGTGTTACTGTTAGTCATTCTCGTCAGAGGTGAAGCATTGTGTCATGCTTTTTCTATTAGCTATGCTTGTGCAATACAAGACGGGGGTTCGCCAGGCCTCCGTCCGGGTGATATGTAGTGAATCAGAAATATTTGTACCATCGCACACCTTGGGAATCACCTTGGCTTTCTTCCACTTCCCATAAACACACTAGTGAAAGACAGGTTTATGATATACTATAAAGGTTGTGCCATATGATTGGCAGCCAATTTAAGTAGTGTGTTGTCTAGGTTATCCAAGCCCACAGCTTTGACCGATGATGATGATGAGAGACGACAGGAGTGAGTGCACTTCCTCAACATTCACCGGACTGAACTCAAACTTGCAGTCTTTGTTTTCCATGATCCCCCTCTTTATCAAGGTAAGTAGGTTATCACCCATCCCTGAGTTTAGCCCATTAAGCAGAGAGTACTTTTTGAGTGAAGAAGTGATTAAAGTACTCCGCTACGTCTTCTGCTCTGGTCAGGTATACACCATACTGTTCTACTACACAAGGTGGCTGATTTCGGTTTTTTTACTTAGCATACCATTCAGCGTTTTCCACAGGGCCTTGGGGTCATGCTTGGCCTCTTGTAGTTTGGTTTTGTAAAAAGGCAGCTTTCTTTTTCCGCTTAAGTTTTACAGCAGCATTTCTGATTTTTTTTGTAAACAAGCACATCTGATTCCAGGCGAGAGGAGATGGATTCTCTTCTCACTTCATCCCTGAGATGCATCAATTCCCTCAACTCGTTATCAAGCCAGGGTGCTGGGTTAGATCTTACTGTTCGCTTCGTTACTGGTGGGTGGCTGTCGGCGACATCATTTAGTATGGTTGTGAGAACATGAAATGCCAAAATCAAATGCCAGCTCAATGTCGCGTTGGAAATCTTGAGGGTTGAATTTCCCATACGCTCTCCTCACTACTACTCGAGGTTGTGCCTTTAGAACCGTTGTTTTCCTTGTTGTGTACACAATGTTGTGGTCAGAGAATCCCAGATCGAAGTGAGTTTCTGTCCTTTGACTTCTGTTATTACCAATCATCGTTGGACTTTTCACAGTCTGGAGAAGGTTACACCCTACTGCTGCTTGAGCCAGCCTCTCTCTCAAGGGACATAAATGGTTAGACCAATCAATATTGAAATCTCATAGGATGAACAGCTCATTGTTTTGAATCCGTTGCCCTGTCGATCGAAGCTATGATGTTGTTGAAGGTTTGTATTCATGAGCCCGGAGGCCTGTAAGTACAGCAGATTAGCATAGGTTTTGTTTGTACCTGCTCCGTCCTTGTCCGTATCCAGTTGTTGACTGTTGGGGATGTCAGGGCAGTTGTCCGAGGAGTTCGGGATCCCGTCTGCATCGCTATTTAAATAGATCATTCATAGGAATCATCTTATTCTTGATAGTTTTACTGTTACCATAGACCTTTTTTTACTTTTACCATAGATGGTAACTAAGTTCATAATTTTTATAAATGATTTTAAGGTAATTTACTCTTTTCTTACAATGCAAATAAAAACATTAAAACATAATGATACCATTACCTGTCAACGTTGTCAGTGCAAACATCGCCGATATAATTTTGATCCAGGTCAAACTAGAAATGGAAGAAGGTAATATTATATTGATGTCACCTACAAAGATGTACAAACTAATTATCACCTTCGTACATTCAGACGCTCGCAGTGCATTTATATCCGAACTTTGAAAGGCTTTTAACACTTCACCCATCCCTGTCGGCATTTCACGTAGTATGGGAATTCCTATTCCTGACTAACCTGATCTACGTTTGCGACAAATGGGCAATTATCGCAAACATCTCCGATCCCGTCTCCGTCGGAATCTTCCTGTTGGACATTAGCCACGAACGGGCAGTTGTCTCTATCGTCCAAAAGCCCTGGAAACATTGATTATCTATATTGGTCAGGAGCTGTAAATAACCCCTTTTCAACATAAAAGCATGTTACAATTGATTCCATTAACTACCCACATAGTAAGATATTATTTTCCTCTGGGAACGGGTGATTAAATGAAATAGCGACCGTATGGCCAAGAGGGAAGAGCGGAGTGATTGGAACAGTAATAGTAATAGTGATGTTTAACACCATTACTTAATAGGTTTCTTTTGAAATCGAAGGATAATATTAAGTAGGGTAATGGATAGGTTTAAATCGTATACGTAAGCTTACAGATATTTTGCGGGAATCAAACTCACCGTCACTATCGGCATCACTGTCACACACATCCCCCACACCGTCCCCGTCTGTGTCCCGTTGGTCAGTGTTGATGTCCGTGGGACAGTTGTCACACACGTCACCCACTCCATCACCGTCACTGTCCGTCTGGTCACCGTTCATCAGCAGTGGGCAATTGTCCTTTCGAGGGAAGAAAATCAAACGAACAAGTTTATGCTATCATGCCGACTACATGACATTACGTTATAAACATGGTATCTAATGAAAATGATGTCTGGGAAGGGAAATAACTCATAGCCAAATAGAGTGGCATGTAGAAGTCACTTTACTCCAGATTCATTATCGCTCCATATTAGTCTATACACTGAAATGCCCATATTTTATATACACTTAGTGGTGAAATTCTACTCTATTTCGGGGAAACACACATTTATGCTTTTTATGCCGTGAGATCAAGTTAGATGTAGCTTGATGCAGATGTCTAATGGACACGTGTTTGGAAGGCATTTTCCTTGTAAAATGAGCTTTTCCCATGAATTAGGGGTAATGAAATGATAATATCAATGATACTTATAGCTACAACATTATTGAAGAATCCATCGTTGTCCATGTCGTCATCACATGCATCTCCCATGTCGTCTCCATCTGTGTTTTCTTGTCCACTGTTAGGGATACCCGGGCAGTTGTCCTAAGATTTAGTACAATATAAAGGCAAACATCCAACGGTAACCAGTTGAAAGCCAGTTAACTGGAAGAATATAAATCAACAAATGGCTAAATAGTAAGAAACTCCGTATGGTAAAGTAAGACAAAGTCCAAATTTTTTAGATAAAATAAACACCCTCATTATACCATAACTCCTTTAGCTAGTAGTGCTGCTATCTTCTCTTATCTTAAAGATATCCCAATGCGCTATCAATCAAACAAAAGGCACTTATTGCGGTTTCTACTTGCAATGTATATGTTTACCTTGTTACACCTGGTGTCGTTACAGGGCAGAGGCACATCTGGATAACCATCCTGGTCACCGTCAAGTCCACAGGTCAGTCCGTCTTGGGATCCGGCCCAGCCAACTTCACACTGCAGTAAAATATGTTCAATTACTTCAAATCCATGTTTGGTAGTCGGTATCAAAGTTGTAGCACCCTACATTTAACTTTCAACCCTATTGACTTCAGCAAGTGTTCGATGTGATGTGTCCAAAAACATAGTATCTTTATGTTTTGCTACTAGCATTAGCTAATGATAATACTAGTAAACAGTTAACATAAAAGTTTAGTATTCTAAATCCATATTTTTGTTCTAAATTTCCTTTGATCGCTTACGGCTCATGGTGGCAAATGTCCCCATGTTGGTACATTGCCGTACTACAGCCAAAGTGTGTTTTGGGCATACATTTAAACAGATTAGCCAATGAAGCTCGGTGGGCATTATTTCACTGCCAGGGAAGGGAAGGTGGTGTAAAGTGTCTTTCTCAAGGGCACAGCGTCGGTACATGATGATATCGAAATATTGGCTCCAAATTTAACGCTCTAGCCGTTGTGCCACCGACGCCACAAACGTTGATCGCTGGAAAAGCTACGCGGTGGTCAAATCTGGGCTAGCCGGCTGCAAAGTTCCCACCTTTCCTAGAACCCGAACAGTGTTCGATCGTGTTCGATCTGGGCAATTCGAATCGAACCCGCGTTTCATTCGGGGATCGTCCGCGGTCATTTACAATACACCGGCAAAAACAAGCCATTCCGCCTCCCTTTTCTTTTAGCTAGATAATGACTACCAAGAAGGACGTCATAATATATTATTCTTACCTCGCACGTCAATTGACCTTTTACTTGGAGGCAACTGGAGCACAGATCGTCTTTGCCTAGACAGACTAAATGAATTTTAAAACCTTGTGTTAGTGTTGAAACTATCACCAGACGATTTAAAGGTAAGCAACCACAAAGAAAAATCAAAGCGTTACTGGTATTAAATAATTCAAAACTATACAAGAAATAGTCATCACCAGACCCTGTACATAATAGTATACCATAGCTGTAGTAAGATAGTACACTATAGTAAGATGCAACACCCTCCTATATCATTTCAAATTAGTAATCATTTGTGCCTGGAAATGTTATATTATCTGTAATTACTTTGTATGTGAATAGATATACAATGAAGGTCTTCCATGTTGCCTTGGGAAAAACGATGATTCTTACCTGACATGCATTGAGCCTCCTCCTTTGCTCCAGGAAACACGGACCAGGTGTTGTGAGGACATTGTTTACAGTCCGTGTGTACCGGCTGGTCCTGGTACTCACCAACAGGGCAGTACTCACAGGTGTCCGTAGTCAGGTCATGGAACGTGCCGGGGGGACAGTCAACTGAAATTTAGCTAATATTATGTTTCCTTATACATGTTGCAGCATGATGTTCCTTTTTATCGTTCATTCACAAATGTTAAGGCACTAATTTTTTTTCATAAACACTCATATAGACAATCATATAGTATTACATCATCTGGTCTTCAAATAGATAAACATTGACATAAACCAGCAGCTGCAGGGCATTCCAACGACTGGAGATGCAGAATACACAGGATAATGATGATGAGATATAAACCACGTAAGTAAAAATAATTACAGTTATCAACACTGTCAAATGTTTTTAACTCACGACAATACGCTTCGAAGCTGTCTTGAAAACTCAGTTGCCCCTGGGTGCAGTTGAGGTCGAACTCCGCAAACCCGATGTCAAATGTGTCGGCCGAGGCCTGTTGTCCGTTGATGTTCAAGTCGAATTGCTGGTTTGCAACCTTATCTTCGACATCAAAGTAGATATCGTCTAGAGCATATACGAGGCTAGATTGCTCAATCAGGGTGATATCTTCTGGTGCAAGAGAGCTGCTGGCAACTACCTCGAACCTTACCGTGAAGCCATTTGCAGATTTCTTGGATTTAGTGGCGAAGATACGGTTGTTTCTTGATGGGGTTCGTCTTGCCGTCCCTCCACATTCGACCTCGACGTTCTGAAGATCGATTGTGATTGATCCACCTGGTTGGGAGGACGGCAGCTGACTGAAGAGCTGTTGGAAGTTGGAGATGATTACACCCATGCTGCTGGGGCAACCAGCACCAGAGAAGTAGTGGACTGCTCCCACCATGTGAGGGCGCCCCGGGCGGTATCTACCTGTGTGGTAATACGATTGCAAAACATTAAACTTTATTTGTATTGCTCTACTATAGCTATTTAACGTATTTACCTCCATGAAAAATGGAGGTATTGTTTTTGCGCGTCTGTCTGTGTGTGTTTCTGTCTGTCTGTCTGTGTGTGTGTTTGTGTTTCCGCACATTTGTAGTCAGCATAACTTCATAACGCCTTTATGGATTATGATGATATTTGGTATGTTGGTAAGTCTTAGAAAGACAAAGGTCAAGGTCAAATATGGGCCTCCTGGTGGATGACCTTGGTACTGCAGCAGAACTTCCGGTTTTTGTATCTTTTGTCCTGAACATGCTATGGTCTTGACTTTTTGGTGACAGATAGCTTTTCCTGTCAGAAATAAGTGGTGTGAGTTTGGTCCCCCTAGCAGCTTGTTCTAAAACTGCAGGGCACTTTCTGGCGAAATATCACGTTTCCTGTCGGCTCACAAATTGGACGGATGTTACCCCATCCGTAACCCTCTCCTCTTGGTCCTCACTTCCTACCCCTACCTACCCTCCGACTCATCCTCATTCGTCGTCGCCACTTCATAGTGAGCGGTGTGCGCACGACTACCCTACCCATGTTTCTGTCCAGTTTGTGAATAGACAGGAAACTTAGTTCTCTTCGGAGTTTACGAAGAAGAGAACTTTAAAAGCCAATAAGTCCAGATAGAAACAACGTATTTTCATCATTTTTGGTGTGTAGGTAGCTGAGAGAGAGTTGTACATGATTAAATCCAAATGATGCAGATGAGGACTTAATTTGCATAATTAATTGGGAAATTCTATAATTACACTATTTTGCAGATTAGTACTTTCATACATGTAATGTATGTAATCTACGGCAGGTCGAACATCAAGTTACCAATTATGCAAATAATGACCTAATTTGCATAATTAATTTGAAAATTCTGTGATTTCTTGATTTATTTATTACGATTAACCACATACATAATATACATGGAGGGCATGGTGGAACAGGTGCACCTAAGTGCACCTTTTCAAGGTCACCATGCCCACCACCATGATGGTGAATGATGGGAATTTTATACCTTGTGACATGTGTAAGCTACTTAAAGGTTAACATTAATATGCATATATTATGTTAATATAGAGGTCATTTGCATAATTAATGAAGACATGTTACTTGAAATATTGCCAAAAGATAGGAATTTCACAAGCAAAATATTATAATTTTAGTAAATTAGAAAACCATAAATTTAACTATACTAGATTATGGTAATTGTGATACTATATTTGAATGAGAATAATCCCTTGAAATTACATAAACTCTATATATTTCATGGAGGTATGAAGTCTTAGAATTCTTGTTTGAAATAGGTTGTCTTGCTTAAATCATTGCCAAGTGTAATGGAGGTTTAAGCCCAAATTCGGTTATTCATATCCACTATATTACAGTTTGTGGAATCGATGTTTGACTGCACAATCAATATACTACAAAATAGTTTAAAACAATGTAGTTGTTCTCATGTATTCCTTCTTTATCTTTTAACCATTATCTATTTTGACCTTCGTTTTGTTGCTATACTGTTAAGATGACAGCCACAGCCACTTCACAATGGCCAAACCGAAACCATACCCTTCTGGCGAAGGCAACGAGAAATGCCCATATTTGCTAGCGAGCAAATACTGTACAATATATTTCACTCCATCTACCCAATGCCAACAAATGGACTGTTCCATATCAACCTTTGTAACAATTGTTCACGAAACCCCAAAGTTCTTTTCATTGAAAATATAAAGTTGTTTTCAGAAGCTAACTCTTCTCAAAACCGCCATGTAGTGCTCAAAACCCCATATGGTGCTTTTCAGTAAAAGTGTTCTAGAAACCTCCATGTGGTGCTTTTAAGTAACGCAACTTTACCTTTGGTATAGAGTGAACTAGAGTTCCCCGATCTCATACCTTCGCCAAATGATGTTAATCTTTATGACTGATGACAAATTATAGATTAGATTATTCCCCCCTGATTTAAGAAATAGGACCCTAATTTTAATGAATTATATCATTTTATCATAATCTCAACCAAAAGACAGTCTTATATTAACAAACAATGCATTCTAGCATTTCCTAAAAAATTATGCAAATGAGGTCCTGATTTGAATAAATTATGTTTAATGATGTTCACCTCAACTTAACTTTCAAATACCACAAGTATGAAATTCCAGGCAGTTATCAATAATAATATCATTACATAATTATAAAATTTTCTCATTAAATATGCAAATTAAGTCATTATTAACATAATCAATATCTTCCTGTGTTTCTCTCGTTGTCAATGTCCAATGTCACAAGCTTCAATTGTCCTATCATGGAATGCAGCTGATTTATAGAATTTCCCCATAAATTATGCAAATTAAATCCATATCTGCATAATTGTCACATAATTATATTAAGCATCACGTAAGCTACCTACATACCAAAAATCACGACGATCCGTCAACCGGTTCTTGAGTTATCCCCTTTTGAATATTTTCAAGAATATATCCCTGCAGTTCCAGAGCAAGCCGCTAGGGGGCCCCAACTCACGTCACTTCTTCCCCAGCACAAGAGCTACCTACCATCCAAATTTCATCACCATAGCATGTCTAGATCATGAGATATCAAAACCGGAAGTTCAGCTGCAGTACCATAACAAGCCGCTAGGGGGTCCAAAATCTAATCATTTTGAGGTCTCATCAAGACCTACCCACCTACCAAGTATCAAGACAATCCATCAAGGCCTTCTCAAGTTATCGTGTTGACAGACAGACAGACAGACAGACAGACAGACAGACACACACACACATACACGAACGCCCCTGAAAACATAACCTTCTTGGCGAAGGTAAATATATCAAACAAAACAAAAAAAGTTATACTATGGAAGGATAAGTCCCGTCAAAATAAAATAAAATTCCTCAATGAAAAAAAAAAAAGTAAAATGAAATAGGGTCAAAAGTCATGTTTTAGTATCGTCGTAAGTATTTGACATGTTTGGTCATTTCTTGACGCCACCTCAAAAACTGACCCCTTCGCTGCGCTCACTTGGAGGTTAAATAGGTGGTTTTAGGAAATGATCAGGCATCAGTACACGCTGAGGGACAGTGTACACTGAGAGACAGGCGGGTCTTATGAGTAACAACCCTATTTTTTATTTATGTTAATTTTTATTTAACCCTCAACAGTACACCTTCCCGGACTGATTAATCTGTACACCTGGGGTCCGCGCGGACCCCAGAACAGTTTTTTTGCTAATTTTTAGAAATTATCAACATGCTACCAGCTCAAGTGTTTTGCAAACTGATGTGGGAACCTCTGTGTCCATATTACATACAAAAATCATGCATTTTGAACTTTTTCTATTTTTTGGTGAAGAAAAGAAGACAAGAAGAAATACCCGATTTTTAAACCCATTTCAGACTGAAGGGGCTTTTGAGGCCCAACTTTGATCTCAGATAGCGGCTAAACGACTTGCGCTAGAAGTATCAAATTTGGAGACATTTCCTAAAATGTCTCTGGAAAAAAGTTCATATTAGTTTAATACTAGTAAGTTGATATTTTTTGTGTTGCCATGGCAACGGGTTTCTAGCAGGCAGTTTTTTTAAAAATAGAAGTAATTTTGGTTTAAACATAAAAATTTTCTGAGTTTTATTTTAAATCACACTTCTTTTCCAACATTAATAACATCTTACATGATTAAATATGAGTTAAATCCTTTAATATGCATAGAATATGCTAATTTGATGACGTCATTGGTCAAAATCCAATATGGCGGACTATATTATTAGCTCTGACGTCATATGACGTCGTAATTACACCAAAGTTATTAAAATTTATTTCTATTACTACACCATTCTCTGAAAACTTGGTAGACATACGGTGAGTGCATAAAAACATATAAAAACAGAAATAAGGTTATGTATAAGAACGCCAGTGTATCCATTATGATCGAAAGCCGGCTGGGGTCCGCGCGCGCGCGGACCCCAAAAGAAAATCAGATATTAATTTTTTTATAAATGGTAGAAACGGAGTTTTCTGCACTGTGTTGAGAGACAACTTTGTGGGTGACAATTACCTAAAATTTCAGAAAAAAATCTTTAGAAACAAAAAAGATATTACAGAATATATAGTGCTGAGGTCCGCGCGGACCCCAGGTGTACTGTTTAGGGTTAAGTTATTTCCTCTGTTATATTGATGATTTTACTGTATCTGTGCTGGGCCCCATTGAAAATCAATTTGACAAAATTGAATGGGCCACCCAGCTGTCTGAAGATTAAATAAATAAAAAATAAAAAAATTAACCCTTAATCAATCATCCCAGTAAAACCATACCTGTGCAGTCTGGCCAGGGACTATTCTGACCAACCACAGGATGAGAGTCAGCGAACCAACTTCCATCAGCCCGGCATGTGTACACTTGTGCAGGTGGTATAGCAAACTCCTTGTTGTCCGGACAGTAGACAGTACAGAACATGGCTCCTGTCGCGTCATCTGTCACTGAACAGGCTTCGCCACCGTTCAGGGGAGGGTCGTAATCTTCGCTGCA
Organism: Branchiostoma belcheri; assembly: GCF_001625305.1. NCBI lineage: Eukaryota > Metazoa > Chordata > Leptocardii > Amphioxiformes > Branchiostomatidae > Branchiostoma > Branchiostoma belcheri. The sequence continues at coordinate 13,014 of NW_017804139.1, forward strand.
CGGTGCTGGGTAGAGAAAAAAAAAACAAGAGATCTGAGATTCCAAACCGGCGGAAAGTATGCATGCAGATATATGCATAATGTTCACAAAGACTGCTGAAAAGTTAATTACCTTCGCCTCGAAGGTTAATGTTTTCAGGTAGCATTTGTCCGTCTGTCCGTTTGTCTGTTTGTCTGTCTGTGAACAGCATAACTCAAGAAGCTTAATATGCATTGTCATGAAACTTGGTAGGTGGGTAGGTCTTAATGAGACCTAGAAATGATTAGATTCTGGGCCCCCTGGCGGCTTTTGTTGGTACTGCAGCAGAACTTCCGGTTTTGATATCTCGCGATCTAGACATGCTAGGGTCACGAAGTTTGGTCGTTCCCATGTTCTTCGCAAAGCAGCAACTGATATGACAAGAGTAGCATTGAGGTGGACGCCGCAGGGCAGAAGAGAGAGAGGTCGTCCTAGGGTGACATGGAGAAGAACGGTAGAAAAGGAGGTGAGAAGACACGGGTTCTCGATGGACGAAGCGGTGAAGGTGGCTAGATGGAGAAGCTACTTGGAGCCCCATGCGCCACCAGGCTCGGAGGGGACTGAGTGAGTGAGTGAGCTCTTGGGGTAGGGAAGAATTCACATGAGTTTGGGCCCCCTAGCGGCTTGTTCTGGAACTGCAAGACCATTTTTTAAAAATTTTCGAAGGAGTATAACTCAAGAATCGGTTGACGGCTTGTCGTGATTTTTTGGTATGTAGGTAGCTAAAGTGATGCTTGACATAACCAAATGACAATTGTGCAGATCAGGATCTAATTTGCATAAATAATGAGGAAATTCTATAAATCTGCTTTTTTCGATAATAGGACAATGAAACACTTGTGACATGTAATTGAGAAAAAAAAAATACTGAGGATATAGATTTTTTAAATGATTACCTAATTTGCATAATTAATGAGAATTTTTTATAATTTCATAGTTGTAACTGCTGGTAATTCCATACTTGCCACATTTGAAAGTGGAGGCGAACATTAATAAACAAAATTTATTCAAATCATGACCTCATTTGCATAATTTATGAGGAAGTGCTATAAACACCGAGCAGATTATTATTGGAATGAGCAGAGCACTTTGGACTAATGCCTCTGACTATTTACAGCTTAGAGGTACATATCCAATCTTTTGTCACAAACTTCTCTGTTACATAGCGGATTATAATGACCCCCAGTGGGGGTCTTCACGCTTCGTTAAAAATTGAAAAATCTCAAGATTAATTCTAAAGATCTCAATATTTTAGACGAAATCTTGAGATCTTATAAGACAATCTTGAGATTTTTCACGACAATCTCCAGATCTTTCAGAAAATCTTGAGATGAAAACAAAGGTCTCAAGATCTTTCCAAATGTTTTCAAGGTATCTTGAGATTTTTCCAAAGCATCTCGAGATGCTTTAAAAAATATCAAGATTGTTTAAAAGATCCTCACGTTTTTTTCAAGGT
>NW_017804139.1:14507-29899 GCF_001625305.1 Branchiostoma belcheri
GTTTTTTCAAGATTTGCTTTAAAAATCTTGATATTTCTTAAAGCATCTCGAGATGCTATGGAAAAATCTCAAGATACTTTGAAAACATTTGGAAAGATCTTGAGACCTTTTCTTTTCATCTTAAGATTTTCTGAAAGATCTGGAGATTGTCATAAAAAATCTCAATATTGTCTCATAAGATCTCAAGATTTCGTCTAAAATATTGAGATTTTTCAATTTTTAACGAAGCGTGAAGACCCCCACAGGGGGTCATTATGATCCGCTATGTAACAGAGAAGTTTTTGACAAAATATTGGATATGTACCTCTAAGCTGTAAATGGTCAGAGGCATTAGTCCAAAGTGCTCTGCTCATTCCAATAATAATCTGCTCGCTGTTTATAATAGCCTTTTTGTTAAGATAAGACTGTCTTTGGGTGGAGAATATGATCAACTGATATTATAACTGAACCCCTACAGTTGACAACAACTTGAATGTGGTCATAGACAATATTTCAGCAAAGAAGTGTCGAATTATCTTACTAGATTACCTGAAAATGCCCAAAATTATCATGTTCCTTTGGTACCTCAATAACTAACCACGTTTCGAGATGAATAAAAAAACTCGTCCAAATGGTCATGACTTATAGGTGCGATAACAATTCTATTTGGACCTGCTCACTCATCCACCCATGCCACCTCCTATTTTGAACCAAAAAAGCGTATAACCTCGACGAAACAGTGCATACAGCTGACGACAGTTCTTAAACAACATTCTTAGAAAAAGACATCCGTCAATCCCACTGTGAGTTACAGCCACAAACACAACTAAAAACACTAGTAGTAATAAGCATGAAAATTATTAGTGTAAATTTTTGTCATTACCCAATCAAAAAACATAAATGTGGGGTTAAAAAGTTCCTGCTAATGATTTTTTGGCAAAATATGTTACGAAATAGCTGGCATTCCGCTATTAAATTTTACATGCAGGGTCATTTGTGAAATCTGTCGATAATTTAACTCTCACCGGTTTGGCATCGCTCTCCCTTAAATCCAGATGGGCAGACGCAGGAGAAGGTGTTGTCACCATCCACACACGTGCCGCCGTTATGACATGCGCCTGAGAAGCAGTCGTCTACAGCTGGAAGCGAAAAGAGAATTGAGTGTTGCCCTTAGAATGTATAGCTTACATATTTGATATAATATCATAATGATAGTACGTGATTGTTTCAACGACAGATGAAACTTATGGGTTTATAATATAACCTTACAACTTTTATTTTCTCTCACGACGTATTCTTTTTAAGTCAACAACAACGCAAACTACAATTGAGTTCCAAGGCATGACTCTATTTCCGCTAACTAACACATATAGACACTGTTAAATGCGACTGGTGACTACAGCCTACATGTTGTCTGTATTAATTGTACTCACTGACACATTGCCGTGACCCAGACAGCTGGTATCCGTCTCGACAGGAACAGGTGTAGCTACCAGCTGTGTTCTGACAGTTGTGATCACAGTTTCCGTTGTGAGTGGTACACTCGTTTACGTCTAAACATTTGGGAAAGAAATAATGTAACTTATAGGAAATATGCTTAATTCCTTTCGTAGTAAACTTTACGACATTGTGTCATACAGTATGTGGCGTCGGATGGCGAAGTGGTAGATCATTTGACTGTGAACCGGGAGACCCAGGTTCGATCCCGAGTCGTACCCGGGACATGTCTGGACATGCGCCCCGACGTTGTGCCCTTGGAAAAGGCACTTAACACGACTTTCCTCACTTCACCCAGGTGTGAATGGGTACAAGAACTTCGGTTGGGGAAAGCTGTATTGAGGTCACCTTGTGGCGCCGAATGGCAGCCGCACAGACCCTTTCCGCACAGACCATTTCCACAAAAAATGAGGAACAAATAAATCATGTATCATGTGTATTGTTATGTGTATTATTACCATTTGTATCATCTGATTGTAAACCCTGCATGAATTCAGCACTATAAGGCTGCGATTGCAAGGTGATGTTTGGCCAATAAACCATTTATTATTATTATTATAACTAAAGATTATCTTTCAGTTTCACATTACATTGTAAATTCCAACAATTAAACGTATTTGTTAAGATGGTGATAATGAAACGGAATTGTTACAAAACGTACAAAAAGATCACATTTCACTTTAACTTGTTTCAACTCACCAACGCAGTTCGCTGACCCAGACAGCTGGTACCCAGTCCGGCAGGTACAGTAGTAGCTTCCGGCAGTGTTCACACAGTTGTGCATGCAACCTCCGTTGCTGGAGACACATTCGTCTATGTCTGTGTTGGACGAAATTTAACATTTAACAGTCTGAAATTGATATAAAAGAGTTATCATTCCCTTATTCCATTAGATATTCACTATTAACAACGACCCTATTTAAGTCCTATCCACTGACATCTTACCAAACAATTTAGAGTACTATCTGCATAGCCTATGTAATCGCCCTTAGGCGTTACACACCAGCTTTGGTCGTCAAATGAAACATATCGTCAACCTCCCTTCGTCAGCACATTGTCCTTTACATTGTAAGCAATCTGTACCTGAGATACGTTCGTCTGTTATGCTCCAATTACAGTCTTCAAACTTCAAAGCTAACCTACCTGTTTCGCAGTTGACACCAGCCCATCCTGGTCTACAGTCACATCTGTACCCGTTAGTCAGATCTTGACAGGTTCCGCCATGCCGGCATGGGTTACTTGCACATTCGTTGATGTCTGGCAGAGATAACATTACGTAAAATCAAAAACCACAAATCTGTGTAATAATCATAGTACGTGATTATTTCTGCCTGCTAAAAACGTTATTCTGGTTGTGTAATAAAAAACTCCTATGTACGTTCTCGAGACTGGTTCTTTTCAAGTAAACGATCGCGATAACAGGACAATCTACAAACGAACACTACATTTCTCTGCTGTACCCAAATTAGAGTCTTCAAAGCTAACCCACCTGTTTGGCAGTTTACTCCCGTCCATCCTGGTTTACAGTCACATCTGTACTCGTTTATCAGATTCTGACAGGTTCCGCTATTACGACATGGATTACTTGCACATTCGTCGATGTCTGTCACAGAAGAACATTATATAAAGTCAAACACCAGTTACTGTACGAATCTGTTATGATATAATGATGGTGGTGCGTGATTATTTCAATGACGGATGAAACTTAATGGCTATAACCTTACAACTTTTCACGACTTATTCTTCTTAAGTAAACGTCAAACAACAACGCAAACTACAATTGGGTTCGTAAGGCATGACACTATTCTCGCTAACTAACACGTATAGACACTGTTAAATACAACTCGTGACTTTAGCCTACATGTTGTCTGTATTAATTGTACTCACTGACACATTGCCGTGACCCAGACAGCTGGTATCCGTCTCGACAGGAACAGGTGTAGCTACCAGCTGTGTTCTGACAGTTGTGATCACAGTTTCCGTTGTGAGTGGTACACTCGTTTATATCTAAACATTTTGGGAAAGAAATAATGTTATCAATATGAAATAGAATTAATTTCATTCGTATTAACTTTATGACATAATGTCAAATATTATTAACTAAATGTAGACTATAGTTAATTAATCTCTCTCATGTCTCTCCCGTTATCGATGGGTTGTTTTGTTAACGCCGTATTCGTACTTGAAGAAGTTACAGCGCTATTTTTAATTAGGGAAAGATCAAGCTAAGGACAAGCATTGAATTTCGAAAAATAACAGAAAGCAGTAGGCGACAATCCTCCGTGAAGTTTTATTTTTTTTTTTGTAAAACAAAAACAATCCCAAGCGTCAACGCCAGACCTAATGTGCAGACATAAGGCAACGTTTAATACAATGAGGGCGCGTCACAACCATAAAACACAAAAAGACCTAAACCCATTACTGCTCCCAGGGCGTGTAAAAATACTGTGCTTCAAATTCGAAGTTCATTTTAATTACACACACACACACAATCATGCATTCTCATAAAGATCGGACTATCATGGTAGTGTCACTAGTAACAAAGACAGCCCCGCCCTCTTACCGTTCCTGTTATACCACTTAAACTAGAAAGGCCAATATTTGCTTTGGAGCAAATACAGCGATGGGTTCACCACATTTTACGACATGGCAGGGAAAGAATGAGAAACACAAGGGAAAACAATGATTTACATTGATATAACTATAATATGAAGTAAAATACAACTAAAACAACAGTTGGATAGCTATTCCTTACTTTATTGGTTAGGATTTTTAATTGCATAATGCAAACTGTTGATTTTCAAAATAAAAAAAACGTTCATGCCCCGCATTCCAATGCTGGAGCATGAAAGCTTGAAATACCTACCAAAACACTTGAATACAGACATACTGTCAGTATGGAAATGCTCTGTGCAGGTGTTAATCAAGTTAAATCCCAACAGCCAATCAGCAAGAAATGCTCTGTGCAGGTGGAAATGCTCTGTGCAGGTGTTAATCAAGTTAAATCCCAACAGCCAATCAGCAAGAAGAATAGAGGAAAGCTGCATGCCTATTGGTTGATGCCCTGCATTCCATTGTGATGACTCATGCCCAAACGTGGTAAACAAGGCACACTAACACAGTAATACATTTGCTATAACACAGCCAAAAAACTCAAATAAAACCATTCTAAAAGCCTGTATCACAATAATTTAAAAAACGCCTAGGGGTATTTGCCCACTGTACCTCCATACCAAATTTCAGGACCTTGGGCCCTAAAATGAAGAAGCTGAATCCATTTAAAAAATGGCAGGAGAAGAAGGAGGAGAAGAAACATCAGAAAAAGCAATATGGGTTCACCACCACTTCGTGGTGTGGTGAACCCATAATAAGGAATACTTATCATAAGCAAATAATCTGAAACAGTTGCCCGACATAGAGTAAACAGTTGCATAATGGCCAACAGTTGCAGCATCAGTAAACAGCGCACGCCGTATAATCAACAACAGTTGCATCCATCACCGCGAGTTACTTCCGGTCAAATAGCCGGGCGAAAACAATTCAACGACATTATAGGGATGTTTCTAAAGTATTCATTTACTTCAATATCAAAATTGCTAGGGTGACAATAAAAAGACCCGCATCACTACAGACATAATGGCACACCACATGACAAATTACACAGAGATTCTGCGTACAGAACAATGCGTTTTGGCTTTGAACATCTTTAAAATTCGGCCCATACCCTATAATCACGGGGACGAAACAAATGGTACTACTTATCGACCCCTTCAAACATCTGCCTAAAGGACACACCCCCCGCTATTCCAAATAACGGGTTTTCTGGACCATTCCAATTTGCCTCATAATTGTAGGGGTGCATCTGTTATATTACATTGACCGCGAAAACAGCTACGGCGATAATACAAATTCGTGCATCAACACGGGCATGCCCGCAGACGGCGTAGAAAATTACATGCCGATTAAACAAAGAGAAACACCTGTTCTAGCTGCAAACACACAAAAAAAACGGCTGCCCACAATACTCCATCCGGAGGTCATGAACTCATTCACGGAGTAAAAATACTGAAGAGGAGTCATTGACCAATTGATGATAAGAAAAGAGTATCTTTAAGTTTCCTATTACATTGTAAATTCCAACAATCAAACGCATTTGTTGCAAAATGTACAAAAAGATCACATTTCACTTTAACTTGTTTCAACTCACCAACGCAGTTCGCTGACCCAGACAGCTGGTACCCAGTCCGGCAGGTACAGTAGTAGCTTCCGGCAGTGTTCACACAGTTGTGCATGCAGCCTCCATTGCTGGAGACACATTCGTCTATGTCTGTGTTGGACGAAATTTAAAATTTAACAGTCTGAAATTGACATAAAAGAGTTATCATTCCCTTTATTAGATATTCACTATTAGCAAAGACCCTATTCAAGTCCTATCCACTGACATCTTACCAAACAATCTACACAAGTCTCATTGCGCCTCTAAAACAACTGGGTTAAAACATTACAATCATTCAAAAAGTGTGCTAGAAGGTATATATCTGTATCTATCTGCATATCCTATGTAATCGCCCTTCGGTGTAACACACCAGCCTTGGTCGTAAAATGAAACACATCGTCAACCTCCACCCTTCGTCAGCACATTGTCCTTTACATTGTAAGCAATCTGTGGCTGGGATAAGTTTGTCTGTTATGCCACAATTAACGTTATTACAGTCTTCAAACTTTAAAGCTAACCTACCTGTTTCGCAGTTGACACCAGCCCATCCCGGTCTACAGTCACATCTGTACCCGTTAGTCAGATCTCGACAGGTTCCGCCATGACGGCATGGGTTACTTGCACATTCGTTGATGTCTGGCAGAGATAAACATTATATAAAGTCAAACACCATGCCAGAGACATGTAATGCACGAATCTGTTATAATATCATGATTATGGTACGTGATTGATTCAACGATAGATGACATGGGTTACTTGCACATTCGTTAATGTCTGGTAAGGCTAAACATTATATAAAGTCAAACACCAGTTACTGCACGAATTTGTTTAAAATATTATGATCATAGTACGTGATTGTTTTAACGACGGATGAAACTTAACGGCTATAACCTAACAACTTTTATTTTCTCTCGCGACTGATCCTTTTTAAGTAAACGTCAAACAACAACGCAAACTACAATTGGGTTCGTAAGGCATGACACTATTCTCGCTAACTAACACGTATAGACACTGTTAAATACAACTCGTGACTTTAGCCTACATGTTGTCTGTATTAATTGTACTCACTGACACATTGCCGTGACCCAGACAGCTGGTATCCGTCTCGACAGGAACAGGTGTAGCTACCAGCTGTGTTCTGACAGTTGTGATCACAGTTTCCGTTGTGACTGGAACACTCGTTCACGTCTAAACATTTTGGGAGAGAAATAATGTTACAGGAAATAGACTTAATTTCATTTGTAGTAAATATTACGACATTATGTCAAATATTATAAAGTAAATGCAGACTTTAGTTAATTTCTCTCATGTCTCCCGTTATCGATGGATTGTTTTGATAACGCCGTATTCGTACTTAAAGAAGTTAGAGCGCTATTTTTAATCAGGAAAAGATTGAGCTTAAGACAGGCATTGAAAAAAAAAACTTAAGAGGAGTCATTGACAAATTAATGATGAGAAAAAAGTAACTTTCTGTTTCCTATTACATTGTAAATTCCAACTATTGAACTCATCTGTTACAACAGATGAAAAAAGATCACATTTCAACTTGTTTCAACTCACCAACGCAGTTCGCTGACCCAGACAGCTGGTACCCAGTCCGGCAGGTACAGTAGTAGCTTCCGACAGTGTTCACACAGTTGTGCATGCAACCTCCATTGCTGGAGACACACTCGTCTATGTCTGTGTTGGACGAAATTTAAAATTTAATCGTCTGAGATTGATATAAAAGAGTTATCATCCCCTTTATTAGATATTCACTATTAACAAAGGCCCTATTTAAGTCCTATCCACTGACATATTAGCAAACAATCAAGTCTCACAATGCCTTTGAAACAACCGGGCTTAAAACATAAAAGTGTGCTAGAAGGTATATATCTGTATCTATCTGCATATCCTATGTAATCGCCCTTCGGTGTAACACACCAGCCTTGGTCGTAAAATGAAACACATCGTCAACCTCCACCCTTCGTCAGCACATTGTCCTTTACATTGTAAGCAATCTGTGGCTGGGATAAGTTTGTCTGTTATGCCACAATTAACGTTATTACAGTCTTCAAACTTTAAAGCTAACCTACCTGTTTCGCAGTTGACACCAGCCCATCCCGGTCTACAGTCACATCTGTACCCGTTAGTCAGATCTCGACAGGTTCCGCCATGACGGCATGGGTTACTTGCACATTCGTTGATGTCTGGCAGAGATAAACATTATATAAAGTACAAACACCATGCCAGAGACATGTAATGCACGAATCTGTTATAATATCATGATTATGGTACGTGATTGATTCAACGATAGATGACATGGGTTACTTGCACATTCGTTGACGTCTGGCAGAGATAAACATTACATAAAATCAAAAGCCACAAATCTGTGTAATAATCATAGTACGTGATTATTTCTATCTGCTAAAAAAGCGTTATTCTGGTTGTGTAATAAGAAAACTCCTATGTACGATAAAACCTTGCATTTGTTTTCCTCTCGGGACTGGTTCTTTTCAGGACAATCTACACACGAACACTACATTTCTCTGCTGTACCCAAATTAGAGTCTTCAAAGCTAACCTACCTGTTTGGCAGTTGACACCAGCCCATCCCGGTCTACAGTCACATCTGTACCCGTTAGTCAGATCCCGACATGTTCCGCCATGACGGCATGGGTTACTTGCACATTCGTTGATGTCTGGCAAGGATACACATTATATAAAGTCAAACACCGGTTACTGCACGAATCTGTTATTATAATATCAAAATGATAGTACGTGATTGTTTTAACGACTGATGATTCTTGTCGGTTATAACCTAACAACTTTTATTTTCTCTCGTGACTGGCCAGGCAAGACTCTATTTTCGCTAACGAACACATTATAAACATTGTTAAATACGACTGGTGACAGCCTATATGAATGAATTGAATGAATGAATGAATGAATTTTTTTCCGTGTCTTGCGACTTTTGTCTGTGACACTTAAAAGTGTACTCACTGACACATTGCCGTGACCCTGACAGCTGGTATCCGTCCCGACAGGAACAGGTGTAGCTTCCAGCTGTGTTCTGACAGTTGTGATCACAGCCGCCGTTGTTACTGCAGCACTCGTCAATGTCTTAATGATTGAAATTGATAGGGAATTGTGGCTTCTTGCAAATTCTGAAGTACGCCAAAAAACAGTTACTTAAGCAACTGAATATGATTTTGGAAACGGTCAGACGTTTCAGGTAGCATTCACTACATTTCGTTTGTGACATTGTTTTTCCCTGGATGTCTAACCTTTCACGGCGTATTCTATAGGTATTTCAGTTTAAAAAAAAAGACCCCACCCGGTCATACAACGGGGTTCCGGGGAATTCGGGAAAAGGGAAATAATCGTCCACGAGAATCAGTCTGCATGTGGTTAATTTTTACCTTGGGCGAATAAACCCTACGGTAGCCAAACTCCCCTGGCCTCTCTACTGGCTATATTGTACTGTTTTTGAACACGCGTTTTTACTCTCCGGCTAGTTGAGACTAGATTTGACCCAAAAGACGACAATATTGGAACTACGGGAATTAGTAACGGACAAGTGCAAATCCCTTAAGGATATTTTATTATACATACCTAGGCTACTTACCAAAGCAGTTTGTCGACCCTGACAGGTAGTACCCTCTCCTACAGGTACAATGGTAGCTCCCGTCAGTGTTCACACAGTTGTGGCTGCAGCCTCCATTGTTCCGAGAGCATTCGTTTATGTCTGTATTGGGCAAATCAATTCCTCTTTTACAGTTTTGCACATGAAATCAAGTTCCTCTACGATTCAAAAACAAAGACCTGATATTACATCTGAAGGCTTCAAAACTTAAGTATTTTTTAAGACCAAGACCAAATAAGTACACACAATAAAAGACGTAACGTTACTCAGGTAAATTTGTGACGTGAACCGATCAGAAATCCCATTTCATATTGGTTATGACGCCGTAATGTCATATTTAGCATTATACAGGTGTTGCAAAAACAGCCCAAGTGGTCTCTTTGTCATAGGTTGTCCTTTGTTGTACGATAAGGACCACTTGACCATTATAGGAGTAAACCATTATGCAGGGGTGAGTGGACTCTTGTTGCTGACATTTGTAGCACATTTCCTTGTTGAATAGAAATGTTTACCGTCTTTCAGCGATGCAGAACAAAACAACGATCTCATCCTTCGCGAAATGTTAACCGTTCCGAATGACGACGCGAAAAGACACATTTTTCTGATAGATTATGAAAATATGTATGGTACCATAATATGTCGGCTTTGATATCGCATAATTGAGATTAGGAAGGCTGCTCGATCGGCGTATAAATGCGCGTGACCTTTTCGCTGCCTGCCAGGGTGAGTCGGCTGCAGTTCCGGTGCGCTCCGCAGGAGGCCATTTAAAAGAGGGCGGCATAATGTAAAAAAAGGATAACTTTTTGTATTTTTTGTTATTTTGTACATCGTACCCTATATTTGAACATATTCGTTTCTCGTGCCTTATGGTACCCTACTGTATTTCTATCCGCGTCGATGTCAGTCACTTCCGGGTCCTTAACTATAGAAATCCCCATAGGCGAAAAACTGTGTTCTGCTACCTTGACATTGGTTTCCCAAAACTTTACCCACATACCAAATGTACTTGATATCTTGTCACAGCTTGTTGAATTATGTTTTTGACATACATACAGTTACAGACCACAGTCAGTCCACCATGGCATAACTGAAAACTTAACCCTTAACCCTAATATGGTTCAGAAACGCCAGTTTGGTTAGGAAAATCAATCCACTATGACATATCAAAAAGTATACGCAAGTCGTAAATATTAACAAGAGTTCCACGATCTCATGCCTTCGCCAAATGATGTTGACCCTTCCGGGTGGCGAATTATACATTTCTACTCATTGATTTCGAAAAAAAGGAAAATCATTTACATGGGTTATATTAGTTATATATATTATCATATTCTCCATCCAATGACAGCCTTAAATTAAGAAAAAAAATGCTATCTTAACACTTCCTCATAAATTATCCCTCAAACACCCGAACGGGGTCCATTTGGACCCCAGGCGTATATTTTTATGTGCTATTGGAAAATTTTTTATTCGAAAAAATTTCCTCCCGTGACTATGTCAATAAACCTCTTTTTCAAGTTCTCCTATTCTTTTTTTTAGATCAGGCCGGCACACATTTGTAAAAATGAAAATGGAAAGTCTGATGTAAGACCGTCTGGGGTCCAAACGGACGAATCAGATTTATAGAATTTCTGTAGATTTATGTAATTTTGCAAATTATCTCCTAATTTGCATAATTGTCACCATAAATTACGTCAATCCGTCAACCGGTTCTTGAGTTATCCTCCTTGGAAGATTTTCCACAAACGCTCCCGTAGTTCCAGAGCAAGAAGCTAGGGGGCCCAAACTCATGTCACTTCTTTCCTAGCATAAGAGATATCTACCATTCAAAATTCGTGACCTTAGCATGTACAGTTTGCGAGGTATCAAAACTTGGAAGTTCTACTGCAGTATCAACAAAAGCCGCCAGGGGGCCCAAAATCTAATCATTTCTAGGTCTTATAAAGACCTACCCACCTACCAAGTTTCATGACAATGCATATAAAGCTTCTTGAGTTATGCTGTTCACAAACAAACAGACTGATAGACAAACGCTACTGAAAACATAACCTTCTTGACGATGGTAGTTATTAAGGGAAGGAGGTATTTAAAAAGTGTTTGGTGGTAGTGATATAGTTTTGGTAATGGAAAATATTTGGGAATCCACAGAAATTGTATAACGGGCCTTTCTTGAAACAAAAGGGATTTTCTTAATGTAATTGTTCGCTGTGATATAGTGCTGGCATATATCCAAAAAACTAAAAAGCGCATGCAAGGCTTTATTCAATCTACATAAAAGTATAGATATACTCACCGTTACACCGAAATCCTGACTGCTGATACCCAGGCCGACAAGTACAGCCGTAGCCGCCCATTGTGTCGGTGCAATGATGCTCACAGCCGCCGTTGTTGCTGGCACATTCGTTTACGTCATCTTATATGGAGGATAGATTGTGTTGAAAAGATACAGACGTTATCATCATCAGTCTTTCACGTTACGAGGTGCAGCAAGTGAAGTTGAGCCTCTAGAACTCTATTTCGGTCATTGCATGGTTGTGTACAACCAAATCTCCCAGTACTTCTTACAGAACTCCTTAATGACAACCCACCAACATGGTTTCAGGAAACACTATTCCACATGCACAGCTCTCCTGGAAATGGTGGATGATTGGTACCGTAACATTGACTGTGGGAACCTGATAGGAGTGATCTTCCTCGACTTTTCGGCTGCATTTGATCTTGTTGATCATGCATACCTTCTTAGAAAGCTACAATGCTATGGTTTCGGTATGGCCGCAGTTGAATGGATGGAGAGCTATCTCTCACAACGCTTGCAGTGTGTTCACTACAATGGCCGTAACTCTTCCTTCAGGGATATCACATGTGGAGTACCTCAAGGGAGCTGTCTGGGACCCCTTCTTTTCAGTATATTCACAAATGATCTTCCTCTAGCCACAAAGGAGGCTGCCTCAGTTATGTATGCAGATGATACTTCTGCTTACACATGTGCACCGTCAATCTCTACAATCAACTCCACCTTGCAGAAAGAGCTACAACACATAAGTGACTGGGTCTTAATGAACAGGTTGTTTCTCAATGCAGGCAAAACAAAATCAATGGTAGTTGGGAGTAAACCAAAATAAAAAAGAACCCAGTACTCACCTTATATTCTAATGGCCAAGTCATCCAGCAAGTAAAGGAAACAAAACTCCTAGGCAGTACTCTTGATGAGTGCCTCACTTGGGACAATCATACAAAAGTAACTGCGAAGAAGATGGCCTGTGCATTGGGAATGATAAGGAAATGTGCCACCTACCTGGACTCTTCATTACTTAAGCTGCTAGTAGAATGCCTCACACTCTCACACGTTGACTACTGCTCACCAGTTTGGTCCTCCACTTCACAGAAGAATGTTCAACAACTACAAGTCATGCAAAACAAAGCAGCTCGTCTGGTTCTACACTGTGACTTCAAAACCCCAGTACAACAGCTCCATGCGTCTCTGTCATGGCAGACTGTCAAGGAAAGGATTCTTGTAAACACTGTCTCTCAGCTACAGAGGGTCATTGCTACACAACAACCAGAAGTACTCTACAAACAGTTATGTCCTGTCTCCTACCACCACAGCCACAACACACGTCATGCTAGCCGAAACACATACTGTTTAATGAAACCCAAAACGAACGCCCTGAAGAAGACTTTCATTTATAGATCTTTAACAGTTTGGAACACTTTGCCACATGAGGTACAAGCAGCAACTAAGAGTAGGTTTAGGCAGGAGTTGTTAGAGCACATGCGTACATAGGCACATGATGATAGGCACATGTGATGTTACTTTTAAATGTTAAGTCTAATGTTGTATGTAAATAATGTTGTAATTTTGATGTGGTGTATTTGTATTATTGTATTTTAACTCCAGGAAGATTAGCTACATACTTGATTTTGTATGTCTTGTGTGTCGCTAATGGAGTTTAATAAAGCACATAAAGCACATTGCAGACAAAAGTTACAAAAAGAAAGTGATTTCTACGGTGGCCTTCCTCGTCTGCGCGAATACCTTCCTCGTCTGCACAGGAAATGGTATCCGGAAAAGATGGGCTAGGCTAGGGCTAGGGCTACCTTGATGGGCTACCCTTTCTGGGCCCCAAAGGGTGTGTATGGGGGTTTGTTGATGAACTTTGATCTCTAACAAATTTACTTGTCTTTACAGCTGTGGGTGGGCGGTTTGGGGGTGGTAATCACTGCTATTAGCAGGGCAAGAAGACTTAGTTATAGCAAGGAGGTAAACATTTCAGTGGCTAATGGCCTTGTTTTGTGGTAAACTGATTCAGAAGTAAAAATATGTGTGTATAATAAGGCCATGTTGATTTGATTATATGGATGACATCCTCTGGGAGCCCCAAAACTGATGCGCGCGTGCGAATAATAAAAAAGTTTTGCAAAAAAAAACTTTCATTATGAAATCTACGTGGTCATGAGGGTTGAGCAAATGGCACAGAATATGGTTTGGCGAATAATCTAGCCTTCAAGTCTATTTCTTTACAATTTCGCTTTTTTCGTTTGATTTTGGCATTCTACGACATTGGTATAGTTTTTATTAACTTTTTTGTAACTTATGGTATATTTTTGCTCATTTTGCAACTGTTTTGTACGATTTACAGTATAGTTGAAAACTTTTTTTTTTGGAAACGGCCGAAAATTTATGCGCGCGCGGATGTCATTCATATAATTAAATCAACATGGCCTAAAAGAGAAAGAAGAGTATAGTTTCGCAATTTTAGAGAAATTACTAATAGACAGACGCTAAGATAGTTTACTAATATGTAGGACTGTAGGCCTAGATGGTTATTAAGTTAATATCATTTGTGGCTGTATTAATTGCTGCATCAGAAGAAAAGACCTTAGCCTGACTTAACACAAACTCTCTGCAGGGTTTAATGACCCCCGCCCCAACAACTGTGGGCAGTCAGGAGTGAGGAAAGAACTAAACTGCAGTGACCCAGACATACAATTAGCAAGGCAGATTATAAAATGATAGTGTCTTTCTCAAAGATTCAATGCATCTACTTGCCCTACATGTATACTTCATCAACTCTTAGTCTTACATGACAAAAGTTTTTTTTTTTACTCAAGCCTGAAAAATCTAACAATTATTTACTAACCGTATGGCATAGTACATACATTCACATGCTACAAAGAAACCATTACTGGTAAGTCTACTAGTATTTTTTTGAAACAAGCACATGTGGACACTCATGCAGTACAGTTGGACCAGCTTCAATGCCTTACGTATACTTTGTAGCCTCAGTTTTTCCCATGAAAAACCAACCCTACCTCTCTGGCCATGCTGGCTGGAACTAGGATTAACATTCCACGCCTGCCACGCCTACGTGGAAGGTATTTGCGCAGACATGGAAGGTATTCGCGCATGACGTGGAAAGTATTCGCGCAGACAAGCATGTCTGTACTTACGGGCCACCGTAGATTTCGATCCAGTTTTAGCTCATTGCAGAGCTACCCTTTCACTGGTCGTAACAGAGAAGACAGACGCTATGTACAGTATTTATGGGTTCACCACACCACGAAGTGGTGGTGAACCCATATTGCTTTTTCTGATGTTTCTCCTCCTCCTTCTCCTGCCATATCTTTAAATGGATTCAGCTTCTTCATTTTAGGGCCTAAGGTCCTGAAATTTGGTATGGAGGTACAGTGGGCAAATACCCCTAGGCGTTTTTTAAATTTTTGTGATACAAGGTTTTACAATCGTTTTATTTGCTTTTTTAGCGGTCCCCATAGGAAAGTACTGTGGGGGCGTACGCGCGTGACAAGAAAGGAATTCGGCGGTATGCCCATATATGGGCATGCAAGCATGAACCTGACGCAGACCAATCTATTCTTCTTGCTGATTGGCTGTTGGATTTGATTGGATTAACTCAATTAACACCTGTTCAAAGCCATTCCATTTTGACAGTATGAACTCAAGTGTTTTGGTAGGTACAGCACAGGCCACGAAATACGCATCGATTTTCGAGGGACGTTCTGCGGGAGAGTGCAGGACGCTGTGCGGGACTTCCCGTCGGGAGAGTGCGGGACGTCC
>NW_017804139.1:31370-38523 GCF_001625305.1 Branchiostoma belcheri
CCTGATAAAGAAGGAAACCCCGTAGTTAATAGTTGAAAGTCTTGGTGCCTTGAAGCGATCGATACCGCCATGCTGTTTACTTTTTATGACATACAATGCAGTGAGTGATGTGTATCGCACCGAGTTAGCTCGGTTGGAAACGCGCAAGGCGGCAATCCCAGGCATTGCAAGTTCGAACCCCAGTGCATCGGACATTAATATTTTTAGCAATTTAACATTTTTAACAATTTTATCATTTTTAACAATTTTATCAGTTTTAACAATTTTAACAATTCTGCATTTTAACAATTTCAACATTTTTTTCATTTTCGTTGTTTTGCTTTTAACATTCAAAAACTGATTGTTCTTACTCAAGAATGTCAATAACTTAGAATGTTAGTCTTTTGTATTTTTCCAACATACAAACTAAAATCACTTTGATGTTGTCACAAAAGTATTGAGCTGACAAGAGAGAAGGAGTACGGTACTCTGCCAGTGTGAAGAATCTACAGAGGTATTACCAGTCACTAGTAGCAAGTGATAGACCGCATTGAATGATGACGATGAGGACGAATCATATGAAGTACTATCATAGCTAGTACAGAAATTCTACTGCTTTACTTTACTTCTTTCACTCTGTACATGCAATTAGCTCACTGGCATGATTTTAAAAATAAAGGTTATGATAATCATATTATATGTATAGCTTATTCAATGTATGGCTTCATAGTTTATGTGATTGTTAATAACACCTGCACAGAGCATTTCCATACTGACAGTATGTCTTTATTCAAGTGTTTTGGTAGGTATTTCAAGCTTTTCTGCTCCAGCATTGGAATGCGGGGCATGAACGTTTTTTTTATTTTGAAAATCAACAGTTTGCATTATGCAATTAAAAATCCTAACCAATAAAGTAGGGAATAGCTATCCAACTGTTGTTTTAGTTGTATGTTACTTCATATTATAGTTATATCAATGTAAATCATTGTTTTCCCTTGTGTTTCTCATTCTTTCCCTGCCATGTCGTAAAATGTGGTGAACCCATCGCTGTATTTGCTCCAAAGCAAATATTGGCCTTTCTAGTTACTCGTACATTGTACCCGGGAAATTCCCCTAGCTCTTTTCGACAAGCACAATGAACAGTGGACCACGGCTTAACTTCCTGTCCTATTAGGACTGTAACCCATTACAGTAGCGTGCATGTCGGGTGAGCGACGACAGCCGGGATCCGAACTCCCAACCACTTAGTCCAGAAGCAGGGTCACTAACCACTTCGCATTACGCACGATATTATAACAGACGTAGGGTAGTGAAATCTTTCCAATTACCATTGTATTCATGAGTTGTAGTCAGTAGATTTTGCTGGAATCGACTTAAAAATAAAAGGCACTCAGCAGCCTTGCTTTTTGTGCGATAATAGCAAAGGATGTTGCCATCGAAAAGTTTACGATATCAGTAATCGCTATGAACAGGTAACAGAATAACCTTCTGTTGACCCGGTTGCTCAATGCAAAACACTCGCAAGACGTGTGTTTTACATTGTATATGGACACCTTATACATGTACATGTAAGTCACCTTATACATGATGATGACAATTCATGCAAGTCATACAACTTCAGTGAAAAGCTGTCATGACGGGTGCTATTAAAAAGGTGTTTACAATATATTTGAAACAGGTCAATTATTAGTAGTGATGTGTTACACACCATATACATGCACTAGTACCTACCAAGCATTCCTTCGACTGGGGGTGAATGATACGCCGTGCAGTAGCGGCAACACTGCCCGGGGATATGTCCATACGACATGCAGCCCATGATATAGTCAGGACAGGCTGTGGCTTGGAGGAACACCATTGAGGTCTGTGCGTCACCACAGGTGCACTCATAGCAGTGGTCGTCGTCTAAAAAATTCGACGCTCCCTCAGGGATTACTTCCGTGTGGCCGCTATAGCTACATGTACACGTACGGGCTAGGCATACTTCGTTACCTTGGGTACCTGAAAAAGGAGACAAAATCGTAGAAAACTTTAAATATTTCGTGATAAGTATGACGCACGCATGATGACAAATTCGAACACATCATGATTGTATGAAGATGGTCATCAGTTCGTTTAAATTCCTATGTAATTACATATCCTTTTTTGACAATCAGAATTTGCGGGACTCCCTGCATTCAAAATGAATATTCATTCATAACAATCACTGTACATCATACGTACGTGTTATTATACATGTACGTAAACACTTATGACACATATACATATATACCCTCATACCATTTTATATATACTTTCATATACACGATATATCTCTTGTCAAAGTGGAATTCCATACTTAAACTTGATAGTGTTTAGTGTTATATGTCAATACGAATACCAAAGTTGATTTACACCCGAGTAACATTAGGTACAACCAAATGAATCAGAAATATACATTTATATTTGACAGGAGTTATTTTCTCAGATGTTATGACAGATTACTACACGAACTTTACAACTTAGTACAGAAACTTTACAACTTACTACACAAACTTTAAAACTTAGTACACAAACTTTAAAATACATCAAAAAGCGTCCACGATGAATGTTATACAAACCTCGTCCGACCAGAACCAGTAGCGTCAACACAATGGTAGCTTGCATCCTTCTTGGTCGGCGCTTGCACAGCGATGTGTGCACTGCTGCGATATAACCTAAAGGTATGTTAAAGATCTGTTACATGTACTTATAGGCCTAGGAAACATATTGTGTTTCTGGTTTCAATCCTAACAAGTGCTTTTAAAAAAAGCTGACATTTCAGCTGACGAAGGTTTTACTGCCGTTATTGAGGTAGAAGTTGTTGAAATGATATTACCCAAGTTGATGAAATTGGTACGAGACCACTTAAAGAAGAAAACACATCTGATAAAAAAAAAGCAAAACAGCGGATGTTAAAAAGAAAATTTAAAAAACGCATACGTCGGGACTTGAACAATTAGTTTTTGAGTTTTAAAAGCAAAACAGCGACTGCTAAAAAGAAAATTAAAAAAAGCTCCTCTCCGGGGATCGAACTCGCTATGTGCAAACCCCGCCACGTGCACCGCAAAAAAGAAAATTTAAAAAAAGAAGAAAATTAAAAAAAAAAGAAGATTTAAAAAAATTAAAAAAAAAGAAAATTAAAAAAAGAAGAAAATAAAAAAAAAGTTCCTCTCCGGGGATCGAACTCTCAATGTCCAAACCCCGCCACGTGCACCGCCACTCAACTAGCATCGCTACCCGTCGAGCCATCTCATTACGTCAACTATACATAGCGATCCGAGAAAATAGGGCAGGTCCGAGCGAATTATGATTGAAGCATGAAAGCCCGTCTTTAAAAAGAGTAAGTATCAAACGTATTGACATTCCTGAGTGAGAACAATGCAACAGTCAAACGTAAAAGTGCAAACATAATAGAGAAACTTCGCATGGACATGCAACAACGACATCTAGCGACAGGCGGCATTATTTTTGTCATTAACATAATTTATGCAACCATCTTTAGATTTGTTGTACGATCAATAAATTAGCGCCTAAAAACTTATGTAACCATACTTCGATCAATGGTATGTCACTAGATGAGACTGTTACTACATAAAGTTTCTTTTTGTAAAGAACATGGATTAAAATGGCAGCAAGTCTATTGCATATACCACAAACCGGAAAGAAGTAAGCAGGTATTGCATGGCCTGCAGTGTTACTACCAAACTACCAACCAAACAAAGAAAGAAAGAGAGAAGGATAGATTCCGTATCAGTACATTTCAGCGCGCATAAATGTAAAAAAAAACTAGGGTCGGTATTCTGTGTTCTTTTTCTGTAACGTTAAGGTTATTTTTAGACATGTACAATGGACATAACAATGTATAAAAAACATTCCTTAAATAATTACCACCCAGATGTCAGTGGCCTTTGAATATTTTTGGGACTCTCGCCCATAGAGGAAATGTTACAGTTTTGAAATACTTCTATGCCTTTTATGTAGATATCGATGAGGGGTTTATATTTCTCGTATCAGGGATATTTACAAGTTGATCACATCTTCCAGTGATCAAAAGTGCCGGGTGAATAGTCCTGTATAAAATGCACAGCACTCAAGCAAACATATACTATTTTGCTGTATGGAAATTATCTCTACATATACCTTTATAACCCAGACATCGTCACCTAAATGCAATGCTACGCTGACGTTTTCGTAAAATAAATAGGACCATAGTTATTTCTACATTAAAAATTAAAAACTGTAACAAGCCTACCTTATCTTCACTCTACCCACGTGCTGCCAACCTACTTTGTCCGAACAAGCGTAGACATACACCCTCATATAAATATTTGATGTCTTGGGGACAACTTTTTAATCTTAATAATTGCAGATATGGCCAACGCACTACTGATTAATTCTTAACGAGAAATCTTACCCACAGTATTTTCACTGGCAAGGGGAAATGTATTTTTAGTTATACTTAATTGTAGGCTTTGCTCTATGATCTCATGATTAGCCCCACTCGATTGTATATTATACTAGCTTCTGTTGCTTTAGTAATGGGGTAGTTAAGTTTTATTCTTCACCTCATTTTTATACTATGTTCAAAAGTTGTTGTCAATACATACATTTCACCATGTGCATTGGTCGTGCAACAAAGTTATAAATAAGTTTTATCGTCGTCACAAACTTTACCATGTATCCAATTAACACAAAGAAGAACAACTCACCGACTTTTTAGACAACGTTCCTCGGTTTAAATGACATCGGACACATGCCGTTTTGCACGTTATTAATAGACAAGTTTCCTGTGTTGTGAGATATGTGCAGCCTAGCAAACACGTGTCAGCTGGATTGAGTCCCACGTGGGGGCCCACATCATGACCTCCCAGTGAACTTAGAGGCCAATATAGATTCATAATATGTGTTTAAAAAGGCGTATTCTAAGTGTTTTCACTAGCTATGGAATAGATATACAGTAGTAAGTCGACAATGTAAGCTAGGACGTATATCTGCGTAAAAGAAGAAATCTAACAAGTGTCCAGAGGCGACAATTCTCCGTTTATATTTTGTAGATTGGGAACAGTATGTAAAACTGTTGGCTTTCACAAAAAATACCGACCCTTAGGTTTGGCTCCCAGGCTAATATATGCAGTTGTAGCTATATATATCTTTGTTATATACATATATATGGGCAATGAACGGCAGAAAATGGGCAAAGATGTCTGTTGCCATGCCGGAAAGTGAATGACTGATAACTATGAAGAGAGGTGACAAGAATATGCTCTGATTTAATGTTCGTTCTTACTTTGATGCAGTGATATGTGATGTTGGCTGTGTATATCTGATGTTCCCACCGAATAAAAACCATTTGTACAATGATTGAGTAA
This sequence comes from Branchiostoma belcheri, assembly GCF_001625305.1. Taxonomy (NCBI): domain Eukaryota; kingdom Metazoa; phylum Chordata; class Leptocardii; order Amphioxiformes; family Branchiostomatidae; genus Branchiostoma; species Branchiostoma belcheri. Next base: position 36,740 of record NW_017804139.1, read on the forward strand.
AAATTTTGAAATATAGGAACCTTGTTTTTTTTTCGGCCCGCCTTTTTTTCGTCCGCTCGCATTAGATTTGGAGTTTGCGGAGGATGTCATCTATAAAATTTACTTGATGTGGCCTTACAAGTGAATTCGCTAATGCACAAAACAACAACTGGAATGTGGCGTAAGGTAATTAACTTGTAGTTGTCTAGTTTTAAGATTACTTGTAGTCAATTGCAACTAGTGTTAGGTTCTGAACTTCTTTGGTACACAAAATGGCAATTGAATTCACCCTTTGAATAAGGTTAAGAATTTCTTACTTGTAATTGTCTATTTTAAGATCTGTTGTAATTGTCTAGTCTTAAGATTAGTTCTGGACATCTAGCTTTAAGATTTGAATGTCACCTTGTCCTAGAATAGATCCAAAGTTCATGAATGCATTATCTTTAAGAGCTCTGGATCAGATGTAGTGATGATCAAGTAAAGTTTTAGTTCTAGGGTATCAAGTTTTTTTAACATTCCTGGAGAATGCGAGACACAAACTGAGCCACACTCTGTTCACTTTGTGATCATGTATGATGTTGAATAAACAGATCAAAACAAGACTTGTAGTTATTAATTTTAGTATTATCTTGGGCAAGTGTGTACGTTTCGATGATACCTTGAATTAATTAGATTTTGCACACCCCACACCCCCGGCAGCTTTCCATGGTACTGCAGAGGAACTTCCAGTTAGGATATTTCATAGTCTGAACATGCTAGGGTCACCCGTAGCTTGCTCTTGAAGAAATGATGTTAGTTTGGCCCCCAAGCAGCTTATTCTGGAACTTCAGGGGTGTTTATTTAAATCATCTTTGAGGGAGGATAATGGTCAGCCACACTGCTGTCCTTGGTGCTGAACACCACCAACACACACAGGTTAACACACATGTCCCCAGTACTGAACACCATCCACACACACATGTCCCCGGTACTGAACACCATCCACACACACATGTCCCCAGTACTGAACACCATCCACACACACAGGTTAACACACATGTCCCCAGTACTGAACACCATCCACACACACATGTCCCCGGTACTGAACACCATCTGCACACAAACATGCCTGTCCTGGGTGCTGAACACCACCCACACACAGGTTAACACACGTGTCCCCAGTACTGAACACCATCCACACACACAGGTTAACACATATGTCCCCGGTAATGAACACCATCCGCACACAGAGATAAATATGCCTGTCCTGGGTGCTGAACTCCATCCACACACACATGTCCACAGGTACTGAACACCATCCGCATACAAACATGCCTGTCCTTGGTGCTGAACACCATCCACACACAGGTTTAACACACAATACATGTCCCTGGTACTGAATACCATCCACACACAGATAAACATGCCTGTCCTTGGTGCTTAACACCATCCACATAGGGTAACGCACATGCCCCTGTTACTGAACACTACTCTCCAAGCAGAGGTTTGGGTTTTGGGGGTATTTTTAGTGTGTTTTTAGGCTTTTTTTCGGGGTTTCTCTTTTGCACTGAATTTTTTTTCCCACCAAACCCAACCTCTGCCGGCACTCACCCCGGGGAGGGGCAAACCTATTAAAAGCTATTCAAAACAGGCGATAGTGCCCCTCCCCGGGAACCATCAAACTGTCATTAGGGATATCCATTTTATTGTGGTGGATTATCACACATCTAGCCAGTCAGGAAGGCATTCATTGGGCCACACGCCTCCTGCTGACTGTGCCTATTCATGCGTCTGGTTCACAACTCCTTGCAGAACGACTGAAATGT
>NW_017804140.1:0-6569 GCF_001625305.1 Branchiostoma belcheri
TCTCCCTGACGTCCCCTCTCCTCCGCCACGGCCAATAAAGTTCCATTTGGCCTGGTTACCCTCACACGCGGTGCTGTTGCTGATGGTGCCTTTCTACAGAAATGATATATTATAATAAAGATGTTATTATTTCTGCTTGAAGTTTGATTCAAAGATGACATGTTGGCTTTCACAAGGAAGGTGATGACACATTTATATGAAGAAAAGTCAATACCTTGTGTTCCCCTTTTTTGTCTCGTACCGACGGTTCTTCAACACCGTTTTGACCTATCACGAACCCGCCCAAATGGCAGGTGTGGGTATGTTTTAAACACCTGACAATGATGATGTAAGGGTTACTTCATCATGAATGATTTAGATGGAATTTCCTGCAGATAGCTGCTCGAAGCTGTCATCCAGACTGCACAGGCTAAGGTCGTAAGACCCCAGGTCCTCGTAACTTCGTATCGCGTGGATTGGGTCTGTCCCTCCTTCTTGTGCTGTTAAGAAATTTATATAGACTGTACAATGTGTGTTCAATGTAATTAAGTAATGGACCTGGTTTCCGGGGACCAGCAATGCAAGTGTGGAGCAGAAAACAAGGAAGCTGTACATTTATCTATCAGTATCACCCACAAGGCAAATTCCAGAGCAAGCTTACCTTCTTCCCTTTTTCCTTTTGACGAATGAGGGATGACACTTTTTGTGCACTATAGTGCAGGAAATTAAAGAAGTATAAACTTGTTTCCATGGGATGGGGGTGTCAAAGAGGTACAGCCATGACAATTGTACTTTATGTGCAGTATCTATAAGGTTGTTAGACAGTAGGAAGTATTTATACATACATACATACATACATTGACCTTTGTCTATTTTCACCATGTGTAGTTCTGAATTACAGGTCTACATACTTGATCTGGGAAATTATTACACAAAATTGATTCCCATTTGCTTGGAATTGCAGAAGTCAACTGTGTATATTTAAAATGGTTACAAATTGTTCCATATTTTATGGAAAATTCATAAGATATTACCATTTGAATTCACAATATTATTTATGAGAACAATTTTCCTATTTACAAAGCATTAAATACAAATGGTACACCTTCAATACATATATTTGTGTTCATAAATAATAATTGATTTCTAATTTCTGTTGGGGTTGTGGGGGTTTTATATTGAAATTCATACCAAGCCATAAAGGCTTCACTTAAAAAGTCTTAGTATTTTACACTTATCCGCATTTAAAGAAAGGCCCGAAATTTGTTAAATTTGGATTAAAGGGAAAATATTGTGAGATTTTGGTGCATCTACCAGTTTAACAGAGAGGGCAGTCAAGCTATGATTTTGACGTATTTTAATTGACGACATTTCAACAGAGATTACAAAAATGTAAGGACTAAGGGGACTGCCCTACCTTACACCTCGATATAAACTAAAGGGGTCTGACATATAACCATTGTTAAAAACACAGCTAGTCCTAACCCATGCAATAAACTGTGAACCAAAAATTTTTAATGCTTTTATGATAAAATCCCATGTAATCGAGTCGAAAGCTTTATGCAAATCAGATATAAATATACGTCCCGGTTTGTCCTGTTAATAATGCGCTCAAGTATTCGTCGTATGTTATCCCCTATAATTACTACACTTATTCGTTATTGGAGAGTCTCCGCGAGACCCAGACGAAGGCTGGCCTGATAATTCTTTGTGCAAGTGACAACTGCTTTCTCCGGTCTGGCCAAAGTTGGTCTTCTCGTGTTTTGATAGCCTGGATGCAGTCCTAATGGCGTTTTAATGTTCTGGAAACTAGAAGCCATTTTACACTGCTCCAGGGAACACTAAGCTAAACAGAATGTCATTAAGGGTGATTTTAGATTTGTAAGAAGACCGAGACGCACACAAAGAGCATATCAAATTCAGTTACCTTTACTGTCACTGCAAAGTTGCATGTACATTTGGAAAAAAAGAGCAACGATATATGTCCATTTGTATAGTACCCCATCTAGATTAAAACTTTTATGTACTTACTACCGGTCATTCCACTTCAAAACTAAGTACGAGTACATAGAAATTGTTTTCTATTTCACAACATAGAATCTTTAATTATTTTGTAACAAACAATAGAACATTAATTTATAGGATAGGGTCGGCGTTTTTTTTTCGAATATACAATGTAGGGTCGGTGAAAATTGTAAAAGAATACATTTGTAAAAGCCAAAACAGGGGAAAACAACATTATACAAACATATCTTAGGTGATTTTGTAAACAAAAAAGCAATGAAGAAAACGGAATTTGAATTTGGAAAAAAAAACTACATGTACATGTGTATCGTTAGATATCGCTTTGTGTTTGGAAAGGAAAAGGAAAGTGTTGTGATAGGAAGACAGTGCAGAAACAATGGCAACCTGTCCAAACCGCCATATCTGTCATCCTACCATGGCTTACCATTCCAAAAAGGCACAGTTTTACGATTTACGGGAGGCTACTGGCCACGCTTGTGGGGGTAGGGTGTGGTGCGGGAGGTCCGGCGTCCGCGGCGGGCAGGCCCCCCGGAAGTTCCCGTGTCGCTCCCGCAGCGGCAGGACGGCCAGGTAGCCGTGGCCAGATCCACGACGTCAACGAAGTAGACCTGCACAGGAATGGAAAAAAAAGACTTAGAATAATACAACTTACCAATCTGCACAGATTACTAGTACTAAATTCTGTAATACAGGCATATGGCAAAACCCGTTCAAAATGTTCGTAGATACCCTATATATTTCTGTCGCATAACTTTCTTCCCTTATATACTCTCACATAACTGTTATGTGTATGAGTTAAACAATGTCTAAGTATGAGCTGTTTATGTAGGAAATTCATCATCATCGTACCGTTGACCGCCATGCCTTTCTCACACAGGCCCTCCAACCACTCCATCTCGGTACTACATTTGATAACATTACATTTGCACTATGGAAAAGACAAAAATTGAGAGAAAACCGCTTACATTTTGGCATTCGATTGAAACTACGAATTTCACGACCGACACTTGAAACCAGTTTGGAACTTTGGAACCTCTGGAGCATTGGAAAAAGCACCAAATTCCTTACTTGGCCACATGTCTCTAACAATCTTTTATCGTAGCCTGTTCTGTAAATCGTAAACTATATTTCAGTACCTCTCCTGTCGGTTACTTTGGGGGAGGCCACAGAAATGGCAATGTTTGTGGTTTCTGTCAATGGTTGTGCCACATTGCTAGCCTCCTTCGCAGTCTTGTTGGGCGTGGGCGTAATTTTTTCTCTGAGCGACGCGAGTAATATGCCGCCGCGAGGGACGATTTGCTGCCGAGGGACTTTTGCCACGGAGAGAAGGTTTCCGCGCTCCAACAAGACTGCTTCCAATCGGCGACTAGAAAGGACCTCGGATTAAGCCAGCCTTTCATAGAGGCTATTAACATGTTCGTGCAGGTCCAATTCACATGTTCGCGCAGGTCCAATTCACATGTTCGCGCAAGGGTAATTCACAGATACGCATGGAGCGCTCGCCTTTTGTCAACGGTTGGTTTTATTAGCTTGCGTTATAGTGGAAGGTTCCAACAGAGAAAGGTTGAACATTGGTAATGTTACAACAAAGGCATTGCTGTGCATATTTAAGCATCCCATGCAAACAAACCAAGACGAACTTTGCAGTACTATTTTTGCTGGTGAAATGTGCCATTCTTTTTATTACACAACTTGCTGCGGAGCGGTGCGTTACCCTCCTATGACCAGTGAGATCAACCCGCCACCAAACAACATGGCGGCACTTTGTTTATCTGTCCACGTCCCCCAGCAATATCGCTTAGCTTCCTTAGGTTCCTGTGGTAGTGATCTGTTTAAAGTTGTTTTTCGTAGCAGCAATGACTACGGGATTTTGTCGAGTGGATAGGGCTCGGTTTTCGGGAATGGTTGGCGTTCTACCGACGGGTTGATCGGCGACCGCTAGAAAATTGGAAGTTTCGGCTCGTCGAGGAATGGGGCGTGAACACCTCCCTGCACTGGTGGCGTTTATTGCGGGAAGTTCACACATCCATGCCAATCGCTCCTAAGTGTTTTTTGATAGCCCTTTCTAGTCGCCGATTGGAAGCAGTCTTGTTGGAGCGCGGAAACCTTCTCTCCGTGGCAAAAGTCCCTCGGCAGCAAATCATCCCTCGCGGCGGCATATTACTCGCGTCGCTCAGAGAAAAAATTACGCCCACGCCCAACAAGACTGCGAAGGAGGCTAAAACTGAAGTACTCTACGTTTGAGGCGCGTTGTTCCCGTGGGGGTCGAAAACGTCGCTGTCTAGATCTTCTTTGACTGTCTATGTTAAGAGAGACCCAAAAGTTTGACTTCATCATATTAGCACGTTGGCCAACCCTTTTTGTGTATGGTTGTTTCTTGGGTACCCTCTTCACAGGTAGAGTCCCACCTTGACCAACCAGCGTTGTTTCACTTTCAGCCTTCCTTTTTTTGGTGTCATCGTAAGAGGGAGTGTCTCATTGTGGGGCACGTGCTGCCTTATATCCTCCCTGATATCAGTTGTTCCTTCAAGGTTTCGCGTCGTAAGTCAAAACTTTTCATACCCCTGGTATGCATGTTTCAATGTTCCTTGCATAATAAAGTTATGTCAAATAATTCAAAACATACCTCTGCTCTGTTGAACAACACACATCTGTTTGGTTTGTAGTACAGAGTATTGTCTGAAAAAAATTACAGTTGTTGAGCTGTTCGGTTTACTATGCACGTTGCATATGACGACGTTAATCATTTGTACTTACTACTCGAGTTCCCTTCTGTTGCGCTGCTGGCGCGGCCCAGGACTTTGCCATTGCCCATATCCTGATGACAAATCGCGGGGGCGGGGGAGGTGCGGTTTCCGACGTCTGGGAAGTAGCCGCGGCGGCTCTTCTGCAGAAACAATACAAGGGTTATATGTTGTCATTACATTTTGCGATTCAAACATAACATCTGAATTTGCGGTATTACATGCAAATTTGCTATATGAAACAATGTTATTACCTTTCTTTCCTCCTGCGTGCGTGTTTGCGGACGTTTAAAGTCGTTGACAGTTCTTTTCGAGCAATCTCCCACTTAATGTGAGGGGATCGTATGTGGTATTTGTCATGTAGAGCACGTGTCCATGGTTACTAATCTCACTACTGTCCTCCCATACTGTCATTCGACAGGTCCGTGTGTGATGTCTGTCCTCTTCCTCTTCATACTCTCAAAGGGTTTTTTAAAAATCTCTCCATAACATCATCTGGATCCATTTCTTCATACACGTGGTCCTCTCTGAATCTCATGGACTTTTTTCTGATCGTCGATACTCCTCTTTGTGTTGTCCTCCAGTGGGTGCTTTCTGCCCTCAACAGTGAATGTCCTCACTTCGGTGGTGCCACTTTTTGGGTCGAAAACCATTTCTGAAAGTTGGCACAAGTCGCAGATAGCCGTGTCATATCCGCTGACATCCCTTGTCTTTTCAAATCCACCAGTTAAAAACTTTGTATTGATGTTTGATCGTTGTACCTCCATTACGACCACTACCCTGGGCTCATTGGCATCATGCTGTTTTCTGCCAGGGTCAATGATGACAATATCCCCTACTTTCAGGCTAGCGGGGCAGTCTAACCTGACATCTTATATGTATACGCTTTTGTTCTTCACTGACGGATCTGATTGGAGAATCGCTGTCTTCGCAGCCTCATATTGTTCCTTGTGTCTTGATGTATTGTCCTTGTGTCATAGATGCTGACAGTTCATCAGAAAAACAATTTCTCACTTCCCCACAAGCCTCAGGGCTACTGTAGCCTCCAATTCCTGGGCCTCCACGTCCCCGTCCCGGACCTCCACGTCCCCGGGACCCGTCCCGGGCCTCCACGTCCGAAAGATTTGATTGACCAAAGACAACGCAAAGTTCAATCTCTAAACTTAACCGGTAGTACCCTGTCAAATTTCCATGCATAAAATCTCACAAAAGAAATTATGTACTACAGTTACCTTCCTGGATATTACCAGCTCCTGCAGACACAGGGCTCTCCGCAGAATTGACACGTCAGCGAGGGTGGTACTTCCCGCAGGCTTCTGCCACCCTGCCATGGTTGTGATGTGGAGTCCTACGTCAGACTCAAGGAGGTCTTTCAATGACACCTCGGTTGCACTTTCAAGCTGCATCAAAAACACATTCAACAGTCACCTACTATGAAGTGTGCAAGTGAAACCTTTATTAAGAAAACGCTGGCAAAATTTGGAGTGATAAAAGACAAATTTATGCCGGATACGATTGTCGACTCCAGCCCGCTAGGATCATATTTCACAGAAGCGCGGGGATTCCTTATTTGGAACCTGTAAGTGACGCCGAGCCCGAAGAACTGACCAATCAGAATCCGTAAAAACCATGTGCTTCATCGGGCGGGCCAGTGCTCGGTTCCAAAACACTGTGGCCAAAATACAGCACTGCAGGCCGCACATTTGCTTGGATATCTGATAAAAATCTTTCTGTCCTGACTTTCCGAGGAAGTGCATCTCCATTTTTGCTTCGTGCTGACTCTCCAGGAGAGTGAGTGCATCTACTTTGCGGTAGGTTTCT
>NW_017804140.1:11234-15300 GCF_001625305.1 Branchiostoma belcheri
GCTGACAGTGCAGGGACTGAAAAATACCCAACATCTAAAAACAGCACCACACTTCTATCACAGGTCACCATGAAACTACCTATAGGCACAAAAGCTGTAACAGTTATGATTACATGGACCAAACCTAATCACTGTATTTTCAGTAAATTTGTACATGTATAACGTTTTATCGGGTAGGAATTCACAAGGTATTAAAAGAAAACAGTAGCCAGTGTATTTATTAAGTCCTTTTTCGCAAGAAAGAACAAACGGTGATCAGTATATTATATGTAATTGCTGGCATTGGCCTGAAATAAGTTGCACAACTAAAATTTCAAGGCATGACCGCAGTACTTAATAATGTTAGGTGAGAGAGAAAGGAAAAAACATGTACAATTATGCCATAGAGTGAGGTATGTGGGTCAACTTGCTCTACTGAAAGTCAGATATCCACTCCCTTTCAGTTGGAAGGGAATCCTCATTAAACATTTTGACAATGTATATTTTATGGCATGAAAAATTTGATTTGTGATTATTTCTGGGAGAGGCTACACTAATTACCAAATAACTCATCACAGTGACAGCATAGAGTTATTTACACCTAACCCCAGGCTTCTACTTCCATGTCACTTGGATGTGTATCATCTGTAGAGTATCCCCCCTCATCAACAATAAACTCTCCTTCCTCCTCATCAGTAGAGTCTCCCTCCTCCTCATCACTCACATTATCAAATGGCGAGGTGCTAGAATCAGACTCATGAGAATGATATAGTGGTGGAAAAACCTCTCCAACCTCTGCTCTATCCTGACAATGTGCTGAGTGAGTACTGCCTGCCCTGCTGTGTTGTAGTTTTCCATGCATCTGCGTATCTCATGGTCAGTAATGAGATGCTGATCAAGAAGATGCTGCATGACACGCTCCATTTCTGCCTTCACCATCTCTTGTTCTTCTGAGGCCCGTTCCTCAAGCTGACAGCATCAATGGCCCTTCGTTTCACGCTATAGGGTAGACCCGGTTCACCCTGTTGAAGTGAAGGAATGCACACATTTAGATAACATTATCAGTAAATAGAATATCATCAAGAATCCAACCAAAATTGAGCTGGTATGACCAACCAATGGAACATGGTGAATTCAGTGTCTCAAACCCCAGTTCAGCTGCAATGTACAGCTGCAATGGGATGTTTGTGCCGAGTTTCCAAAACAAACATCAAATACCAATGTAAAATGTATTACCATGGCCATGTATCACCGGTATTTTCACAGGATATTGACTTCGACTTTCATAGTTAACTTTTCATTGGAGTTACATACTATTTTAGAATAAATATGAAAACTGCTAATCAGCATACAAAACATGCATTTTTTACCTTCCCCAAGAAGGCCATGTTTTCAGAAGTGTGTTTGTATGTGAGTTATTATTAGCACAAGAAGCCACTGTTGGATCGTCAAGATGGTGTCATAGCCACAAAAGCAGTCCTGTATGTTGTGGTACAAATTTGCATTTCACTAGCTCACTGCTGAAGCTCATTGGCATAAAGATTAGTTTCTATAATCAATGGCATGATTTTGAACTATTCTTACTAATAGGCATTGTGTTCTTTGACTGAGCTTTACACACTCAACACAGGTTATTTGTGTAGGTTAGATGATCTCTGAATGTCATAAACTGTGTTTTACTGGCATGTAGACAAGTACAGATACAGTGCAAGAACCAAAGCTTTACCATGTATGTATCCAGTGTCTGGTACATGTCCCATACTGGATCGCTGTCTTCAAAGGCCACCGTTGAGGGGAATTGAGCACTCTGTGGTTGCCATTGTATGCCTGGATGACTTTGGCCAGCTTTTTACTAGATGCTGTGAGTTGCTTGGAGAGCTTCAAAGCGATGGCTTGACCATCTAGAAGAAGGATTTAAGGTTCTTGTTAGAACATACTTGTAACTCACTCACACAGTACTGGTAATATTTGATATTCAATGTTGACAGCAATGATTTTTTGCAACTTTTATGCTTTTAAAATTCAGACAGGCAATGTCCTCTGAAAAAAAAATGATCATGATAAAAACTTTAAAACATACAAAAAAGACACACAGACACCAGGATAGCGCTGTTTCAACGAGATTAAGAAGGCCCTCTTGTATGATGCACTCCTCATCTCTCCCAAATGACGTGATCGCTCTTCCTCATCCAGGTCTTTCAAGGCAGAAATGTATTGCTCATCGGTGCAGCACCATCTGTGGATCTTGTGCTTGTCTTCAACAGCTTTTAGAGAAGCCTCCAGCCTGTGGACATTCAATTCATGTTAGAATGAAAAAAAAGGCAAGAACGACGTGCACATTCTACCTTGAAACATAACTTATACCCATTCACCTATCCATACAGATTGACCTATAAGAATCTTGACAGTGCTACCTTTTACCTTCACCTTTTATTGAAAATGATTTTAAAACATTCAATTATACTACTATAGCTCTGCTGCCTCTGCATGACTTCATTAAGTACCCTATTACCAGCTACATACTTCCCTTTACAAAGAAACAAGAGCAAGTGATGTGCAATGGAGATATAGCCATATGTAATCTAATATAGATTGCACTGTATCAAATCATACTTAGAAAGAAAATAACATGGTTAAGTAAAATTATACATGTAAGATACCTCGAGTAAGGCCACACCAATTTAATTTGTCGGGTCTCGGATTTTTTCAGAAAAAATATGAAGCGACAGGGCGAAAAAAAAATAAAAACAGGTCTAGGCATCCTATTATAGGCTTAAATGCTATAAAATGAGCCATGAAGTAAACACAAAAGGCTGGGTTAAAATTTAAACATTGAATTTTGAACTTTTAATCAAACCACTGCAATGATAGACGGGAAAACTGTAACAACTAGGAAGAAAAGGACTTTCCTCAACTGTTGGGGGGCAAAACATGAGCATTTTTCAGTTGATTCAGGACCAGAATCAATTTTTTTTGCAAATCAGACAAAAATGAAGAGGCGAATCCGAGAACCAACAAATCAAATTGGTGTGGCCTAAATGTCATTAAATTTCTGAAATGTGTTGCAGGCAGTCTTTGTTTGAGAATCAAAGTACACAAGAAATACTTACTTCACAAAGGCAGCGTGATGAACTACAAGTGAGTCCTCTTGACACTGTAAGATCTTCTCCCTGCAGTGATAGAAGTATCATGATTTGAGTGTTGGCATGTCATGAATGTTAAATCAGATATGATAATTCGTAAAACATCCTACGTGTAATACAGTAGCCATAATTCCAAGTTCTTTAAAAACTTCAGGGGCCTAATACAATAGCCATTATACAATAAATTGAGTAACGGCTGATCACATTATATATCTAGGGACCTGCATGGAACTCTGTAAAGCTGAAACCATTTTCCATCAATTTTCAATGTATAAAACCCACCGATAAAGCCCTCTAAGGAAAGACCTGTGTGATGGGTGAAAAAAGACAGAAGAATAAGTTCTGAATAACTTACCCTAGTTCTTTGTACTTAATCAAGTTGGCTATGTACAGCTTGTTCCATTTAGGGCTTGATGCTGGAACCGAAAAGAGAGTAATCTTCAGTTTATTAAAATCTGTAAAATCAGAAATACACAAGCGAGTATATGAAATCAACATGTCAAGTTAAAAGATGTATAAATAGATATTGGTTGTGTAAAATTATCAAAGGGACCCAGCACAAATGTGTATCATATTAAATAGTAATTCACATTTCTTCACATTAGTATGTATAGTTTGAGTAAGATATTACTGTAATTTTTTCCGGGTTATTTATGACCTGTACTTGTACCCTTAAGAGCATAAACATAAAATACAGGTCTTCCATTCATTCATTCATCCATTATAGAAGTTATACATCTGTACTACTATAGGGCCATCACGTGTCTCCATTTTCTATGCCTTTAAATGATCTAAAATAAAAGGAATAGGTCACATTCATTCAAATGTAACTTACTTGGTGGTGGCTGTGTCTTTGCCATCACAACCTTTTCCATCTCCCGCCATGCCTCTACATCCTCGTCAGAAAAAGTTTATGTTGGTCGCCTGTATCCAGCGTTCGCCCA
>NW_017804140.1:20492-39018 GCF_001625305.1 Branchiostoma belcheri
GTGCAAACTACTGGCAATTCATCAGTGTGGAACTGTGAACACATTTTCCCATAGCACCATAACCATTAAAATGTACAACATGGACCTCAACATGTACTATATGATTTTAGCTTTTTTATTGTAAACTGCAAACTTGCATTTGGTTTTCAATTAGGCCGCAATAAAATGTCATGCATCAATTTGGTAGGGTTTACCAGCGCATACAGAATATAAATGTAACATACTTCCACTGCAATGGCGATGTAGAGATGGACTGATGTGGAACATCTCAAAACATGTCAGGCAGTAGATCCCAAGTGGCCCGCAATCCCGGCAGTACAGCATTGGGGAGGTAACCCTCTGTTCACAGTAGTAGCAGAAGTCTGTGGGTGGCGTGGCCAGCTTCATCCCTGTCTGGATAAGATCATCTCGTCGGTCAGCCCATGCCTCCTTCTCTTGCTCTTTTTTCTGCTGGTGCCGTGATACATCAGGAACGGGCTCATCAGCTGACTGCTGACATGAAGATGTAATGTCATTGTTGTCTGCTGTGGGTTGTAAGGTGGTTGTTGGGGCTGCACTTGAAACTTGGGGTTCATCTTGCCTGTACACAGATCGTACTGTCCTACTAATGCCATTATCCTCCAGTATTCTGAGGGGTAAGACCACACCCTGAAATCCCTGTCTCTGTCTTCTTCTTCTTCCTGCCCTCCACATACTAGAAATAAAAAGAGAAACAAATACATCACAATTCACATGGTGATTCAAACCATGTAATCATAATACAGCCCACCACTGTACATAAGTCCAGTTCATTGCAAAATTCGACTAATACTAGTAATAGCAAAGAGGTAAGAAATATCCCCCACTATACAATGGATTAAAAAAAACAAGACTGGATAACCAGACATTGGGTATAGGTGCACCGAGAACCTTGAAAATTTTGGTGCTTGCACAACATGATATAATGTACAATGTTAGCACAAACCTACAAGAAACCTTACTGCCTCTTTTCATTTACTGATTTAGCTTGAATTCTATAGCCTAATGGTTTCATTTCTAGTTGTTAGAACTTCCTGGTTCGAATTAAATCAAATTTAAATCTGATTGGACTTCAGGTTAGGGAACGGTTATCATGCACCGTGGTACGTTACCAGTAATAATGTTAGATTTTTAATAGAAGTGCACAACATTGTTTTGTGATTGTTGCAGGTTGCATTTTCCTTTTATTACAGGTAGGAAGAACTGAGCTTTTCATAGAAAATACTAGTAAGCCATTCATAAGTAAGCCAAAATACTAGCAGCTCCATTAAAAAAGCCTTTAATTTATTTTTTCACATAAAAAATGTACTACTTTAGTTTCTAACAGGACAAAGAGGTGACAAATGCTGAAAAAGTCCATCAGGAAGCAGCAACAAACCACTTTTCACAGAAAAATAATTCATTCTAAACAGGACTGTGGCCATATCTAACCAAAACTAACCAAAGGGTTTCTGCTTTGAAAACAAAATCATAAAAACTGGGGTCAGAGGAACCTGAGGACACGGCAGTCAAGAGATTTATTTGGGGGGAAGTAAGAGCAAGAGATCCAACTGAAAAGCATATGTCAATATCAGGATGTATTTGAAGAAATTTCCAATCTACTCAGCATGCTAACCAGCATTATGCCAAATTTATGGGCAGAATGGCCTAGTACATGGACTACTAATTATAATTTTATATGATTTTTAAAAATCCTGGTATCCATTGCCCGTTGGCTACAGAATCATCAAGAAAGATAAGGAAAGCCTCAAACACAAGCAAGTGATCGAAGTACTGTAGTACCCTAAATGGACAAAAAAAAAACAACGAAATCAAATCAAAATGTCGGAAAATGGCCTACTTTGCAGCTTATTTGCATACTCGGGACTGGTCAAATATGCCACCAAACTTTCGCAGACAGCATAACGTTTTTTCTGCCTTGCTGTCTCTATATCAGCTGAAATGTAGTATACTTGAGACTATAAATAGCTAAAATGTCATTTCCTGACTTTGCTAATCAAAAGTTATTAAAAAGTTTTGTTGAATTTTAACTTGAAACGTGGGATCCATGGTGTTTCCGAGGATCGGACGTCTTAGCAAGGATTTGTCCTTGGTCTCAGTTGGGGATAAAGCTAGCTTCTAAGTGACAACATACGAAGCTAAGACTCGGCAGTATATGTATGGGCAATCATAGATTACATTGTAACTTTGGATTCGTTCCTATTGAGCTCTTATCGGGTAGTTCGCCAAAAGAAAATATAAGCCAATCGGGTTGTGTTGCGTAGGGGGGAGGGCGGTCAAATCGAATGAGAACAGCCTTAGTTACTGTCGATGTTAGAAGGATAGACCAGCGTTTCCGCTGGCTAGCGACTCACCTGCAAGAACTTACCCTGCCAGTAGCCTAATTTGGTGGTCCAGATGGCTTTGGTGAAGAAAATACACTCGTTTTCGGCATAGCTTTATCACGTGTGCATCAGGATTCGGATTTTCTGCTGGAGATGAATCAAATCTCGCACTGTCTCGAGACAGCCGAACTCTCGCGAGCATCGAGCACAGGCCGGTAACGTCCTGACGTTGACCTATTGCTGACCTCTCAGATATGTACTCCTGATTATCCACGTAGAAGCACCGTGTTCACCCACGGAGCTATTGGTAGCTCCATGGTTCAACGTTACTCTTGGCATAGTAATACTGTTCTCAGCGTTTCTCTCAGGATGTGGAGAGCACATCTCAGCACAGTATATACCATCTAACGCCGACCATAGTTTTCTATTAACTACTGTAAACGCTGTCTGTCACCGGTGGCACGCTACATTAGCCTCCATCAGCCCGAATTTGTCGTCGCACACGGTACCCCACTGACCCGCGTGGTACACCTCCAGTCGGCCGTGATCGAAATCTCCGTCCGCAAGACGAATCTGAAAGTCTATAAACAAAAGAAGCATTTCTATGTTAGAAGCAGCAATAGATGACAGTATGTCCTGCAAAGAATACTACTATACAAAATTTTCAAAAACTGAACGGTCCGCTACAGTACCAAAAAAAAACGCCTCAAATTGACTCTGACAGTTGTCTTCCTAAAAACCTACGTAACGTTGCTTATAGAATTTTACCACCATCCATTTATAGCTTCTTTATTCCTGGCTAAAGTGTGCGCAAATACTTTAGACAAACAAACAAACAAACAAACAAACAAACAAACAAACAAACAGACAAACCAGTACCTCTCGTTGAGCTTTCACGGAGGTAAAAGTTAAACGTTGCATTATTGATTAAACAGAGAGCTACACAATGTTCCAACAGACAAGGTACATGTAAAGATATCGAACTTCTTAGCCTCTCCTACAAGAACCTTGGCCAATAACTCATGGAACGTAGTTTTGGCAAAACAACTGACAGTATCAATGAAAATCAGCACACAGCTATTGGGAATAGTTGTTTCTCAGCGTTGGTCCTCACCTGCACATTTTAGTCCCACGTCTTCCTTGTGTTGACAGTTGTGGATGCCCCATCCTTGGTGAGCGCATTCAGCCAGGTTAGACTCGTCTCCGTTGCAGGCGAGTTCGTCCAACCAGATCGGTCCGTGTCCCTCGTTGAAGTACGCCTCCTCGTAGAAAGCCTCGGCACCGGTGAAGCCGAGCTGCCGACAGATGACGTCAGCGTCCGCCATGTCGAAGCCGTCGTCGCAGATCGACCCCCATTGGCCGTTGTAGAACACCAGCACGAGACCGGTGTTGTACCCGTTGCCGTTTACCAATAGGACGTCGACCTGCACGGGACCTAATACAGGGTTCCCAAACTTAGTATGAAAGTTCATCTGTGTTGGTATAATATATTATGAAGACCCTTTCTTTAAAAAGGGTTTACTACCACACATTAACTTGAAAGGTACCCGCGATGGTTTTAATGTTCGCCGTTATACATGTAGCTCCACATGTAGTAAAAGGTCACAATCAGCATGCCCGAATCACACGAAGCAGTCATGCCCAAATCTGCATAAGGACAACATGGCATCAACATGTGTGGTGAGATGTAAATGGCTTTTACATATTTGTGGAAATTCATTAACCCCATTCAGACCGGGGAGGGGCTTTTGAGGCCCGCGCCAACTTTCATCTCAGACAGCGCCTGAACGGCTTGCGCTAGAACCGATATATTTGGTGACTTTTGGCGGGCCTCAAAAGAAGTGTGTAAATGCCAGCTTGGATTTCAAACTACAATGTTTCTCTTACCAGGTTGAGATGTGTACCATGGTGGGGTGGCTGTAGGAAGATAAGTGTTGTTGGCTCCACCTACAAATGTTTAAAAAACAGATTAATCTAAAAAAAAAAAACACCCACAATGGTCTAGTCTGTTCCTAAATATCCTAAATTCCTAATACAACAGATTTCTGATGAGAATTTTTTCATCCATTTAAATACTCGTCCATAGATCTATATCGGAGTGCCTCTGCCCAACATAGCAAAGCTAAAATTACAACGTTCACTAGGATCTGCGTATGCACAGATTTTCATAGAACTTTATTTCGCATGTCCTTTTCTGGGTGATAGGTGGCAGTTGCTTGTTACAGAATATCTAGAATACATGGCTGACTCATACTTACCACATACTTCCACGTAGTCGTAACAGCAGTCTCTAGCAGATACACACGCCGCGTCACAGTAGCAGCCCCCTGCATTGCCGCCGCATCCTGCTGATGAACAGCTTCCTGTACCTGTTAGTTCGCAAATACATGGAAAAAGGACGATCTTCTAAGTAACATACTTTTAGCAATAGATCAGCCACAATTGGCAACGATATAGACGAAGTCATACAAGACCATGAAAAGTCAACTGAGTAATTTTCAACCCGCAGGATCATGTAAATCGTCAACATGGCATTAAAAGATACATGTATCTACATAATGACTAGAAGAACACGCAGCCTGACGTCGCAACAAATTGGTAGGTAAATATTCCGACTTACCATTCCAGTAATCCGTTGTCCACCATAGTGGCGCAGACGCAGTGCTATTGATAGCTGGTAGACAATAATGTTAATCAACAATAAAGACACAAGAAAATGACATGCATAGAGCAACAAAAGACCATATTTCTTTCCTTATCTTGTGGACCAAATTGTATGACATGGTCCGCAATCGATATATGTGTACATAGCACAACCATAGTTCCCCATATGGCATGATGCCAACAACATTCAGCATATTTGTCCAAAGTTTGGTCACAGTTTCAGTAACACAAAACTGTCAGTGGCACAAACACGACACGATAAACAAAGTACACAATGCAAACTGTCAGTTTCTGAGGTATGACAGTAGTATAGCATGGACAGTTTGGGTACCATTGTGGGATGTGGTGGATGAATGTGACGGAATCTGGAATATGGGTGTGGTTTGTGAAGTGTCATACAGAGGTCATTTTGCACGCGTCCCAGGAGAGTGGGTTGGACGGTATCGTTATCTATTAAGGATGGACAGTTTGTAGCCCCAAGAGGTCGTCTTGGGCATGGGATAATCCTTTTGTTTAATTAAGACGGGGCCTGTTGAATCCCAGCGCGATCGCTTCTAACTTTTCTCACGACAAGCCCACATCAATAACAAAGGGTGGGGCTCAACTTAAGGATGTCCTAGAAAACGTGATTAACGAGGATGGATTGAACTGGGACGCGTCATCTCCGCGATGGTTTTTGTTTTGAACATGTACGAATCAAGTTACGTGAGTCACGAACGAGCCAGGAAAACGCAAGATGCTCAGAGTTAGCCGAGTGTGCCTTGGTGGGAAGGTGGTTGTAACGACGTGGGGGATGGAATGAGATGATTGACGAATATAATAAGGCACTCATTGTTAAAATAACAACAATGTGGGACATGTGCGTATATACAAATTAAATGAGTCACTCCTGGCATAAGATAACTAGGTAATTACTACAATATAATGAGCCACTCAGGAGTCATTTCTCAGAATGCATTCCTCAGTAGTTGGAATTGATTAGGAGTACATGTATTTTCAACATGTTACACACACACACACACACACACACACACACACACACACACAGAAACACAGCGCGGCTTTTCTGATGAGGAAAGTGAAGAGTACAGCTTGGATAGTGGTGATGAGAAGTGGACGCTCTAGCCAGACTGGAATATTCCTCTAACGCACGAGCTGGCGATGTCCCTCAGGGCGTGATGAAATAGACAAAACGCGCTGGCGAAAAATTTTATCTCGTAGAGTTTGCTGCCTTGCCACCGCGTTACGAAATGTTAAGTTATGAAATCGTGCACAGCAAAATCTGGGTCTCAGAGCATTGATGACAAAATAATGCAATGTCACCCTTCTATTAAAAGTCTTCGTAATGTAACTATTGATACGCGTGTACCATGTTTGCCACAGCGCTAGCGTATAGGTATAGGACGTCTGTCGTACGCTGGCTTGCTGTGAGTTCCTCGAAACCTTCGAATTCATGACTGATGACGAGACAGTCTTTTGTGTCCCTGATATATATATATATATATATATATATATATATATATATATATATATATATATATATATATATATATATATATATACATATATTATGATAAGCATAAGCATGAAACCATGTGGGCTTCTTTACCACAAATACTCCTGAGCAATCGTTTATTCTAGCAACATTGCCATAGTGTGCATATGCTGAGTGACTCACCCATATCGCTATGTACACCCTGAGTGACTCACGATGCCGTTATGTATGCGCAATGAGTGACTCACAATGTTGTTAATGTATTTGCCATAACTGACTCGCGATGTTATTATGTTAACAATGAGTGACACATTTTCTTTGTCAATCATCTCATTCCATCCCCCACGTCGTTACAAACACCTTCCCAACAAGTCACACTCGGCTAATTCTGAGCATCTTGGCTCGTTCTTGACTCGCGTAACTTGATTCGTACGTGTTCATCCAAAACAAAAACCATCGCGGTGATAACGCGTCCCAGTTCAATCCATCCTCGTTAAGCACGTTTTCTAGGACATCCTTAAGTTGAGCCCCACCCTTTGTCAGTATTGATGTTGGCTTGTCGTGAGAAAAGTTAGAAGCGATCCCGCTGGGATTCAACAGGTCCCGTCTTAATTAAAAGAACAAAAGAATAACCGCATGCCCAAGACGACCTCCTGGGGCTACAAACTGTCCATCCTTAATAAATAATGATACCGTCCAACACACTCTCCTTGAACGCGTGCAAAATGACCTCTGTATGACCTTTCATACAAACCACTTCCACATTCCAGATTTCGCCACATTCATCCGCCACACTATTCCACAGTGATACCCAAACTCTCCATGCCATGCTATTTATGACATTGCCAGCTTAATGCGCCATAAATACATTTCATAAATACTGGAGACGAAAATGTCTTTAATCCAATGTTACGAGTACTCACCACAAACCACGCTGACGTCTTCATAGTGTCCGCAGTTATGGCTTCCCCAACCGTTATGTGAGCAGTACTGCAGGGAACTCTCGTACCCGGTGCAGTGCAGGTTGTCCATCCATATCGGCCCGCTACCCTGCCCGAAGTACGCGTTGTAGTGGTAGCTGGAGTAGTCGGAGAATCCAAGTTCACGGCAGATGACTCGGGCTTCCTGCCACCCGAAGGTGTCGTCGCAGACAGTTCCCCACTGTCCGTTGTAGTAGACCTCCACTCTGCCGTAGCTGTGGTAGTCACTGCCGTTGCCCCTCAGTCGGACCTGGAAGTCTGTGGGATATGACATGAACTGTGACGTTTACATTGATGACAGATTCAAACGCGACTCGTGACACATTTTGACCGTTAGCATTAATTACACCATGACCTTGGCACAGTTGACGAATTGCCAGAAAATTTGAAAAGAGTAGTGTGAAATAATGTCAAATGGCATTTCCGTTTTGAATTGGGGTATAACAAAATCAGGAAAGAAGGAGAACTAGACAAGAGAAACAACAGTGTTTTAACTATAATCTTTTTCTGACTTTTCGACGTTACTGAGCCAAAGAAAGGAAACAGAAAAAGGATATGTCAAGCTACCCACGACAGGTTACTGTCCATGTGATCCCACTAACCCACTCCTGCAACCTGACACATTAAAAGGCCTTTCCCGAATAAAGTAAAATTACTTACAGTAATAAGGATCGATGTTTCCTGGCGTCCACCAGTTGTTCCAGGCCGTGGTCCACCACCAAGTGTCGGGAGCCGTGGTCGGTTCTTCGGTGCGCCAGTAGTTGTCAGTTCCGGCATATGGTGCTGGAGTAGAGTATTGCCCTGCATGTATAACAGACAGGGAACATTGACAGCCATTAATGCATAGTCTTACAACACATAGCATTGTGCGCCAGTAGTTATCATTTGGTGCTGGAATAGAGGGTTGCCCTGTGCGACGGACAGAGAACATGCATAATGTACATTCTAGTTGATATGTACATTTGTCAAATAGGAGGAAACGCTGTTATCGTTTCATCAATAAAATCATATAGTATGCCATTGATCTATCTCCTACTGCAATTACATCGTTACAGTGTAGTGTAATATTGAATAAGCTAATCCCAAATGTTGTTCTAAACGTTATTTCTTTTTTTTTCAAAGTCCTTGTTTTTCTATACATGGTTTTGTCGGAATCAATCTTGCGTCTATTTGAAGCATAAACACATATGCAGTACTGAACTGTAACTTACAGCCACAGACTACTCCGATGTCCTCCCGATGGTGACAGTTGTGGCTCCCCCAGCCGCGATGTGGACAGTCCTGCAGGGAACTCTCAGACCCGGTGCAATTCAGGTCGTCCATCCATATCGGTCCGCTGCCCTGGCCGAAGTACGCGTTGTGGTGGTAGGTGTAAACAGTAGAGTATCCCAGCTCACGGCAGACGACTCGGGCTTCCTGCCAGCCAAAACCATCGCCACAGACAGTCCCCCACTGTCCGTTGTAGTAGACCTCCACTCTGCCGTAGCTGTGGTAGTTTCCGCCCCTCAGTCGGACCTGGAAGTCTGTGAGATGTGACATGAAATTTGACGTTCAGATTGTCATTTAAGACGCGATCTGCACCCCATTTCCAGACCATTAACACTTCACCATCCGACACCTTAGCACGATTGACGATTTGCCAGGAAGTATGAAAAGTCCATGATTCTGTGTGAAATAATGTCCAAAACATTTCCCGAGGTAAAATCGCTTACTGTTATAAGGATCGATGTTTCCTGGCGTCCACCAGTTGTTCCAGGCCGTGGTCCACCACCAAGTGTCGGGAGCCGTGGTCGGTTCTTCGGTGCGCCAGTAGTTGTCAGTTCCGGCATATGGTGCTGGAGTAGAGTATTGCCCTGTATAACAGACAGGGAACATTGACAGCCATTAATGCATAGTCTCACAACACATAGCATTGTGAAATATAATTATTCAAAGACCGTAATATACTAATATATATATTTTGCAATTGGTTCATTTTCTACTTTGGGTTACATTGTGGATATATCAGTAACAGTCACTGAAACAGTTACAATGTGGTGTAATATTGATGTTGAATAGATGAATGTGAAATATTCTACTAACATGGTTCAGACGAAACGACGAAAAATAGATAATTATTTCTTTCAATACTTTCAAGTATTGAAAGAAATAATTATCTTTTTATTATTTATTTATTTATTATGTTTCTCCTGTCCTTAGTATTGTCGGAATACGCGTATGTACGTACGCATATTTGTACTATAAACCATCACACAAGCAGTATGGAACTTAAACTTACAGCATCGGACTGCGACGTCCTCGTGGTGTCCACAGTTGTGGTTCCCCCATCCGTTATGTGGGCAGTACTGCAGGGAGCTCTCGTACCCAGAGCAGCCAAGGTCGTCCATCCATATCGGTCCGCTGCCCTGTCCGAAGTACGCACTGTAGTAGTAGTTGTCGTAGTCTGAGAATCCCAGCTCACGGCAGATGACTCGGGCTTCTTGCCGGCTGAAGTTGTCACTACAGACAGTCCCCCACTGTCCGTTGTAATAGACCTCCACTCTGCCGTAGCTGTAGCCGTCACCGCCCCTCAGTCGGACCTGGAAGTCTGTTGGACATTTTATACAGATTATCATTTTATTTCTTAACTCTAGCTCTGCATGTGCATAGAAAATAAGCACCCTTCGTAAGCCAATGTTGCCAACAACAGCAAATCGACTTTCTTTTTCTAAAACGTTATGTTTTGAGACACCCACAGTTAAAAGACATCTGTCGACTATATATCACATGTCATCATATCAAACGGGCACCACTAGGGAATATTGACACTTACTGTGGTAATAATCAGTTTGGTAACCTGGCGTCCACCAATCGTTCCAGGCCGTGGTCGGTTCTTGAGTGTTTGTCCCATTTATTTCTGGGCAAAAAAAAACAACAACGCCCGGAGCTGTCAACCATGTCATCTCTGTGGTTTTATCAACTTCACGAAGTTTCTTAGATTATACTTGAACAACAGGTATAGGATTAAAAGATGAATTCTAAACCAGAGCCTATAGTAATGTTTACGATAATATACATGTACTTGAAATCCAGTCAGATTCAAAGAAGTGTATTTGAACATCATTTCGTAGTCTTGAAATGTATTATAGTCACGATCGGTTTTTACCGATAAGGACTGCATTTGAAAGCTATATGTGTAAGCACCATGTGAGCCCATCTTAAACTACTACAACCTACTTTGATACCACTCACCCCCAAATCTAATCCTGAACCCGGTCCTTACTACGCTTCCATCGCTTGTGAAGTGGATCAGAACTTCGTTGGATGAGCTGTAGTAGTACCTCGAGGATCCTGTTCCACTAAGGCTGTAGTCAAATAACAACAGCAACACTGTACATTAATAAGATTTGAGAATTCTACATCATGATAACAGGTTTGGATGATGATTAAGAATGAAAGCGGAATCCCTCGTCAGAATCTGTCGGTCCCATTGACTGGTTGGTGGTTGTGGTCAGTCATTGTGGTTGGTCTGAAACCACCATTGCTGTATTACGTGCGAGTGTTTGCTATTTTAGTCATGTTTGATGGATAAAAACAGCATGTCATACGATTAGAACATATGAAACATACCGAGCAAGTCTGGGCGAACTGGTGAATCGACCATCGTAAATGTTCAGGTAGTCATAACCGGATTCCAGGTTGTAACGCTCCACTGTGATTCCCACTCTAGTTCCGTGGCTCCCGGTGATGGTCCACTGGCAGTTGGCGTTGTTAAAGTAGTTGTTTGGGTAGTGCGGACTCTCGATGACACCGGAAGATTGGTAGAAGTGCCCGCCACATGGGACGGCGTCTGATGTTTAGGAATGAAAATAGTTGTGTAGGAAATCGGGACTATATGTTGAAAATGTATATAGAGATCCGTCCCGAAAAATTCTTATCCTGTGAGTCTTAATCTAAAAAAAGTTAATGTAATCGGTCAATATAGCATATCTGCATATATTTGCTTAGTGTCCAACAAACGTTTTTAACTACAAGTAATAATTTGTCTTCTAGAAGAAACATTATAATGTGTAGTATTGCAAGTTGCCTAGCTGCCAGTGAAGATGCAAAGTTAAATATTCAATGCTCCAGAGCTAGTAAAAATCTTTTATAAGCTAGTTCGATCTATAAGTCAGCACGAAAGAGCAGTGAAATGTGCTTTCACTAATATCATCACCTGGCGTAGCCGAAGCTCCCCACCAGTAATTTGTGGTTTGTTCCCACCAGCCGGGGGTTGGTTCTTCTGTAGTGGTTTCCACATCTGTCGTCAATGGAAATATGAAATAGACAAACCCGCGTAGTTTGAACATGAATTTAACCATGAACATGGAACTGAAAATAAAACGTCACTTATGATGTCTAATAAGAAGTGGTCTCTTGTACTGAACAAAGAAGCGACTTTAGTAGATCTCGGTGTTGAGGAAAGAGTTAAATTACCAAAATGCATATTCTCATTTCACAAACAGTAGTTAGATACACGTGTCTGATCATTCTACACTTCTACACTGATAGCTACACACACTTACTAATGTTGTGAGTGTAAAATATCATCAACCTGTTGGACAGGCTCCAGGGTTCAGGACAACGTCGTCAATGGCGATGTCCCCTCTGAAGCCGCTACCACGAACACCTTCAAACACGACCTGCACACAACAATAAATATTAATATAACGATAAAAGCTCCGCTCATGTTTATCTTACGCTAGAATGTAGAATTGCAGGCCTGTTGATAACATGGGTTTCAAACCTGATCGTTGCGTATGTAGACTTGCACGGAAGCCAGATGCCAGCGACTTCCTTGGTTGTACGACCGGCTCCACACGAGGTTTGACCCGATCAGTACCCGTAGTTCCCTGATGTCAGTCCCGTACATGTGGTAGGCGAACTGCAGACAGTACCAATCACTGTCGTAGACGGTGGGGCTGATAAGACGGGCTACATCTCCCGTGTACCCGTATGAAGTCTCGATGTACATGTAGTACCCTGTCAATAAAGATTTTTCAATCAAACAAGCATCTGCCAAAGTAGCATAGCTCGCTTCTGCTTACTGGTTCTGCTTTGAGAGACCTAAACTTTACTAAAGCCAATTCAAATACAACGAAACACATAAGCTGCTAATCGACGTCCAGGAACCTTATGTCCCGTTTTAGGAACATGTATTGCCTAGACTTGCTTCTGACCTGCCTGAAGTGACCACATAACGATTGGTGACAGCAAGCACATCTAACCCCCGTTTCGGGTGAAAATGACGTTAAAATTGGATTTAAAAAAACTGACAGGTGAGCCATTTTGACAAGATACTACTTAATGCTTGAGTCAATGTGATCGTGATTCAATATACATGAAACTTTGTCATTTTTACATCGCCCAAGCAAACCTTTCCTTTTCAAACAGCACATTGAAAATTGCAAATATGATATTTTATCAATGATAACAAATTGAAAAGGCAAACTGAAATAAGTCCTAACCATGCCCTGTCGTGTGATCTCCGCTCGGGCCAGTTGAAGAAGAAGGTGTGGAACCGCTGCGTCGTATCCACTGAACGCTTGACGACTCATTAATATTGCTGTAGCCGCAGTCACCATGGTCGAAGTTGCAGGTAGCGTTGGTTTCATTCGCCCCTTGAGAATGCAGCGTTCTTTTAGTATTTCTTCAATTGAGGCAACTTTCAAAGCACCTGCCTCACATCATATCGACACCTGTCTCAGTAGCTTAAGCAAATAACTATAATGTAATTACAAAGCCTGTACTAGACGCCATCACAGAAGCACATTTCACATACGCTGTTGTGACACTTTTGGCTTTCTCTGTAGCAATATACGGATAGCTCTCGCCAGATGCACCCATCTCCACAAGGAGGATGTTGCCTCCTCTGCAACAGAGATGATACCTCTGCCATTGCCATTGTCATTGTAAGAAGGTTTGAAAAAATGGCATGTCTGGGAAAACTTGTCCATGACCCATCTGTTCCAACAGCACACTCGTACACTTCATAGTCTATTTCAAATATAGTCTATTACATCACTGTTTGTTTGATCAGCTTACCTGGTGTTGTTGTTTCCCACCATCCCCAGTCTGTAGTCTGGCTTGGCTGTGTCCATGGTTCTTCCGATGGGTTAAAAGTAGAACACATAAATTTGTCATGTAGTAGTAGTAGTATCAGCAACTATATTCAAACAGATCACATTAACCCTCAACAGTACACCTTCCCGGACCGATTACGATATGTGCATGAAAAACATGTATAAACGTAAATAAAGTAATGTATAAGAACGCCAGTGTATCCATTATGATCGAAAGCCGGCTGGGGTCCGCGCGGACCCCAAAAGGAAATCAGATATACAAATTTTTAGAAATGGGGGAAATTGAATTTTGTGCACTGTATTGAAGGACAACTTTGTTGGTGACAATTACCTGAAATTTCAGAAAAAAATCTTTAGAAACAAAAAAAAGTATTACAGAATACATAGTGCTGGGGTCCGCGCGGACCCCAGGTGTGCTGTTTAGGGTTTAAAAAACTTTATTCTCTTATGATGGTCAAAATATTGCACTATTCTCCAGGCCATGCGTAATGTAATCCTTACCTAACAGCGTGATAGGCTATTAGATTACAATGATCTACTCTGCATTCCACACAATTTTGTTTTCACTCAAAGGTGGTCTATCAAGGTACAACTAAATATCAAGGACCCATATTATCCAGGGAAATGTAACTTACGCCCCGTTGCCAGAGCATAGGAGCAATATTGTAAATACTCGTCTTCGCCTTGTGAACAGTCCTGATAGCCATCGCAGACCCAGGATCGGGGTATGCACCGGCCGTCATAGCACTGGAAGTCATCCCACGAGGCGCAGCCCAACGGGTCTACAAACAGAATCAAAACAAGGAATAAAAGTGTTCACAACTTCGTAGGCAGAAGAAATGTTACAACTGTTACTATCTACTAATCTATCAACTACAGAAACTGTGTTCAGAGACTACTTTTTTTCAGTAACTGTGTTCAGAGACAGTACGTTTTACAGAAACTGTGTTTGGAGACAGTGCCTTTTACAAAAACTGTGTTCAGAGGCAGTACTTTTTACAGAAACTGTGTTCAGACACAGTACTTTTTACAGAAACTGTGTTCGGAGACAGTGCCTTTTCAGAGAAACTGTGTTCAGAGACAGTACTTTTTACAGACACTGTGTTCAGAGACAGTACTTTTTTTCAGTAACTGTGTTCAGAGACAGTACGTTTTACAGAAACTGTGTTCAGAGACAGTACTTTTTACAGAACCTGTGTTCAGAGACAGTACGTTTTACAGAAACTGTGTTCGGAGACTGTGCTTTTTACAGAAACTGTGTTCAGAGGCAGTACTTTTTACAGAAACTGTGTTCAGAGACAGTACTTTTTACAGAAACTGTGTTCAGAGGCAGTACTTTTTACAGAAACTGTGTTCAGAGACAGTACGTTTTACAGAAACTGTGTTCAGAGACAGTACGTTTTACAGAAACTGTGTTCAGAGACAGTACGTTTTACAGAAACTGTGTTCAGAGGCAGTACTTTTTACAGAAACTGTGTTCAGAGACAGTACGTTTTACAGAAACTGTGTTCAGAGACAGTGCTTTTTACAAAAACTGTGTTCAGAGGCAGTACTTTTTTCAGAAACTGTGTTCAGAGACAGTACGTTTTACAGAATTGTGTTCGGAGACAGTGCTTTTTACAAAAACTGTGTTCAGAGACAGTACGTTTTACAGAAACTGTGTTCGGAGACAGCACGTTTTACAGAAACTGTGTTCAGAGACAGTGCTTTTTGCAAAAACTGTGTTCAGAGGCAGTACTTTTTTCAGAAACTGTGTTCAGAGACAGTACGTTTTACAGAATTGTGTTCGGAGACAGTGCTTTTTACAAAAACTGTGTTCAGAGACAGTACGTTTTACAGAAACTGTGTTCGGAGACAACACGTTTTACAGAAACTGTGCTCGGAGACAGTGCTTTTTACAAAAACTGTGTTCAGAGGCAGTACTTTTTACAAAAACTGTGTTCAGAGACAGTACGTTTTACAGAAACTGTGTTCGGAGACAGTACGTTTTACAGAAACTATGCTCGGAGACAGTGCTTTTTACAAAAAACTGTGTTTGGAGACAGTGCTTTTTACAAAAACTGTGTTCAGAGACAGTGCTTCTACTAAGGTTGAAGCTCTTTGTTTTTACTTACCCCAAGTATTGTACGCTGGTGTTGTGTACCAGCGGCTCTCTCTGCTGTTTTCTCCATCGCCCTTTGCTGTGTTGAAACATTTTGATAAGCAACATGTTCAAAAAGCCTTTCTAGAATCACAAAACGCATTCGCAAGCATCACCCAAACTGTGTACAAACTATACTTAAAGGCATCCAGTGCGATTTCAGACCAGGAAAACTGGCAATATTCTCATTAACTTGCATGCCCGTAGCCAGGGGGGGTTCGGGGGGTTCGAAAGAACTCAAAGGTCCAATTTTTGGTCCACTTTTTATGTCAAGGTCCACTTTTTGGTCCACATTTTCTGTAAAGGTCCACTTTTTGGTCTACATTTTATGTAAAGGTCCAAGATTTTTCTTGAAAAGATGGACTGGAATCGTAGAAAAACTGCTCCCTTTGTCATTGAATAAAAATTTATCTCTGATTTTCTCGTGGAAATCCTCTCAAAAATGCACGAAATGCCATTTTAGAAGGTTCATTTTCAAAATTTTCCTACGGCGCTCAAGGTCCCCTCAAGCAGTGGGAAGAACCCCCCCCCCCATTCAAAATCCTGGCTACGGACTTAATAAGTCAATCTTTATGATATTGACACATACTGCTTCACATTAGCACATTTCAATCATTATTTCATACTTTGGGTACTGAAAACTGCAGAAACAAGCCCCAAGATGAGTCCTTTGTTTTCTGGGTGGTACCCTAAAAATCAGCCAAGGGCCCTTCCAGTAACAATTTTCCGCCAAAATTTTAGGTATTTTTTCTCCATGAGGGCCAATATACATTGGGGTATTGTAGTTTTAACTCAGTATGTACATAAGTGACTAGAATATTGACTTCGAAAAATCGGGTTTCCAATCCCTAAAAACTGCACTGGATGCCTCTAAGAAAAAGCTTTGAAGGATTTACTTTATCACGAGAAAATACTTTTGATCAAGTTATATGCAATATTCCGATGGACTAGACAGGTACGTAGCGCAACTACAGTATATGCATGATGTGATTTAAGATAATATTGGAACCAATATTAAATATAATTATTAGCTCAGTAATAAAGTTTTTTTAGCAGTCTGCTTCCATCGAAAAGTTTGTATTTTTGAATGAATGAATGAATGAATGAATGGTTTATTTCTGCAAAACAATGCAGCCGTCTGGCTGAAATACGTTTCACTTACGTACAACTCACTTCCACAGATAACTTAAGATGATTAGATTAAGACTTTTTTTTAAAACTGTGTCGCTCAATGCAAGGCCATTGGCCACTTCTAGGCATAGAGCTAGCCTGTAACTGTAGCAGCAACTTTGAAGGGGTTAACTTTCTCCTTATGACTCCGTGAAGGAGGTACACCTCCTGCAGGAGTATTGTGGTCAGACGGTTTTTCGTGTTCGGAGCTAAAACACAGAATTAAAATAGGCAAGTAATTTTATACGTGGTCTGCAGGCATGCCAGAGATGATGCACGTACGTATTTTTATTTTTACCGTAGCTGTTTTCGTGGTCATATTGCAGATGCATCCCTAAATTTATGAGGCAAATTGGTACGGCCCAGAAATTTGAATAGCGCGATTTTTTTCTCAAGCAGACGCTAGGGTGGGTCAGTAATTAGAAACAGCTGTTCGTGGCCCATTGTTTAAGTATGCAGGTCGTTTTCAAATGTGTTCACACCTAAGAAATATAGTTGTCTTCGTTGCATTTTTCTGTAAGTTGGAATGTGGTGTGCCGTTATGTTCGTGTCGATGCGCATTGTTTTCTCTTTACCGTATCAGTTTTTATATGGAAGTAAATGCATACTTAAGATAATCGCGTGGAATAGGCCATAGGCGACCTGCTGTATTGTACAGTATTAAAGCAGATATTGTTTGATTTTTGTGTACTCGTTGGCGATTATCTGTTGGGATATTGTGACTTATAATTTGCACCTACTACGGTATCTTATTAAATAAATGATATGCAGTAAATGAAAGATATTGCTATGGAAGATGACTTTGTTTTTCTGTTTAGTAATTTGTTGTGTTACGTTGTTGATCTTATGTAGCCTGTATTTATACAAACTCTCGGCCGGGGATTATAGCCTCCACCTCAGGGGGTTGGGGCACGAGCGCGATCTTATGTACTAGTATTTGACCAGAGATTTTTTATATTTTAGACATTTTTACGATACGTTGTTACCAGTTGTGAAGTGCGCACACACTGTTATCATACACTATATTATTCCCAATCTGCAAAATATAAAACTTCACGGAGAATTGTCGCCTATGACTACGTATACTTGTTTAATTTGTGATGAATTAGAAAGCCCACACCCAGCGACAACTGCGGTTAAATCACCAGGAATGACCATCGAGGGGGAATCTTAATTCGAGTGAAATTTTGTATGTAATAGACTGTTAGGCCACAGCAAGTAATTTTTATGGATGACATCAGCGAGCGCATTAGTTTTCGCCTGATTTTGGAAAAAAAAAGAAATTTTGTTGCATTCTGACAGTGGCCAACATGCAAAAAAATGGACAAAGATGTCTGTTGCACTGCCGGAAGGTGGATGTCAGATAACTGTGAAGAGCGGAGACAAAAAAGGCTCTGATTAAATGTTTGGTTTTTACTTTGATGCAGTGACATGTGATACTGGCTGTGTATATGTGATGTTCCTACTGAATCAAAAACCATTTGTACAATGATCGAGTCAAAATTTTTAATGTAGGAACCTTGTTTTTTCGGTCCGCCTTGTTTTTTTTCGCCCGCTCGCATTAGATTTGGAGTCTGCGGAGGTTGTCATCCATAAAATTTACTTGCTATGGCCTTATGTAAGTAATTAGGAAA
>NW_017804141.1:0-5457 GCF_001625305.1 Branchiostoma belcheri
AGTCACAATTCTGGTAACTTCTCCTGAGCCTGAATTCTGAAAACTTTACCTGAGCCACAATTTTGGGAACTTAACCTGCTTCGAAATTCTGGTAACTTAACCTGAGCCTGAATTCTAAAAACTTAACCTGAGTCACAATTCTTGGAACTTGACCTGAGGCACAATTCTAGGAACTTAGCCTGAGCCACAATTTTGGGAACTTAACCTGAGCCTGAATTCTGAGAACTTAACCTGAGCCTGAATTCTGAGACCTTAACCTGAGCCACAATTCTGGGAACTTAGCCTGAGCCTGAATTCTGAGAACTTAACCAGAGACACAATTCTGGGAACTTAAACTGAGTCACAATTCTGGGAACTTAACCTGAGCCTGAATTCTGAGAACTTAACATGAGCCACAATTTTGGGAACTTAACCTGAGCCACAATTCTGGGAACTTAACCTAAGTCACAATTCTGGGAACTTAACCCGAGCTTGAATTCTGAGAACTTAACCTGAGCCACAATTTTGGGAACTTAACCTGAGCCACAATTCTGGGAACTTAACCTGAGCCTGAATTCTGAAAACTTAACCTAAGCCACAATTTTGGGAACTTAACCTGAGCCACAATTCTGAGAACTTAACCTGAGCCACAATTCGGGGAACTTAATCTGAGTCACAATTCTAGGAACTTAACCTGAGCCACAAGTCTAGGAACTTAATCTGAGTCACAATTTCAAGAACCTAACCTGAGTCACAATTCGGGGAACTTAACCTGAGCCACAATTCTGGGAACTTAACCTGAGCCATAATTCTGGGAACTTAACATGAGCCACAATTCTGGGAACTTAATCTGAGTCACAATTTCAGGAACCTAACCTGAGTCACAACTCTGGGAACTTAACCCGAGTCACAATTCTGGGAACTTAACCTGAGTCACAATTCTGGGAACTTAATCTGAGTCACAATTCTGGGAACTTAACCTGAGCCACAATTCGAGGAACTTAATATGAGTCACAATTCGGGAAACTTAACCTGAGTCACAACTCTGAGAACTTAAGCTGAGCCACAATTCTGGAAACTTAACCTGAGTCACAATTCTGGGAACTTAACCTGAGCCACAATTCTGGGAACTTAACCTGAGCCACGATTCTGGGAACTTAACCTGAGTCACAATTCAGGTAACTTAACCTGAGTCACAATTCTGGGAACTTTACCTGAGCCACAATTCTGGGAACTTAACCTAAGCCACAATTCGGGGAACTTAACCTGATTCACAATTCGGGGAACTTAAACAGAGCAACAATTCGAGGAACTTAATCTGAGTCACAATTAGGGAAAATTAACCTGAGTCACAATTCGGGAAACTTAACCTGAGTCACAATTCTGGGAACTTAACCCGAGTCACAATTGTATCGCCCCCAAAGTTCACTTCCCGCCAATAGCACACTAAGCCTGGTACACTGGGATTTTGACTTAGTTTGATATCGACTTATATATAAATACCAGCCCTTACCATTATCACACTGATTGCATGCATGTACTGCTCTTCTGTTGTAATAGTATTCATATTTTTTCTTATCAAATGCTACAAGTCTGGCCCAAAGGAACAAGTGCATAATTGCTTCTAACTGAGCTTTTTAAGAAGTAAACTTCTCTTGTAAAACACTGTAAAATGGCTATCATGCTGCTTACTAGCTGTCACTTCCAAAATGGGAAATTTTCCAGTTTTTGAAATACTAGTACAAAAGAAAGGTTTCCATGCCACTTTTTTTTATTTGGTCATTTGGTGTAGCCTTTCTTGTGCTAAATAAGGACATTATACTTGTTGTACAAAATCCAAGGAAAATGCCAATTTACCATTGATTTCCACAAAATAAAGACTGAATTTCCCATTTTGTAAGTGACTGGCATATGTGATTACTTTGTTTACATTGTTTTCCACGAGTTATATTGTATCTATGATTAGAAACACTAAGGACTGAAATATGAATAATGTAGTTCACATGATTTAACATTTTCTTGTGTCTTGACCAAACAATTCCTCCAAATTGCGTTATGTGCATTAATCAATCATATTCCTGCCAAATCAAGGAGGTTCTATGGGATTCCAACTCCATTACCAAATTTATCTCATTTTGCTTGGATAAACCAAGAAGCTTCAATTTGATGACGTCTTTGGCACACATCCAAGATGGCCGACCATGTCATTAGAACAGGGATGTACAGTTTTATTCCTATAAATTTGATTATACTTCCATTTCTTTTTACAATAAATGTTCATATGATCGGCTTTAGTCTGTTTACAATGTACTTTAGGCTTTTTTTCCGAAAACAAAGTATTTTCGAAAATTCAAGATTGATAATCCAACATGTCGGATGGCTCAAATATGCATGACGTCATGTTATGATGTCACCGGTGTTGCTATGGGCAACATAAGATTTAGTATACCCTAATATACTGCCATAAACAGTATTGGTAAATTTATGTTGTATACCATTAAGTTTTCAGGGAATAATCTATCTAGACGGTTTCGGCCAATAAAATCACATTAATGACGTCATAATGACGACATAATACACAATGGCGACATAAAAATTGTAGATATGAATTTAACCTTCTACACGCAGACTTGTCTTCTCTACACCGATTTTTATCTTCGCTACACTAAGTTGTCTTTTCTACACTGACTTTTCTCTACACTGACTTCGTTTTTCTTAGACTGACTTTTGTCAACCTTTAACATGGTTTTTAATATAAATAACGTCCCATATAATTTTATGTAAATTTAATTATTAAATACATAATTTATGCTAATTTGATGACGTCATTGGCCAAAATCCAAGATGTCATTAGAACAGGGATATACAGTTTTTTTCTATTAATTTGGTTAACACTTCCATTTCTTTTTAGGTTCATATGATCGGCTTTAGTCTGTTTACAATGTACTTAAGGCTTTTTTCTGAAAACGAACTATTTTTTTGAAAATTCAAGATTAATAATCTAACATGGCGGATAGCTCAAATATGCATGACGTCATTTTATGATGTCACCGGTATTGCTAAGGGCAACATAAGATTTAGTATACCCTAATATACTGCCATAAACGGTATTGGTAAAGTAATGTTGTATACCATTTAGTTTTCAGGGAAAAAACTATCTAGACGGTTTCGGCCAATAAAATCACGTTAATGACGTCATAATGACGACATAATACGCTTTAGCAAAATAAAAATTGTAGATATGAATTTTACCTTCTACACGCAGACTTGTCTTCTCTACACCGATTTTTATATTCGCTACACTGAGTTGTCTTTCCTACACTGACTTTTCGTTACACTGACTTTGTTTTCCTTAGACTTACTTTTGTTAGCCATTTTACTTGTATGCCGGGGCTCCCACACTCGCTTCCCTAAGAAGTGGTCTGGAAACGCTTGTATCTATTTGGCTTGGTGATGATATCACATATGAGGTAGGCCACATGGGGAGGGCTGGGCGGAGCCTCTTCCACTAATAGATGACCCATCAGTACAAAGTCCACGTGGCCATGTGCTGTTTTGGTACGGTCAAAAAAGTTGCTGCATATGTATAACAAGTACAGCCACAAATTTACCTCGAGTACAACACTTTCTTGTAATTTTCTTTATTGCAAGATCTTCTTTGTGACTGTGTTACTTCGAATGTTAGCAAAATCATGACAACAGTGTCTCACAAGGGCTACTCCACTCCGTCCAAGATAAATACACAACTCCTTCCTTGGACAGTGATACCTGCTGAGCAGGCAGGAGATAAGCAACACCACATACTGAGAAGGACGTTAGGCTAATGAACAAGACAGAAGGGACCAATCAGAATCACATCAATGACGTCATAATGACGACATAATACGCGATAGCGACATAAAAATTGTAGATATGAATTTTACCTTCTACACACAGACTTGTCTTCTTTACACCGATTTTTATATTCGCTAAACTGAGTTGTCTTTCCTATACTGACTTTTCCTTACACTGACTTTATTTTTCTTAGACTGACTTTTGTCAACCTTAAACATGGTTTTTAATATAGATAACGTCCCATATAATTTTATGTCAATTTTATTATTAAAATACATAATTTATGCTAATTTGATTACGTCATTGGCCAACATCCAAGATGGCGGACCATGTCATTAGAACAGGGATATACAGTTTTTTTTCCTATAAATTTGATTAATACTTCCCTTTCTTTTTACAATAAAGGTTCATATAAACGTCTTTAGACGGTTTACAGTGTATTTTAAGCTTTTTTTTGAAAACAAACTATTTTTGAAAATTCAAGATTGATAATCCAACATGGCGGATAGCTCAAATATGCATGACGTCATTTTATGATGTCACCGGTATTGCTATGGGCAACATAAGATTTAGTATACCCTAATATACTACCATAAACACTATTGGTAAAGTTATGTTGTATATTATTTAGTTTTCAGGGAATAACCTATCTAGACGGTTTCGGCCAATAAAATCACATTAATGACGTCATAATGACGACATAATACGCCATAGTGACATGAAAATTATAGATATGAATTTCACCTTCTACACGCAGACTTGTCTTCTGTACACCGATTTTTATCTTCGCTACACTGAGTTGTCTTTCCTACACTAACTTTTCCCTACACTGACTTTGTTTTCCTTAGACTGACTTTTGTCAACCTTAAACGACTTTTGCCTTCCCTATTTTAGTCTTTCCTACACTGATTTAATTCCCCCTAAACTTACTTTATCTTCCATACACTGACTTTTGTATTTCCTATACAAAATTTTGCCTTCTCCACACTGAATTTGTCTTTCCTATACTAACGTTTGTCTTTGTCTTCCCTTAGGTTTAAACATAAAAATTCTAATTTCTGACATTCAAAACATCTTACATAATTAAAGATAAGTTAAATCATTTGAAATCCATATTCTATGTTAATTTGATTGACGTCATTGGTTAAATCCAACGTCATCATCATAGGACGTCATCGCTATGACGTCATCGTCATAGGACGCCATAATCACATCGAAGTTGTTAGAATTTATTTGTATTAGTAAACCATTCTCTGAAAATTTGATGGCCATACGATAAGTACATAAAACATATATAAACGGAAATAAAGTAATGTATAAGTACGCCAGTGTATCCATTACGATCGAAAGCCGGCTGGGGTCCGCGCGGACCCCAAAAAAAATCAGATATAAACTAGAAAGGCCAATATTTGCTTTGGAGCAAATACAGCGATGGGTTCACCACATTTTACGACATGGCAGGGAAAGAATGAGAAACGCAAGGGAAACAATGATTTACATTGATATAACTATAATATGAAGTAACATACGACTAAAACAACAGTTGGATAGCTATTCCCTACTTTATTGGTTAGGATTTTTAATTGCATAATGCAAACTGTTGATTTTCAAAATAAAAATAACGTTCATGCCCCGCATTCCAAT
>NW_017804141.1:6374-15638 GCF_001625305.1 Branchiostoma belcheri
ACTTGATTGATATGCGATCTTGTTTTAGGCGTTGAATGTTGTCTATTGATGGAACGATTCTGTTAATTACAGATCAATTCAGAGCCATGGTCTAGTGCCATGGCTCTGCCATTCTGTAAAGTTTGTGAAACAACAATAAACCATTACTACTACTGCCTTCTCCACACTGAATTTGTCTTCCTTATACTGACTTTTGTCTTCCCTACACTAATTATTGTCTTCCCTACATTAACCCTTGTCTTCCCTACACTGACGTAGGGAAGTGACTTTTGTCTTCCCTTCACTGATGTTTGTGTTCCCTGCACTGACTTTGTCTTCAATACACTGCTTTTTGTCTTCCCTAACCTGACATTAGCCTTCTCCACACTATCTTTTCTATATAGCTTTTTTTTCTTGTCCACACTGACCGTTGTCTCCTCCACACCGATTCTTGCCTTCTCTACACTGACTTTTGTCCTTAAACTGACATTTTCCCAGCCCTAGCACAATCAACTGGTATTTCAAACCAGCTCTGTAACTCATTTAAAAAAAGTATTGTTTATCATTTAATTATTTGTGATGTTATTGTAGATTTTCCTGTTATAAAAAGAACGTTCGTTGAAATTGACTCCGGCTGGCTAGGCACTCAGTGGAGGTTTTTTTTGGCAAAATAGAACATTTAATAATATATTCAATATTTAACATTCAAATATACTTAAAAATATTTCCTTCTTTTCCTTCTTTTCCTTCTTTAATGTACAGCGGGAAGGTTAAACCATACCATTTAAAACACTACTTCACAAGAAACGCACTGGTGCCACAACATAATAAGATTCTACTAACTTAAAACCCGCCATAGTATATATATTGAAGCCGAAGTCATGCAACTACTGCTGAAAAATTCCTAGTAGGGGGCCTTTAAACCTGTAGCTCGGCAAAACACATGCATTGTTTACCATCCAGCCTCAGCAACTTCAAAGAACCTTCGACAGGGGGCGTTCGTGATATATAGCTCTGCAACATATGTCCAGATGCATTGTTAAACATTCAGACTTAGCAACTAAATCAAACACTCCAATACTAAGAACATTCGATAGGGGGCGGTCTGTGATATATAGCTCTGCAACATATGCCCAGATGCATTATTTATCATTCAGCCTCAGCAACTACATCAAACATGTCAGTCCTAAGAACCTTTGATAGGGGCGGTTTGTGATATATAGCTTTGCAACATATACCCAGATGCATTGTTTACCATTCAGACTCAGCTAGATAAAGCATTTCAGTATTAAGAAACTTCGATAGGGGGCGCATGAGATCTAAAGCTTTGCAACAATCCACCCTCGGCAACAAGATCAATTTCACATGTAGTGATCTTCAGTATCAAGTATTTCAAAAATCCGATGTAGTCCCCAATACCCATACATTGCTTTTAAGTGCTTAGAATACTCTAACAACGCCTATGTAGTGTTATTTACTAGCTTGTTAACGTTAGATCGCAGCATCTATTATGTAATAGCATATTTATCTGAAGTGTAACAGACATTGTTAACTGTTACCTGTTCAGAATTGTTTATGTTCTTGTTGTGAGGGCTAGCCCTTTATAATAGCCTCTGCCTAGTTGGGGAGTCCTGGCTGTATACATATGTCTTATACAGTCTAATGAATCCAATCAAACCAAACCAGTGCTATTTACTAACAAGTATTAGCATAGTTCCCCGTGTAGCTTTCTATAATTAGGTGTTTCCAAAAATCCCAGATAGTGCTTCAGGAAAACGTTTTTGAATTTACCATGTAGTGCTGTTCACTAACAAATATCTACAAACCCTCATGTAGAACCACGAAGTGTATGATTTATATAAAAAAAACTGACTGAAGGAATACGACGAAATCAATTTCCCTACCTAATATTTTCTCCTCTTACTCAAAACCCGACTTTGGAATGTCGTGGTCCCTTATCGACTAAAATGCTTCTGTAATTCCTACATTTAAAAGGAAGGACTCTAAACTTGTTAGTAATTACTGCCGCATCTCTAAGATTCCCGAGAAATTTGATATACAATCCTCTGTTGAAACAAGATCAAAACGGTATTTTATATAAACATCGATATTGTTTTAGACAGAGATAATCTACTTCAGTGGCAATTTATTCAATTAATAAGTAGAATTACTACAAATATTGACAATAACTTTCATCCATTTTGATCACAATTTTTGCTGAATGTCCATGTTTATTTGCAATAATCCCTTTTACTTTTCATAAACAGTTTTCTTCACTTTACTGCTATTTTATTTTTACAAATATGGTCGTATCAATGAAAAATAAAGGTTCTCTAAAACATATTAAATGCTGTAAGACAAAAATCTCACCTTTCATATCCCGGTGTTATCATCAGATTGTGTTTCCACCCATATCTGAGTCGATATGGTTCATCTGAAATAGAAGCGCCTACAGACGCATAGAGTTATACCTTATTCCCTTTTCATGTTCAATATGCACCAGGAAAACTAGATTTCCATCGTACATTAGCGAAGGAGAACGAAATCATATAATCCTATTGGCTTGTTTCCCTCCTACTGCATTTTTCACCGTTTTCTTCAATTCGCTGTTATTTTAAATATCTTCGTATTGATAAAAAAATTAAGATTGTATTCTATAAAACATATTAAATGTAGTAAGACAGAAATCTCACATTTCATATCCCGGTGTTATCATCAGATTGTGTTTCCACCCATATCTAAGTCGATATGGTTCATCTAAAATCGAAGCGCCTACAGACGCACAGAGTTATACCTTATTCCCTTCTCATGTTTAATGTGCACCAGGAAAACTAGATTTCCATCGTGCATTAGCGAAGCAGCACCCTGGCTAGTATACGTCGTTAAAACGTACATAAAAATCGTAAGCCTTGAAAGAAGCACTATTAAAAGTGTTCTAAATCAGTTGATCGTGAGTGATCAAACCACACTGGGACTTTTAGGCCTCAAACTTCTAGGCTTCACTGCAAAACCTTTTTTTCATTTTAAATTTTATCTAAATATAGCTGAAAAACTATTTTGACGAATTTACGTTGTTATTTTGACAATTGCCCTACCATCATGTTTTAGGAAAATGAACTCACCTTCAAAAAGGG
Source organism: Branchiostoma belcheri (assembly GCF_001625305.1). Classification (NCBI taxonomy): domain Eukaryota; kingdom Metazoa; phylum Chordata; class Leptocardii; order Amphioxiformes; family Branchiostomatidae; genus Branchiostoma; species Branchiostoma belcheri. The sequence continues at coordinate 9,488 of NW_017804141.1, forward strand.
TAATCCAAACATTTAAGCAGGAGGTACAGATTTGCTATGCGTCAAGGTACATAGACACTATCATAGTGTGACAAACTTTCTGTGACGCTGCGTTTTGCAACAATTATGTCATTATGACGCAGCGTCATCCAACTGTAAAAGAACACACCCAGTCTCTAAATTGTACGAGATTGCCGTTTTTTTCTACTTTCAGAGCCACAGCACTGCATACTTTGTGACATTATAGAAAGAATTGCATTTTATTCACATTTAATTCTGAGACAGGCCATGTCAACACTCAAAGTCACGACCTCATTATAAAAGAGAAAAAAGCGGCGAGCAGTATATACATTCTACTGTTACCAAGACACCTACACAAAATGACGCGAAACAACCATCAACTGGGTACCACAAAACAAAACAAAATTAAGCAGGAGACCAAGAAAAACCTGGTGCAGGACATTTTAAAACTAATTCTTTGGGAGAAAAGCGATAGCAATGGTCAATAGAAGTACACTGTGCCACATGTACCAGATCGAACACACCAGGGTTAAGGACAAATGGTAGGAAATAAGTTTAACCCAGGGATATTATTTAATAGTCCCCAAGAGATAAAACATGTGTTTGAATACGCAGCAGGGCAATTTACTGTGCAATGAACTGTACGATTCAGCGTGACCTTTATAAACTAAGGTATACGAAAGCCCGGGTCATTTCAACGGAAAACCATATGCGGACCAGTACATTTACATTTTCTGCAATGCAACGGCTTTAAACGGTGTATGTTTTACTGATGTAATCATGTATTTGATGTAAGTACTGTTTTATGTGTAAATAAACATTGCAAAGGGGATAGTGGATATGGCAGTAATCATTCTACTACGCCAATTCAGAAGTTTTGCCTTGTCACAATGGTCCCGTATTGTCTACTTTTCTTTACGGCCAGTGCAGCTACTTTGACCCGTGAATAATCACCGCCCTATCCGCCAGCCTTTCTGCAGTGTCGACTGTACAAACTGGCAGACCTTGGAAGGATAGTGAGAGATCGTGTGACATAGACTATATACAGGATACTTGCTATGTTTTCTAAATAACATTTTTGTTAATTTTGTCAGAATCACAAAGAACATCTGACGATCAAAACAGATCGGCGGTAAAACCACCAGAGTGTGTCCTTCAAAACAAAACATATTACAAATGACCAATTTTAATTTGTAGGGTTTTTGTTTGTTCTGACAGCAGTATAACGTACTTTTTTCAGGCATTAAATTGGTCACAGCAAAACGTTAATGCCGCCATAGTTGTATATGTATTTCAGCTATTTATTGTTTGTCTTATTTGTCTTGTCATAAAATGGGCCGGTGTCTAAAAAAAAGATCGTGTACCTAACCAATAAAAATCAGATAAGTTACAATGCTACCAAAGAGTATATCAGCAAAGTATTTTAGCTCTGTTTTGACTTTTAAAGTTTGTCAGCAGTGCCCTGGGAGGATTTTGTTCAAGGTGCCTGGTTAAACCAGGTTTAGGATTATACCAGAGTGTTGCATCTGCCCCAAGTTTGAAATGTTGTAATGTACAGAACATTGTACTACGAGTGAGACAATACACAATTAATGGACAACGACGAGCGAATTAAAGATTGTGCTCTTTTGAACTTGACATACTTACATGTACTTTAGAATAGTTGGTATCGTACTACAGATCATTAGGCAAGTGGAAATTATTAAAATGTCGGATGGCATACCAGGGCTAAAAATACAACAAAATGGCAGCACTTTAACAGAGACTAATGCCGAATTCTTTTTCATGTTACAGCAAAGGGGTTACAGTAAACTGTTTGAAAAAAAGGTATTGAAAACTCCTGATAGAGTAAATGCTAAGAAGATTAATAATCGGTACGTTCATGTATGAACAGCTCGGAACAAGACTGCTATCAGAAAACTTTGCATCAGTTAGAATATAATGCACATTGACTGATTGAGTAAAGATATATCGGCAGATCTCCTTGGGCAGATATAGCGCCCACCTTGTTTTACACATGTGTGGCATTAAAGAGGACATGGGGTCGTGTGGCGTAGCGGCAGAGTGTTCGACTCGGAACCAAGATGTCCCGGGTTCGAGTCCTGACATGCCACCAATCCTGTGCTCCTTGGAAAGGCACTTTACAAGACTTTCCTCACCTCGCTCAGGTGAAAATGAGTATTGTATTGTCCACTGTGTTGGTGGCTGGTTGCGGACGCGAAGGGCACTACCCGTCGGACGTGAGCCTGCACTGCGTCGAAGACTTGTTGACACGTTTCCGAAGGGGAGTGTGAGTGCATGGCGTCGATTTCTTCATTCCTAATGTGGGACACAAAGAGCGCAAACAAACGGGACGTGACGGCGAATGGCACCGAAGACCTACTGGCGTCTGTCCGAGTATAACATATGAGATCTTGATGGACATTGTGCTGTATCTATTGGTTCTAATGCCGGCACGAAGGGCGATGACAATCGGTACATGACCGCGCATTGCGCCAAAGGGCTGTTTCCCTCTGTCCGTGGTTTTGTCGTTACATGAAAACTATCCATTCGTCACAGTTGCAGTGTATCATGTTTTGTCACATTTATGTACCAATAAATAAAGATCAATTAAGATTGAGAGTGGGTAACTGTAAAAACCGGGGTGAGAGTAAATATGTGCAGTAAATCTTTAATCGTTTTGTCTATATCTAAATTTGACTATTTGGTTTTGACAGGTCGTTCGTTACCCTTTTAGACAGGATCAATAGTGATCGGTGACATACGGCTGAAGCATCTTTTCTTGGTCTGGTTGGTATCGGATCCCTTCTGAAACATTTTCTGCAGTTCATTCATGGGTCAGTCTTGAGTTTTGTCTTTTACAACATTACCTTCTCCCGACTCCCTGTCTACATTATGCGAAGGGATTAGAAGTACACAAAAAAAAGTAAGTAACTTTTTAAGGGACTCATTTCATGATTCCAAGCAGATCACACGGTGGCAGTGTTGTATCTGTTTGGCAGAGCAATGTCCATTAGAAGCTAACAGACACTGCGCTGAGCATTGGTAGTCTCTAGATCTTGTCAAAGTATACTCTGCTTGGAGATAGTGACTCAGATCAGCACGAACGTACATTAGTAAGGTCCATATAACACAAACTGATGCGTTCAACCGCCAAAAAAGCGTTTAATTCTCATTCAACGTTTGGGAATTGCGTTTTTCACTGAGTAAATTTCGGCTAGTCAGCCTTTCTTATCGTGTAGTTTATTTAATATATTTGATTTGTTTATACGATGAGTTCATATTTAACATGTGATGTGTGAATATAATTCCTGTATCCATTCATTTCTTATAGTACAATGGGGTCCTTTTCCGACGTCGTTTGTAACTTGACCTGATCCACAAATCCCGTTTATTGTTAGCGGTTCAGGTACGTCCCGCCTCCCGCTCTCTGCCGAACTAGCATGGTTCGCCTGTAATGTATGGGTATGTGATGTGCTCCATATCTGAATATTTGATCTGCCTTCCAGTACATTTCCAAGACTTAATATGATTTTCTAATCCCCTTGAGTCCATTAGTCGTCTAATTATACCAGCATCAAAAGCTAAGGTATGTGCTGTAATGTCTGTCAATTTTAGTCAACCACTGTTTTAGTTTGGTATGGCAACAATCTTATTCTGTCCTTTTTCTATTCTGTCACTTTAACAATAACTCGCATCGATTTCAATCGATTTCAGGCAGCCCCGGTTCACAGGTTATCAGTATTCCTACGTTGTCATTCTGTATTTTGTTGTTTACAAATAAAAAATTGTGTTACTCAGCTGTGAGAACTGTAAAATTTGAGCTTCCTAGACAGCCTTGATACTAAATTAAGAGATTACTGAAACTAAAATAAGTGTTTTAATGGAACGAATCTGAATAGTAAACACTTAAGTTTGGGTTGTTGGTGCCACGCTACCGTTACGCTTAAATGTAATCTTTTTTTTCCTATTAGCATGCAGGAGAAAAAATGTACATTTAGGTCACAAAAAACAAAAAAAAGTCCCATTTTACATAATTTAAAGTGACACACACCCAACCAAAGAACATTCTGTGAGATTGTATGCAGGGATCTGCCATAACACATTTCGGGTCATTGGTGTCTGAATTGTTGCTGTGTGCCTCCAGATGTGTTTCTAGAGCGATTTCATTACCTCCGGGGAAGGAGATATCCTTCCGCGAGGAGGTTTTACTATGGTTCGAAACATTTCTGTCAGCAGCTGTTTCTCGCGATCGGCTGGACGGATTTGTCTGTGGTTCGGTATACGGATTGCTATTGGGCTGCAGATGATGCAGAACGTTTTTGTTTAATTGCATATGTGTTTATGGGCGTCGAAATAAAAGGTTTTTAAGTGCTCCGGACACCCCCGCCATGCTGAAAATGGTAATTACCATGTTGTTAAGGAATGGGGCGGTTGCAGTTTTGGGTCTTAGCATTCAAAAGGGGTCAAACAGAGGGGTGTCTGGTTCCGATAAATATTTTGGGTGATGGCGCAGCAATGACGGCGCGGGATGACGGCGCGGGATGACGGCGGGGGTAATGGCACGGGAGACGGTGCAGGCTGTCAGACTGTGAGACACGTTAATCAACAGTCCATACCGAACCAACCGTCAGTAGCCATCAAACACATACAAACATATTACGCACATAACTTTCATAGTACACACAAACAAATAACCTAAACCAATAGAACACACAAAAAAACCCGGAGGTTTGAAATCTACGATTTCCCTTGTTAGCTCTTTTGTTGTATGAGTCACAGAGCCCATCGCGGGTAGGTAGACACCGGGGAAGAAGCGTTACATACAAACAGTTCACGGGGATCTGCCCAGGAGACGGGGAATGGAAGTCCTGTTACTGATCAAGTTCGGCCCAGAATCGTTCTAGAGGATGATAGTTGTTTTTTTACCCTCGACCACCATATAGGTGTTTTTTTTCGACGAATATTACCGAATGGGGCCGAAACTGACGAATATAGTTGTTTGTGACTCTTTTTGTGACTATTAAGTATTATGTATAGATTCATTAATCTATCAATGACAATTTGACATGATCAGGTTAGAATACTTTCTGCTCATTATCATAATTTATGCACCTCACACAAGATGCCTAGAGACGGCCATTAAATGACCTTTGACCCTAATTCGATAGGCAACTAGCTCTTTGGGTCTTTTTTTTAGTTTTCTGATTTAGTATGTGGAGGTCAATCAAATGGCAGAAGAAAATTCAAGCGTTAAAAGGTGTAATCAGTTTTGAGCCCACTGGACCACTTTCTATGTTAACTCAATCAATAATGTTCTAATCTCAGTAAAACATATGAGAAGTTATAACACATATAAACAAACAAATTTAAAGTAGAAATGTCAAAATGGCGCATACTTATAGACGCCTGGGGTCGGTTTTGACCCCATAAGGTGGTTCAAAGGTTAAAGATTGTTGTCGACCTTTCAGTGGGCGCATTGTTCCCAAGCCTCTCTTTATGTTGACATTTAACGATTTAGACTCACCACCTGGACTTTTTCCCACAATGTTCAGAACCTTTAACACATGCCCTGGATTCGTCGCGTTGTTCACTGGATCATGGGTCAGTACTGGACGTATTCTTCTAATAAAAATCACCACATCTCCACAACAGCCTGACTTTACGGGGCCTGTTTTGTTTGCAGATCTGACTTACCAGGGAATCATTCATATCCGAAGGTCAGTATTGTTTACTTTCCTTAACATTCGAAATACTGTTTGGAAACATTCTAATTACCTTATATCATGCGTCCAGAAAATTAAAAAATATAAAAGTTAATGCTTAGCCGGAATACAGAATGTAGTCAAACGTCGTACAAAAACTCCGAAATTTCCTAGTGAAAAATTGACCCCAAACAATGCGGTGACAAAGGTCAAAATGTTGTTTTGATGCCGTCTGGCTGCCGTCATGTAGGTCATGTTTTCTGTGGCAGGGATCGTCAGTTATTTCGCGAACATAAACTTACAGTCTACTGCAATGACATTTGGCAATGTTCTACGTTCTGTTATACACCGGTCATGTTTATGTTACAACAAGTGTTGGTCATAGGTCAATTTAAAGGTATTTATATTGTTATATATTTATGGTCAGCTTCACTTAAATAAGATCA
>NW_017804141.1:15658-32337 GCF_001625305.1 Branchiostoma belcheri
CCCACAATGTTCAGAACCTTTAACACATGCCCTGGATTCGTCGCGTTGTTCACTGGATCATGGGTCAGTACTGGACGTATTCTTCTAATAAAAATCACCACATCTCCACAACAGCCTGACTTTACGGGGCCTGTTTTGTTTGCAGATCTGACTTACCAGGGAATCATTCATATCCGAAGGTCAGTATTGTTTACTTTCCTTAACATTCGAAATACTGTTTGGAAACATTCTAATTACCTTATATCATGCGTCCAGAAAATTAAAAAATATAAAAGTTAATGCTTAGCCGGAATACAGAATGTAGTCAAACGTCGTACAAAAACTCCGAAATTTCCTAGTGAAAAATTGACCCCAAACAATGCGGTGACAAAGGTCAAAATGTTGTTTTGATGCCGTCTGGCTGCCGTCATGTAGGTCATGTTTTCTGTGGCAGGGATCGTCAGTTATTTCGCGAACATAAACTTACAGTCTACTGCAATGACATTTGGCAATGTTCTACGTTCTGTTATACACCGGTCATGTTTATGTTACAACAAGTGTTGGTCATAGGTCAATTTAAAGGTATTTATATTGTTATATATTTATGGTCAGCTTCACTTAAATAAGATCATAGTTCACTTCGAATGTTTATTGTTGATCTTTAAACGATCAAATAAAATTTATTTGGCAAGAAGAGGTAGACAGGGAGTCGGTTGTCTGTTATGGGAGAGAAGTACTCTACTTACTCTTGTTTGTACCCCTTCTAATTCAGATGTGTTATTCTGGGTTCCAAAGTAATATCTGTAGTAGAATACATGAAGAATACTGTATAGATTAGTTTAAACACGTATCGGTTTGATGTTTGTGTAACATAACTTATCTTAGCAGTTGGACTACAAAATTTTACTTTGGTCAAAAAATTACATTGTGTGAAAACATGAATAGCAAAATGAAGATAATCATAATATCTATAGGCATATTGCAATTTCCAGCTGTCTTGAGAAGTGGTTTATCTCGTTTTAAAACAAATTGTAAAANACGTCGTTTGTAACTTGACCTGATCCACAAATCCCGTTTATTGTTAGTGGTTCAGGTACGTCCCGCCTCCCGCTCTCTGCCGAACTAGCATGGTTTGCCTGTAATGTATGGGTATGTGATGTGTTCCATATCTGCGCAATTTGATCTGCCTTCCAGTACATTTCCAAGACTTAATATGATTTTCTAATCCCCTTGAGTCCATTAGTCGTCTAATTATACCAGCATCAAAAGCTAAGGTATGTGTTGTAATGTCTGTCAATTTTAGTCAACCACTATTTTAGTTTAGTATGACAACAATCTTATTCTGTCCTTTTCTATTCTGTCACTTTAACAATAACTCGTAGATTTGATCGATTTCAGGCAACCCCGGTTCACAGGTTATCAGTATTCCTACGTTGTCACTCTGTAAGTTGTTGTTTACTAATGAAAAGATTGTGTTACTCAGCTGTGAGAACTGTAAAACTTGAACTTCCAAGACAGCCTTGATGCTAAATTGAGAGATTACTGAAACTAAAATAAGTATTTTAAAGGAACGAATCTGAATAGTAAACACTTAAGTTGGTTTTTGGTGCCAAGCTACCGTTACGCTTAAATGCAATCTTTTTTCCTATTTAGAGTGCAGGAGAAAAACGAATGTACATTTCGATCACAAAAAAGCAAAAAAAAAAAATACCCATTTACATAATTTAAAGTGACACACACCCAAAGAACAGTACTGTGAGATTGTATGCAGGGATCTACCATAACACATTTCGGGTCATTGGTGTCTGAATTGTTGCTGTGTGCCTCCAGATGTGTTTCTAGAGCGATTTCATTAGCTCTTTTGTTGTATGAGTCACAGAGCCCATCGCGGGTAGGTAGATACCGGGAAGAAGCGTTACATACAAACAGTTCACGGGGATCTCGCCCAGGAGGACGGGGAATGGAAGTCCTGTTACTGATCTAAGTTTGTCCCAGAATAGTTCTAGAGGACGATGGTTGTTTTTTAACCCTCGACCACCATATAGGTGTTTTTTACGAATATTACCGTATGGGGTTGAAACTGACGAATATAGTTGTTTGTGACTCTTTTTGTGACTATTAAGTATTATGTATAGATTCATTAATCTATCATGACAATTTGACATGATCAGGTTAGAATACTTTCTGCTCATAATCATAATTTATGCACCTCACACAAGATGCCTAGAGACGGCCATTAAATGACCTTTGACCCTAATTCGATAGGCAACTAGCTCTTTGGTCATTTTTTTTTAGTTTTCTGATTCAGTATGTGAAGGTCATTAAAATGGCAGAAGAAAAATCAAGCAATCATATTACCTGGAAGAGGAAAAAATAACAACGAAGGATTCACAAGTTTTAAAAGGTGTAATCAGTTTTGAGCCCACTGGACCACTTTCTATGTTAATTCAATTAATAATGTTCTAATCTCAGTAAAAACGTATGAGAAGTTATAAGACATACATACAAACAAACTTAAAGAAGAAATGTCAAAATGGCGCATACTTATAGACGCCTGGGGTCTGTTTTGAAGCCATAAGGTGGTTCAAAGGTTAAAGGTTGTTGTCGACCTTTCAGTGGGCGGATTGTTCCCAAGCCTCTCTTTATGTTGATATTTAACGATTTAGACTCACCACCTGGACTTTTTCACACAATGTTTAGAACCTTTAACACATGTCCTGGATTCGTCGCAATGTTCACTTGTTTATGGGTCAGTACTTGACGTATTCTTTTAATAAAAAACATCACATTTCCACAACAGCGTGAGTTTACGGGGCCTGTTTTGTTTGCAGATCTGACTTACCAGGGAATTAATCATATCCCAAGGTCAGTATTGTTTACTTTCCTTAACATTCGAACTACTGTTTCGAAACATTCTAATTGCCTTATATAATGCGTCCAGAAAATCAAAGAATATAAAAGTTAATGCTTAGCCAGACAAAAATACAGAATGTAGTCAAACGTCGTACAAAAACTCCAAAATTTCCTAGTGAAAAATTGACCCCAAACAATGCGGTGACAAGGGTCAAAATGTTGTTTTGATGCCGTCTGGCTGCCGTCATGTAGGTCATGTTTTCTGTGGCAGGGATCGTCAGTTATTTCGAGAACAGAAATTTACAGTCAACTGCAATGTTCAATGTTCTGCTGTACATCGGGGAGGTCATGTTTATGTTACAACAAGTGATGGACATACGTCAATTTAAAGGTATTTATATTGTTAAATCATTATGGTCATCTTTCCTTAACAAGAGCATAGTTCACTTCGAATGTTCATTGCTGATCTTTAAACGATCAAATAAAATTTATTTGGCAAGAAGAGGTAGACAGGGAGTCGGTTGTCTGTTATGGGAGGGAAGTACTCTTACTCTTGTTTGTACCCCTTCTAATTCAGATGTGTTATTCTGGGTTCCAAATTAATACCTGTAGTAAAATACGTGTAGAATACCGTATAGATCAGTTTAAACACGGATCGGTTTGGTGTTTGTGTAACATAACTTGTTTTAGTTGTTGGACTACAACTTTTAAAGTTTACTTTGGTCCAGAAGTTACATTGTGTGAAAACATGAATAGCAAAATAAAGATAATCATAATATCTATAGGAATATTGCAATTTCCAGCTGTCTTGAGAAGTGGGTTATCTCGATTTTAAACATATTGTAAAAAAAAAATAAACTCAGATAACATATCTGTAATTAAAATTTTAATTCTAACTTTTGTCAAAAGGAATTTTTTGTATTTTTTCTGAAATTATAAAAGGTCAATACAATCAATTATTCACTTGTGCAAAGATAAATGTTGGGTTAAGTGATCAAAAGCTTCCTCAATGAGATCAGTACTTGTGTCAGGTATACCTGTTTTCGTGATTTAATCTGTAATCACTGATCTGTATAAACGAGCCGACCACATGACCTGAAGAGTCATTTGTTTTACACATCCGGAATTTGATATTTGCTTTACGCAGATGGCAATCCCATCTTGTCGACATTCCCATCCTTTGCTGCAACACATTAAACATTTCTTTTAAAATAAGTATTATACTATGTAACAGAAAGGGACGACTATTGTCTCACTTTAAATTCTGTTTATTAGACAAAGACTTAAAAAGAAGCCCTGTAATACTTTTAACTAGGTGCTAAATTATAGCTTCGCCACAGCTATGGAAACTCACATGTCCATCAAACATCATAAGCTACGTGATCGTTTTACTTGACTTCTAGGGACAGTTGGGAATTCTTTGGAACTTTTTTATGTCGGAACAAATTTTTGGTAACAATCATAATGTATGCATATATGATCAAAAACAAACAAAATGTATACATAATACCTTTATGCGGAATCATTTTAATCACTGTTAATGAAAATTTTCTTATGTGATGGTTCAAATGGTTGAATATATTGCTGGCAACAAACATATGGTTAACAAAAGGTCAGATTACAAATACATTCGATTACCTGTAATGTTTGTCATGTATCTACATAAACACATTAACCCTAGACCGTCTACATGTTAGGAACAATGTCATGGTCAGAAATAGCCATAAACTTTATGTTCTAATAACATGAAGTAATGTTAATGCATGCACCAAAGTGTTGTAGCTGAATTAGCCGCAGTATACCTAGCAGAGAGGTTAGTGTACAGGACAGTGCTCAGGCTACCATTTACGGCTGCCACAGATACAACACATTCAGAAGGCCTGTCTTATCAGATACCTCTCTACAAATGTTTTACGGCAATGCAGCTACGTCGGCCCGTGAATGAATGTCGTCTAGTCTGCTAGCTAAAGCCTCTACAAACGGTCTATTACAGCCACCACTCTATTACCATTGCGCTGTAGACCTGTTTACCCGACGGGCACGAAGGGAGCTAACGATACGGGCGTGAGCGCGCATGGCGCCGTAGGCCTGCTTTCGTCTTTCCGAAGGGCGCTGACATATGTGGTGTAGACGTGCATGATGCTAGATTGCTAATGCCGACATGAAGGGCGCTGACAATCGGGACGTGAGCGCACGTGGCGCCGTAGGCCCGCTTTCGTCTTTCCGAAGGGCGCTGACATATGTGATGTAGACGTGCATGGTGCGTGATGGCTAATGCCGACATGAAGGGCGCTGACAGTCGGGACGTGAGCGCACATGGCACCGTAGGCGTGTTTGCGTTTGTCGGTGGTTTCCTGGTGGCTTAAAACTAGCCATGCTTTCAAACTTCCATTTCGTTAGCTTTGAAAACCTGTAACATTCTGACATCATTTATATACCAATAAAGAAGTTTAATTGAACAATGTTAATAATAAAGCCAAAGTGTATCTTTTTAATATCTGTTTTGTGAGGATCTGACATCTAGAAATGGTTAACTCTGCTGTGTTCCGCTACTAATTAGAGTCCTTAGAAATCTATGTAATAAAAATTTACGGGTCGTTTGTCACTCTCTTACAGGTTATAGTTTTCATACTTATAGTGATTGGTGACAACTGCAGCACCATCTGTTTGCATGCAATACTTCTACCTGAAACCTTCCCTGTAGTTTTTTTTGTGAATTAGAAAACTAGCATGAACAGATATTGGTCCATATTTTTTAAACAATTTAAACGTTTTTTGTTTCTTTTCCAGGTTGTCAAACAAAGCAGAATGACCAAAAAATTATGACATATTTTCACTTCATGACAACAGACGACTTTATGACAACAGTCGAACAGCGAGGATTGAAGATTTTGGGGCACAGTTAAGCTGACCTATTTTTATTGGCTTATTTTTAGAAATATAACTTTAGAATATCTTATTGATTGTATAAGCTTTTATACCAAATAGACATAGGGTACATTCAAACAGCCGTTTATAGTCGTTTCTTAGCATTTAACTGAAAAGAGAACCTTGAATTGTAGGTATAAGGGATGAACGTCATCACGATTAACATATTCAGATGTAACGTGTCAATTCATACTTGACGTTTTGGTCCGAGGATTTAAGAAGTAATATATGTGGTTTTGTAAAAACTAGGCTTTGTTTTGTTAAATATATGACACAACTAGAATAAATATTGGAAATACTTGCTACAAAATTGTTTGTTTAAACAGCTTTTGATCTTTATAAGATTGCCAAGACAAACCTTCACTTGTTTAGATTTCGGATTTCCCACGTTACCATTTATTCTTTCCTGTACCTTCTTTTTTACAGGCTGCAAGAAGTATCGTACAGGTAACCAGGAGTAGCCGAGTACTTATATGAACATAGCGTCACTCCCTAAATTATGCTGCTTTCAAAAAGGACTTTGTTGGCTCTTTAATAGCTTAATACACTTACACTTATTGATGGCATTATATAACGCTTACAAATCGCCTTTATGCCTGCTCTGTATACTTAAACATTTGATTCTGTCTTGATAGCAGTCCTGTGTTACAAACTACTCCGTTTAGGGATTGGCAGCAAGTTTTATAATATAACTTATCCCATTTACTCTAACGATGTGAAATTAGGTAAAACCTCTGCTAGTTTTACGCTATTGTTTACAACAGACAGACCTATAAGACAAGGATGTAATCTTAACTCTACGTTCTTAATCTATCTACAAATGACCTAGTTAAAGACGTAGATTGTGCAGCTGACGTGGCACTACTCACAGAATGTACATTGTCTTACAGTATACACTGGGCAGGATTGGTTCTTTCTGTTAGACAGGATAATTTAACTGAACTTAAAGAGAACCAACGATGTTTTTTTTTTCCAAATAAGGGCAACTTAGACCTTTTACTCGTTCAACATTAAATGTATGCATGAAGCCCATTTTTCATGGTGGTAGAGTTTCTAAAGCAAAACCCGGTAGGGCAAATCCAGGGGAGTACTAAGCCAACAAACGAATCCGTTTAGCTAGTTAAGTACTGGTTATGCTTTAACAGTTTGACTATTCTATACACCATTTACAAATACATGCATTACTCATGAACCTGTCATTGGCTGTACGGAAATTGGCTACATAATTCAAAAGAAATATCTAACGATAATTAATACCTTTACGTATTGAATACCATAACCTCTATGATCGACAGTACATTAAAAATGAGGGTGACAAAGATGACTTAAATAAAAAGGACTGTTTACCATCAAACATCAACAGTTGTCTACAGATACAGATTAAATCCAAATACGCAGTGAAAAGTTATCCATATGCATTTACATATACGTTGTCTGTGATTGTTCCTCTTGCACGTTCTATAATTAATGTGGTCTATTTTTTATGTAACTTTGTTTTTTTTTAATATAGAATTATTATGCTACAATGAAATTATATGTCGTGATAAACAAAAAAATACACTGCATTTTGAAAATAACTCGTTCCTTTAACACCTTAAGTATTTTCCAGGTGTTTAATACATTCAAAATATTTATTATTATGTCATATATGGTGGTTTCAATAGATTAATGGTTTTAACAATTGTACCAGCATTTGGCTACTTTTTACCATTGTCCAAAGTTATTTGCTACGTTTGGTAAACGGGTCAGTTGGCAGGGAAGAAAGCAATTCACACATCCCTGCGAAGTACAGAGTAGTCTGCCTGGGCGTCATGCACGGGTGGTCAACAACAAAAGATCCATTGGTGCAGGCGGTGAAATCTAAGAATATAAAGAAACAGACAAAAGAGTCGGGTTAGTACCTACATGGGGGCAATAGTCCAAAACTACCATTTGGAAACTTTTTTTCAATTTACGCAGAATTCAACCAAGAAAGCACGAAGTAACTTCTCCTTTGATCTGAAGCGTGATTTATGATGATTGATGAAGTGTAATTAAAAAGCAGTTGGCAGCTGTTTGCGACGACTGGTATGAATTGAGAGCAGGTATGAGTCATAGCGTCTAGCTCCGGGCGCGATTTTATAGCAAGTTAATTAGATGGAAAGGTCTCGGGGGTCAGCGTGTGGTATGTGCTTCACTTATACTATCGCAGAGTGGTATATGTGTATGTACAGAGAATTGAATCAATGTAACTACAGATGATTTTTACACAGATTAAATGGTTTTCCAGCGCATATCAGTTGCGTTAAATTATAGACATGGAGTCATTGCACCTGGGATATCTTACACATTGTTCCGAACACTTGGAGTAAAGTGCACTATTTCCGCACCATACTTCTTATCATTTAAAGGAAAACATCTCATTTCTTAAGTGGTATGATGTTACTTGGTATGGTTACAAGTTACACAAAACTTGTGTATTACTACTACGTGTTCTTTTTCAAATGTACAAAATGCTGTCACCACTGGTAACGACTAGATGTAACCCAAAACCATGGACCTCTTTATTCCTTTCTTAACTTCCCTACTACAACATGACCACCCCTAAAAAAAAAAAAACAACCAAAACATCGCTAGGCTTGGCCGAAGGCCTAGAAATGGTAGCTGCCGCCCGAGAAGATATGAAAACTTTAAAAGCAGCCTAAAACGCAGTAATTTAATTACACCAATAGTTAGCTGGCTGGTGAAGTCGAAAAGCCAGGCCGTCTGATCAAGTTAGATCGCTCCTGTCACTATATTTATATATTTTTGTACGCCATGCGAGGTGTTTTATACCTCTTGCCAAGTTCTATGACCTACGTTTCCGTTAAGTCTGTCGTTAAGTGTTGCTAAGTTTAAATTAAGCCACATATAAGACAATAAATTGTCGTTTGGGTGACTTTTTGTGTGCTTCCGAGGGAGGAAGAATAGAATGTTCGATGTTTTACAGTGTTTTACAGTCATGACTGTAACCTCCGTTACCGGTGTTTGTTACTTGCAAAACTACTCACTTCAACACGCATGGGAGTTGGCCAGTTTTCAAATGTCTGTACTTTTGCTCTCTTGCTCCTAAATTATAATGCTAAAAGCTGCAGATCTTTCCGGAGAAAAGTAAAAGAAAACTGTGATGCCGGTAATCGAGGTTACACCTGTGGCCGAAAAAAAAATATAAGGGAACGGACGATTCTGCGTCAGAATGTAAAATACGTTATCCATCTAGTGGTGGATAGTTTAAGTAATGTTTACGTAGGGACATGATACATGGCTTATTTTATATGGTTAAAAGCGGGCCGAAAATTAAAAAAAAAATGATAACAAATTCCTCTAAAACGTCCTGATTACTGTTTTGTACTTTACCGATCGGTTTTACGTTGGGACGTTAAGTACAAAACCTTTTCCTATAGCGACCATTACAGGCATAAATAATTTCATACTTTAGAATTTCTTTTTAATCTCTACCTTTTATTCGTCAAGTTGATATCCTGAAGTCTTGTAAGATTGATTGATAAAAGTTTGAATTATTTCATATTTAGAAATTATCTATACGGTATGCGTAATGAAAAGTGGTCTGCACAGAATAGTTTGTCAAAAATAGCAAACGGGCGTAAACTGGTGAAATGTATTTAATCTTTATCTACACGTAAACCGATAACATGGATAAGCAAATTTTGTTTCTTTACGTTATTTATATCGATTTTAGAATAAGTAGGACAAGCCACATATGGTGAATTGTCTAATATGACTTTAAATTTCTATTCATGAATCAGCTGATGATCCCTGCCATGGAAAGCATTATGCTGTCTGTTTTATAACCACAAAAAGACTTAAAAACGAGGAAGCCAGACGCTGCAGTCTTCGTCTATTGAGGTACTGAACAAGAATAAAAGGGTCCGTTGATTTGCAGTTCTATTTAGCACAGGTCATCTAGTGCATTTTTTGGTAAGCTTGAAGAACAAACTAGTTCAGATATTTGCTATCCCCGTAACCAGCCGGCCCACTTTATGACAAGACAAATGATACAAACAAGAAATAGCTTCAAATACATATACAAGTATGATGGCGTTAAGACTTCCCTGTTTTGATCTTCAAGATATCACCTGGGTAAAATATCTATTAGTTTTCTTTAGCCATTTTCAGTCACAAATCGCAAAAATGTCTTTTATGCATAGGTCTACTTTTTTTAAACCGTCACCTATTTTTAACCTTACATGCACTTATTGATTCTGACATTAAATGTAGGAGAAATAGTAATCTTTATTGTTAAGGAAACAAAGCAAGAACCATGTAGATAAATCCTGTGTCACGCAATCTCTCGCTATCTGGGTCTCCTTCCCACCAGTAAAAGGTCTGCTGAATGCATTGCATGTTATTCTGAAACTGTTTAATAGCTTCCAGTTTTGGAAGTGGGACGGACAACTGTTTTTCCATCATTACTTATAACGGCCATTGCAGCTAAATCGGCCCGTAAACGAGCGCTGGTTTGCCCGCTGACACAAGTATGCCTGGTTGCGGACGCCGAGGGCACTACCCGTCGGACGTGAGCGTGCACTGCGCCGAAGACTTGTTGACATGTTTCCGAAGGGAAGTGTGTGTGCATGGCGTCGATTTCTGGATTCCTAATGCGGGACACAAAGAGCGCAAACAAACGGGACGTGACCGCGAATGGCACTGAAGACCTACTGGCGTCTGTCCGAGTATAACATATGAGATCTTGATGGACATTGTGCTGTATGCATTGGTTCTAATGCCGGCACGAAGGGCGATGACAATCGGTACATGACCGCGCATTACGCCGAAGGGCTGTTTCCCTCTGTCCGTGGTTTTGTCGTTACATAAAAACTATCCATTTGTCACAGTTGCAGTGTATCATGTTCTGACGCATTTATGTAGAACTAAAGATTAATTAGTAGTGAGAATAAATATGTGCTGTAAATCTTAAATCTTTTTGTCCATATCTAGATTTGTCTATTTGGTTTTTACGGGTCGTTCGTTACCCTTTCAGACATGATTAAAAGCGATTGGTCGAAGCTGAAGCATCTTTTGTTGGTCTCCCACATAATGCGAGGGGATTAAAAGTTAATAACTCTCTTAAGGGACTGGTTACAGAATTCCGAAGCAGATCACACGGTGGCGGTGTTGTATCTGTTAGGCAGATTAGGTATTTTCCCAAGCTCATTTGTAACTTGACCTGATCCACAAATCCCGTTTGCTGTTAGCGGTTCGGGTACGTTCTCGCCTCCCGCTCTGTGCCGAACTAGTATGGTTTACCTGTAATGTAGGGTATGTGATCCATATCGGGACAATCTGGTTTCCAGTCGTTTTCAAGACTGTGGAAGTACAGACTTGATATGATTTTCTAATCCCCTTAAGTACATTAGTCGTCTTATCACCCCAGCATCAAAAGCTAAGGTATATATTGCTGTAATGTCTATCATTTATAGTCCACCACTATCGTAGTTAGGTATAGCTACAATCTTTTTATTATTTTTTTCGTACTCCGTCTTTTTTCTTTATTCTGTCACTTTAACAATAACTGGTAGGGATCGATTTTAGGCTACCTTTGGTTCACAGTTTATCAGTATTCCTGTGTTGTCACTGTGTACTTCTTTTTGGTGATAAAAATATTGTGTTTGAACAAAATGCTATTTCTTAAATTTGTTTCAACATATTCCTTTTTACTCAGCTGTAAAAACTTTAAAGCTTGCACGGCCCAGACAGCCTCAATACTACATTGAGAGATCGCTCTTTTTACTGTAAGATATTTTAAAAGGGGCGAATCTGAATATATAGTGAACACTATCGTTTAAACATTTGGTGCCAAGCTACCTTTACGCTGAAATTCAGGTAATTTACTTTTCGGTTTAGCGTACAAGAGTTGAAAATGTACATTTTTGGCCAAAAGAATCCAAAAGGTAATTTTTTTGTCCCGAAATAGCCGAAAAGCCGTTTTTTTTTACACAATTTATCCCCGATTTTGTTCCAAGGTATCCCTATTCTAAATTCCAGGTCCTTCAGGTTTTAATACCAGGTCTCTGGATCCCAAAATGTCATTTATAGCGAAAAAAAATTTAAAAAAAATCTTGATACAAGCCTGTAACCGGAAAATAATTCAAAACCAAACATGTTTCATGGAGAACATGGAGAAAACAACATGTTTCACGCGTGCTTGTTCATGCTGACCACCCCATCGGTCCCGCCTGCCATCCCGTCCTCTAGTCCCGCGTCCATGGATCATTGCTGTCTGCCTCCAGTCGTGTTTCTAGAGTGATGTAATCATCTCTTTTGTTGTATGAGTCATAGAGCCCATCGCGGGTAGGTAGATACCGGGGAAGCAGCGTGGTTAATACAAACAGCACACTGGGGATCTGTTCAGTAGGCGGAGAATGGAAGCATGTTACTGCTGACGTTTTGCCCTAAACGGTTAAAAATAACGATGGTTGCTTTTTTAACCCTCAAATTACCATAGTTTTTGTTTTTTCGTGACAAATCTTCAACTATATTGAATTCGTGTAAAACATTATGGGGTCAGTTTTTCACGAATTCAATATAGTTCTTTGTGACTCTTTTTTGTGATTTTTAAATATAGTTTATTTAATATATGAATGACAATTTTACATGGTTAGAAAAATCTCTACTCATTATCATAATTTATGCACCTCACATAAGATGCCTACAGAAGCAACTAGCTCTATGGTCCCAATTTTTTTCTTAGTTTTCTGAGTCAACATGTAGAGGTCATTTAAAGGACAGCAGAAAAATCAACCAAGCGTATTACTTGGAAGAAACCGTGACAACAAAAGACACACTTGTGTGGGGTCAGATTTGACCCCACTAGACCACCCTTAAATTTTCTAGCTAGGTTAACCCATCGACAATGTTCAAATATAATTTAAAACGAAAAAGACGTTTTAAAACATATTTATATCATACCCGAGCCGCGATAACGTTCGATAACGGGTTCCGGACCGGTCCGTACGTACTTTTTCATGACTTCTATTGGACGATTCGAACTGTGTTTGCCGCTTTCGAAAATCCAAATACAGACTCCGGACATTGGAATTAATGTTGTTGCACTTTAGGGTTTAGGGGCACCAACTTTTGGCTCATCTTGCATTGAAAGGCGCGTTTTCTTGGGTGGGTATGACATAAATAAAACACGGCGTATTCCGCATCGCCCTCGGTCCCGGCCCTCCCGCGAGTCATATCGCCCTCCCACCTGGGCCCGAGGTCGGGCCGATACCTCGGGCGATACGAAATACCCCGTGTTGTATTCTATATATACAAAGGAACCCATAGAAGGGATTTCGTTTTCGACAAGAAATGCCAAAATGGCACGTATCTATATGCGCCCGGGTCAGTTTTGACCCCGTAAGGTAGTTTAAAGGTTAAAGGTTGTTGTCGACCTTTCAGTGTGCATATCTCTTTACGTTGATATTTGAAGATTTAGACTCGCCATCTGGAATCTTTAACGCGGTGTTTAGAACCTTTAACACATGTCGTGGCTTCGTCGCGTTGTTCACTTAATCATGAATCAGTACTGGACGTGTTCTTTAAATGAAAAAAAACAACACATCTCCACAACAGCGTGACTTTACGGGGCCTGTTTTGTTTGCAGATCTGACTTACCAGGGAATCAGTCATTGTTGAAGGTCAGTATTGTTTACTTAGATAAACATTTGGAATACTATTTAGAGGCAATCTTATTCATTACATAATGTGGGCAGAAAATTAACGAAGATAAAAGTTAAGCCAGAAAATACAGAATGTAGTGAATTGTCGTACATAAACTTCGTAATTCCCTAGTAAAAAATTGACCCCAAGCAATGGGGTTAAAATGACAAAATGTTGTTTTGATGCCGTCTGGCTGCCGTCATGTAGGCCATGTTTCTGTGCCAGGGATCGTCAATTATTTTGCGAACAGAAATTTACAGTAAACTGCAATCTTCTAAATGAAAGGATGCCATCGGAGAGGTCCTGTTTATGTTACAACAAGTGTTGGTCATAGGTCAATTTGAAGGTATTTATATTGTAAGTTTAAAAATACACACTTGACCATAAAAGTCTCGTGACCTCACCAGTGAGATCATCAGCTGATTCCACCCTTCGACGGAAATTTCGGCCCTTTAAATCAGTATTTCCTCAGGATGGCGGGCCAGCAGCGCTCTGCACCACCTCCCACTGGTGAGCCACTTGAAAACAACTAAAAACTAACTGCCAGTTCTCAAAAGAACGCGGTTCTATTCGCATAGAACATGGTTCTGTATCACAAGTTCTAACAGCGGGGTCGTTCCGCATTCCGTCTCTCCAAGTACTTGTTCCAAATCCACAAGGACCCCGTTTCTGCTGCTTCTGCTGCTGATTTTGAGATGGACTTAACTTCTCTCCTGGTGAATCCCAACTGTCTTAGCCACTTCTGCAGATATGAGGCCACGAAACCCTGCATCCAACCTCGACCGGGTAACACACCGCCTTCCATCCTCTGTCCCTGCAGACTGCTAGCAGCTCTCCATACTTTGTTAGTTTCCTCTCATAGGCTTCCTCTACATTATTTTCCCATGGGACTGTGAGTTCCCCCAACATCACTTCTCGAGCACTCTTGGACCAGATAACAATATCGTGGCGAAGCAAAGTCAGTGCGATCTCTTCTGGAAAACCAACTTTACCATCCAAATCAGCCCTTACTTCCGAGTCATTTGCAGCTGAAAGGGTACAGCGTGCTGGCATGGCTCGGAACCTTCTTTCATAAAAGGGGTGAAGTACTGGATGTCGTAGGGTAACTCCTCAGCATTGACATGCTCAACTCTTTTCTTGATGGCATTGACTAAGACTCTCAGCACATTGTTATGTCTCCATGTGTACTTCCCGCTGGAGAGTGCAGCTGGGCACGCACTGAGGATGTGCTTTAATGTACCTTTTTGACCGCACGCTGTGCAACAATCTGACTGATCATCATACCATCGGCTTAGGTTCGCAGGTGTTGGAAGGAGATCGTATACTGAGCGCCACAGGAACGAAATACGGAGAGGTTCCATCTGCCACAGGACACTGTATGAAATGTTCCTTGGCTCGACGCCCTCCCAGGTTGTCCACATTCCCTGTTTCGCCTGACCGGCTGCTATTGCACCCCTCTTCTCTTCCTCTATTTCTCTTACTTCCTGCACAACCATCTCTCTTCGTTCCTTGTTTGTAGATGATGACCACCACTTACGAGGTATCATGTTATGTTATATTGTTATATGTTATGTGTGGTCATCTTCACTCAAAGAAGATTCATGGTTCACTTCGAAAGTAAATTGATGATCGTTTTACGGTCAAATCACATATAGTTGGCAAGAAGGTAGACAGGGAGTCGGCAGTCTGTTATGGGAGAGAAGTAGAATTCTGTTAGTTATTCTTGTTTGTACCTCTAATTCAGATGTCTTATGTCGGGTTTCAAATTAATACCTGTAGTAGAATACGTGTAGAATATTGTATAGTTCAGTATAAACACTGATTGTTTTTGTGTTTGTGTAACATAACTTATGTTAGCAGCTAGATTCCTACTTCTTAAGTTAACTTTGGTCTAAAAGTTACATTGTGCCCAAATATAAGTATGAAATAGAGATGGTCATAACATCTATCAGAATATTGTATTTTCTAGCTGTCTTAAGAAGTTGATTTGCTCGATTTCAAACGAATGGTAAAAATGGGACGACATATAGCATTTTTGGAATTAAAATCGTAATTCAAACCTCTGTCAAAAGGCATTTCTGGTAATATTTTTGTGCCATGAGAAATAGTCAATACAATCAATTTTCAGTTCAATTCATTCTTTATTGCAGACACGCGGCCCATATCTGAACATAAATTTTAAAAAATACCGATACACAAACTTAAGTATCATACAAATATGTACAGAAAGATCAATGCAGTCACATGTGCAAAGACAAATGTTTGGTTGAGTGAATAAAAGTTTTCCCAATGAGATCAGTGCTAGTGTGAGGTATACCTGTTTTTAAGCCCATCCTGATTTAATCTTAGCAGCTGGACTACTAATTTATTTGGTCTAGAACTTACATTTGCCAAAGCATCAATAGCAAAATGGAGATGAACAAAATATCTATACGAATATTGCCATTTTAGCTGTCTTGAGAAGTGGTTTAGCTCGAATTTTAAACAAATAGGTAAAAAAAAACTAAACGGCAGATAACATATCTGTAATTTAAAATCTTTAATTCTAACTTCAAATTCTGTCAAAAGGCTATTTCTGATATTTTTTTCTGAATTAATAAAAGGCCAGTACAATCAACCAGGCACTTGTACAAAGATAAATGTTGGATTGAGTAAATAAGAGCTTTACAAAAGAGATGAGTGCTTGTGTGAGACATACCCGACGTGACTAATCTTTAATCGGTAATCTATATAAACGACGTGACCGCGAATCGTACCGAAAGCTCACTCACTTCCTCAAGTCAATATCAGGACTCCCGTTTCCTCAGTAGACCAGTAATTACAACTGGATATCAAGCACAAGGTTGTACGATTCAAGTAGAATTTACCGTGGTACAAAGAGCCACGCCGCGAACTATGGCCGACCGTGCCCCCCACGTACCCGGGTGTACGGCGTCAACCCGGAACGATTCCCATCCGCGCGTTCATGATCACAATCGACGAATGCGAATCATTATATATCAAAGACTTGTGCTAGCCCTTATTGTTTGAGTACTAAGAATAGGTTAGGTTTTATTCTACGTTAGGTCTTATTCAACACATGTTTTACTTGTTTGTCATATTTGTACTTTACCATACAGTGTACCAGCTTGCCTCTCAGCCGATCACAGTAGTAACAGAGTAGCCTCTACCAGGCTTCAAGAGGCGGCTGGAAAGAGTATTAACCGAACAACAGAGAGTTAACATGCCAC
>NW_017804141.1:36635-39014 GCF_001625305.1 Branchiostoma belcheri
TTTTGTACAATACTGCCCTAGAAAATGTATCATTATGGTGATAGGTGGTAGATATACTCTCCTACAAATGCTACTATCAGGTTACATGTATTTTGGGCATAACTTGTCAGAAATGCATTGGCTTTTGCCCAGTGCCCTGCAATTTGGCATGGGGATAGTTTTGCACTGTATGCTGTTCTATTCCTTAATTTTGTTTCTTGAAAAAATTGTGATCTTCAAAATTATTTATGAAGTAAAACAATGCTCCAAAATGTAATGATGAGCTACACATTACAGACTAGGACATACAATGTAACAGATGTTTCATTTGAGCTATACAGGCAAGCATAAGACCAGATCCTGTAACCAGGTAGCCTGAGTGTCAGCCTTTTCATCTTTCGTCTACTCCCAATTATATGCTACCCATAGAGTGTGGGAAGCGGACGAAAGCTACAAAGGCTGACACTCTGGTTAGTAACCATCAGCATCAGTTCAATGAACCATAAGGGAAATTCCATTGGCACACGGGCGAAGATTTCTCACAGATTTCTGCGCAGAAATCTAAACTTTTTCAAAGATTTCATACAATACTTAGAAATTGTCCCACAGAATGTATCATTATGGAGATTCACTCCTAAATACTACTATCAGCTTATTTTGGGTAAAAATGTCGGAAATGCATATATTTTTGCTTTTGTTCCACTTTATGACAGCCCAATATTCCAATATCCTGCAATTTGGCATGGGAATAGCTTTGCATAAATATTATGCTAAGGTTATGCTTTCCAAGTTTTGATTCATGTCTTGCAAATGGTTTTATATAGCTTATTTTGTTTGTTTGTTTCGCATAACCGGTAAACCGCCTTCAGGCGTAACACACCAGTTTTGTACATGTGCGCACATGTACAAGCTGCGTAAGACCGGACTGTAAGTTTTGAACCACTCACACCGGGAAGATCCCCTACTCTTTTCGATAAGTGCGGTGGGTTCTTTAACGTGCATGGGGTGTGGCTCTCCCAAACACGGGACCTCCATTTAACGTCCTATCCGAGGGACGTCCCTAACCGAAGCTAGGTACTCATTTTCACCTGAGTGAAGTGAGGAAAGTCGTGTAAAGTGCCTTTCCCAAGGGCACAAGATCGGTGACATGGGCAGGGTTCGAACCCACAACCTCTGGGGTGTGAGCCGAACGCGCTACCGACTGCGCCACACGACCCCACATTTTGGTTTAAAATAGTAAAAAATCTATATTATTGGCTTCTGTGCCTCTATGTTACAATGTACAGTCGAATGACCTGAAATTTGGAAAGAGGATAGTGTACCTTGGTGAAAGGTCTGAAGAAGTGGGTTCTCACTTTTTTAGATGCCGCCTTATTTAGGTTATTTTGGGTAAAATAGCCAAAAATGTATATACCTCAGAGGCCTATGTGCCACAATATTATGGCCCAATGACCTGCAAATTGGAGATTCAATTTACTTTCAAGTTGGTACCAATGTGCTTGTTCATTTGCAATTTCCCCCCTTGCGTGCAGGTTCTCAAAGGCTATCATTTTCCTTGTTTTTGTTACAAGTAGCCAAAAATCTACATGCCCCAGTCTATGAATTATTTTGTCTGGAAATACATGGATTGATAAAGCTTGGGAAATACTACATTTGCTTGTAAATGTTGGCCTTTTAGGCCACACCAATTTAATTTGTTGGTTCTCGGATTCGCCTCTTCGTTTTTTTCTGATTTGCAAAAAAAAAATAGGTTCTGAATCAACTAAAAAATGCTCATGTTTTGCCCCCCAACAGTTGAGGAAAGTTCTTTTCTTCCTAGTTGTTACAGTTTTCCCATCTATCATTGCAGTGGTTTGATTAAAAGTTCAAAATTCAGTGTTTAAATTTTAACCCAGCCTTTTGTGTTGACTTCATGGCTCATTTCGTAGCATTTAAGCCTATAATAGGATGCCTAGACCTGTTTTTATTTTTATTTTTTTTCGCCCTGTCGCTTCATATTTTTTCTGAAAAAATCCGAGAACCAACAAATTAAATTGGTCTGGCCTTAGTATTCTTCTGATTTACAGATCTATGGTCAGTTTAACAGGAACTTGATACACCCACCCGTCCAATGATTTTGGATTTGGCAGAAAGTGTCAACCAGACAGACAGACCATATGTTGAGTACCCATGGCCAGAGTAGGCCAGGCTGAATCCCTTGACAGCTAGTCTGACCTCATTAGCAGACAGCCATGCTGGATTAAAACAACACAGACTTACCAGGCTGATTTCAGGGGATAGCGTGTAAACTGCAATTTTCCATCATTCCTCATGGATTAGCTCACAGTTTCTAGTCTGAAGTTTCAGCCTCAGACAGCCAGAACCCTAAGTACTGGGCCAGCTCTCAAACACACGTAGATA
>NW_017804142.1:0-13533 GCF_001625305.1 Branchiostoma belcheri
ATCGATCTGACCCTCCTCGTAGAGCTTTGAGTAGAAGCTCTGAAAGGTGTCCAGAATTTCCTCTGGGGTGTCAACCACCACACCGTCCGGTTTTCTAATTACTTTGATTACTTTTTTTTGCCCCTCCTGACGCTCGGTCTTAAAGAAAAGCCTTGATGGCTTTTCGTCATTCTCAAAATGTTGAATTCTACTACGAAGCCTTTGCCCCGTCATTCTTTCCTGGTTGAGCTTGTTAATGCTATCCTTGGCTTCCTCGTACTGTTTAAGGGTCGACGTGCTGCGTTCACCTGAGTTTAGGCGTGACCGCAGCCCGTCAACTTCCTTTTCTAAGTTTTTCCTAATGCAGTTATTTAGTAAATACACTGACCCGTCTTTTCGAGTGCGAGGAGACCAGATCTTTGATACGCCGTTTGGTGGAGTCCCACCACTCCCTCCACGATAAGTCCCCCTTCTGCGCCCTCCATTGTGGGTACAAGTCTTTGAATTCATTGTCAAATAGCACATCTTCTAGGACCTTGACGTTGCACTTACAGACACCAGGGCTCATCTGTGTGTCGGGCTCAAGGGTCAAAGAAGTCAGAACCGCGTCGTGGTCCGAAAACGGACACGCTATGATTTCGGAGGAAGAGATCGCAGGCGAGGGGACGTAAATCCTATCAAGTCTCGAACGAGAATTGTTAGTCGGGGATCTCCATGTATAATCTAAACGGGACGGGAATTCCGATCTCCAGGCATCTTTTAGACCTAGGTCCTCACAAAGGTCAGAGAGCTGGACCACGTCCTGGGCCCGTGTACCAGGAGCGTGGACCGAGGTGGTATATCTATCGAGGTCCGGGTCAAGTACACAGTTAAAGTCTCCCAACAGAATCAGGGAGGCATTGGGGAAAAGGTATTGGTGCACATTTTCAAAGAAAGTCGCTCGTTCTGCTGGGGAACAAGGGGCATACAAGTTAGCTACATTGTATCTCGTCTCGTTGTACTCAATCAAGGCCGAGACCACTCTACCCTCCGTGTCCGACCTAGAACTTATCAGCTTAACACGAGGAGACAGGAGAACCCCCACTCCTCTCGCAGAGTTGGTGCCTAGAAACCATAAGGATTTTCCCCTCCATTGCCTGGACCATCTAATTTTGTCTGCTATCGAGGCTACATGGCACTCCTGCAGAGCGGCAATGTCGATTTTGTTATTCCTACAGAAGTCAAACGCCAAGCGCCGCTTGTCCACATCTTTCATTCCATTTACATTGAGAGACATTACTCGTAAGTCCGTGTTCGGTCCAGGTCTATTCGCTAGTTTTGACAAGACGGGCATTAGATTACTCAGGTGTTCTTTTTGCCCTTCCTTCCACCCCTCTTCGGTTGTGGGGGTTGGGAGGATTTCTGAGAAACTTCGGGGGAGGAGGGGAATTCGGTGATCTGAGCAGACTCCCCATCACTCTCAACCTTCTGTGGTTTCTTTTTGTCTTTGCCATTCTTGGGCGTCTTAGAACGGGGCTCGTCGGAGTCGCTGCCGCCATTGTGGCGGCGTTTTGACTCCCCTTCCCCCTCAGACCACCAACCAGTGGTGTCCATCATAAGGTCCCCCGACTCAGGGAGCTCAAGGTGGAGGGACTTCTGAGTGTCCGTCTCCTTTGCCCCTGTTACAGTAACGTCCTCCTCCTCCAAATCGGAGGTCATCTTATTGGCCCCGTCCTCTGGGAGGTCAGAGTAAGGGTCAGACTCGGACTCACTGTCCGACGGTAGCGGGGTGGACTTGGGGGTAGCCTTTTTGGCCGGCTCTGTCGCAGCCACGACTACCACTTTCGGGTTGGTATTTGAACCACTAGGAACCTTCGGTTTGGTGTCTGAACCACTAGGAATCTCCTTCGAACTGGTAGGGGTTTGACTATTCCCCTGTCCCCCAGTATCTGTGGCATTGGTCTTGTTCTGAGGCCTAGCCCAGGACGTGCCTACGCTCAGTCTGTTGGCGAAACTGAGCGGGCACGCTCTCGCGGCGTGGCCCGTCTCGGCACAGATATTACATTTTATCTCGTTCTGGCACGAGTCCGACCTATGCCCTATTTCCCCACACTTGCCACACTTCACTGCAGTACACTCAGCCACGAAGTGCTGGTCACTGCCGCATTTGTGGCACAGTTTCGGCTGACCCGAATATCTGAACATGACTAGTTCATTACCAATACGGAAAGAGCCGGGGATATGCGTCTGCAGTTTCATCTGGTACTGACGCGTCCCCGACTTTATTTCTGGGAACCCCAGATTTGCATACGTCATAAACCTTGACGCCTCAACCTGACCGTACGCACGTAAACGGTGGCGGACAAAGTTGTCGTCCATGTCCATAGGGACTCCCACCGCAGTGACGATCGTCAGACCCTTTCCAAACAGCTCACAGTGCGCCTGCGCAGCGTTCAGGCGTGTCTGGACCACGCTCCGGGTCGAGTCTTCTATTTCTGCCATTTTCGGATGGTAGGAGTTGGAATCAAGGCCAGATTTTAGTATAGTCGGTTTACTGGGTGCCCCAGGATCTGTCTGGTCTTTTTTCTGGCTCTGTACGACCCTGTTCTGTACAGTTATCACGGTTTTTCTGAGACCGTACCCTCTCTACGGGCAGCTTCTCCGTGTGACGCGACGCTAACGCCCGCCGAACCGGGGGTGCAGTCCTACGGTGAAACTTTGACCGTCGTTTTCTCTGTTTTGCCCGGAGGGATCTGAGCGCCCTTCGGTACGCAAGCAGAGAAGGTTTGTGCCGACCGTTCTATCTATTTTTTGTGAATTTGGCCCCTGATTTTCTGGTGTTTTGAAGAGTTTTGTACCCTCACCCCTCCGTCTCAGCGGCGGGTGAAGTGGTACCGTCCGCATTCCGGCGGCTGGTAAACAAACCGTACCCTGTTTTTTACCCCAGTTTTCTTCACAACGGTTACCCCAAACCGGGTGAAACTTGGGGATAGTGTTGGCATAATTTGTATCTGTATTGTACGTCTTTTTGGACGTTCTGTTGTGCCAACTTATGTAGTTTTTACCCTCCCCCCTTCTAGACCGGGGGAAGTGGTATCGTCCGGTATCTAGGTCATGTACCTATTTTTAGACGGGCGCCAGGCCCTGCCACATTCCGGGGCTCTTGCGGGGTTTCCCGGGCCTCTATTCAGGGCTCCTTTAGGGGTTTTTAGAGCCCTGTTTTCTATTTGCCCTCGAGTAATCCAAGTTTAAGAATGCCCATGCAGTCCAAACAAACACGGGAAAGAATTGTGGGACTGAGATTCCTTTCTAAGGAAGATATTCAGTTCAAAGATGTCCTGGAATTACTCCAGAAGCACGGGGCTCAGAAAGGGGATGTAGAAGGGATCCAGAGAAAGGGGAAGGGGTCTGTGAGGTGATGATTACATCGCAGGCTGCCCTGAACAAGCTTGCTCCTCTGTTGGCGGATGATGATAAGAACAGATACTCTTTTGTGAAAAGTATTTTTATACTGGGTTCAGAGCATATACTGGTTTCTTATCAATTTTTGGCCAAAGGCCCATATCCACTGATACATACTAGACAAATTGATGATCGGCTCAGCACTGCAGCACATCATCCCACCCACCCTCTCGGTCCATCCCTACACCAATCCAAAAACACACACACAATTTTTTGGGTTTTCACATTTTATCATTTTTTTTGGGTTTTCGAGTTTCTGACCTAGCCGACTAAAGGAACAGGATGACTAGGCCTACAACTACATGTACTTGTAAAGAACAATCTAAAACTTCAGGGACAGATGTGTCCCATCCACATCAGCCCATGAAAAACCTTCAGCCCAGGTAGTATAGAAACCACCTGGACCAAGACGCTTAAACTCAAACGTCAACCTCTCAATCAAGGTCTCCTTGAAGAGGAGGGCCAACTCCGGCGCCGAGTGATGCTTAGTGTTATGTTTGGCATCCCCTCTCGACCGCCATATCAAGTTCCTCATGAGCGCAGACAGAGCACCTAGCACCCGGCCTGTCCTGGCTGAAGAACCACTGGGGGCCAAACCCCACAGCACAAAGGAATCAGATAAAACGAAACCTGGGCAGACCTTCCTGGCTATCAGCCATTCAAGCCATGACCAGGCCTCCTCAACATACGGACAATCCATAAATACATGGGAGATACTCTCCACCCCATTACAGCCTCGTCTGGGGCACTTGTTTGTCTTTGAAAACCCTCTCCAGGAATGGAGCTTCTTGTTAGTCACCAGTCCGTCGTGGGCGCTATTCCAGCAGACCATCCTCTCCCAGTTTGTGAGCAGAGGGTTGAGGATGGCCTTCCAGATCTCAGGCCAGTCGAGACGTGGGTTTGCATTGACACACCTTGGGACAATGTTCTCTGCCTCTAAAAACTCAGAGTACAGAGACGAGGCAGAAGCACATTGCCAGTCAACATTCATGTCGCTCTGCTCGATGGATTGCATCAGGCGAGCAATCTCCGCAAAATGTGGTGGCGGGTCATTATTGCTCCACGACTCTGGGGCGATTCGTCTCAAACTAAACCCAATCCAGTAGTGGGCAAACTTTGCCGCCGGGACATCAGGCTTAGTCAGTGCTTT
Source organism: Branchiostoma belcheri (assembly GCF_001625305.1). Taxonomy (NCBI): domain Eukaryota; kingdom Metazoa; phylum Chordata; class Leptocardii; order Amphioxiformes; family Branchiostomatidae; genus Branchiostoma; species Branchiostoma belcheri. The sequence goes on from NW_017804142.1 coordinate 4,571, forward strand.
CCTCACGATTTTAAGGAGAAGGGCTTTGGCCTTGATCGGGATACAGACCAGGCCTAGGCCCCCTTTCTCCTTCGGCAGGTAGAATGTACGCCTTGCCACCAACTCTGTCCTTCCATCCCAAATGAAGGCGAACATTTCTTTCTCCAGCTTGTCTGCTACAGACTTAGGCAGCGGGAAGACCGGGACTGTATACCACAGGGTTGCAGCGGCAAGGACATTGCAGACAACAACCTTCCCGATCAACGTCATCTTCCTGTGCCTCCACTGGTCTAACTTGGCCTTGAATTTGGCAAAGCGCTGTAGCCAAGCTTCCTCGGCCATCCTCATACCCCCAATGGGAGACCCCAGGATGTTTATGCTGTCCGAGGTCCATTTCCCGATTGGGTATGGCTTGTCTGTCCTGCCTCTCCAGCAACCTAGCCAAACTGATCAGAGACTAGAGCACTGAGCTCCTTCACGTCCTGAGCGCCACTGCCAGGCACGAAGACAGAAGCGGACGTTCTATCCTTGCCCGGATCTAAAACGCAGTTGAAGTCTCCCACGACTACTAACTCTGCATTTGGAAACATATACTGATGTAATGAGGCAAAGAATGTCTTCCTTTCCCCAGATGTGCCCGGGGCGTACACATTGACCACATTGTAAGTGGACTCCCCGTCTGAAATTAAAACCGATACCACAGCTCTGCCTTCCGTGTCCACTTCGGAGCCGCGCAGAGACCACCTGGGGGACAGGAGAGTTCCCACACCTTTTGCAGAGTTGGTGCCCAGTGACCAGACACCCACACCCCCCCACTGTTTTGTCCAGAACTTCTTGTCCGCCAAGTTGGAGACGTGGCACTCTTGGAGACATGCCACGTCTACCTTCCTAGCTCGACAGAAGTCAAATACTTGGGACCTTTTTACACTTTCTTTCATCCCATTAACGTTGAGGGTTAGAACTCGTAAGTCGGTAGCCATGCTAAGTTTGTGAGGATGTATTCCGTCCGAGGGTTTCAATCAATCAGTGCCTATGTTTCCTGGACTTTCTGCTAGTTTTGCTGTTGCGCCCCTTCGTCCTCTTTCCGGAGTTGGACTCCTCTCCGGACGAGGTGCAAGTGAACTGATCGATTACCAGGTTCTCCGACAGGGGCAACTCCAAGCCCAAGGAAGTGCCTGGCTCGGTCAGCTTACCGGAGTCCGGGAACTTGTTGGCCCCGTCCTCCGGCAAGCCGGCGAGGATCAGACTACCCGTGCTGGCGGGCTCCTCGGCACTATCTTTGAACATATCAGTCTGGCTGTCTGCCAGTTCACCCCCACCCTGGGCCACTTCCATCTCCATGCCAGACTCTTTGGCCAGCGCTGGCTTAGGAGACTCTTTGCCTTGTGCTGGCTTAGGATCTGCGCAGACACCGTTGCCTTTGGCCTTGCCCCCACAACCTTCTCTGATTTAGACACCATGGGAGCGTTTTCCTCCACATCAGAGCTATCCTTGTGGGGCCTAAAGATGCTCTCCTCCTCATCGGAGCTAGCATAATCAACGCTCTCTAAATCCTCCTCCCTCTCTTTATCCTCATCGCCATCTTCACCTTCCTCATCACTGATCGCCGCCACCAGCGACTTTTCTTTTGTACTGTCCTGATCAGGCTGGGCCGACACCTGGGGAGCCGGGGCTCTAGCCCAGGCCGTGGACACCGCCACCTTGTTGGCAAAACTAAGGGGGCATGCCCTAGCCGGGTGGCCACTCTCCCCACACACATTGCATTTTACTTGACTCTTGCAGTCTGCTGCAAGATGTCCCAGCTCATGGCACCGAAAGCACTTCTTAGCTTGGCAATCCGCCACAAAGTGGTCTGGACTCCCACACTTGTGACAGATTCTCGGCTACCCATTGTAGTGGAACGAGACAGTGTTATTGCCAATTCTCATGGAGTTTGGCAGATGAGTTCTGATCTCTATCTTATACTGCCGAACTCCCGTCTTTATCTCGGGGAAGCCGATGTTTGCATGGGTAAGGAACCTAGCATCCTTGACTACCCCGAAACCCTTCAGCCGGTGGCGGACAAAATTGTCATCCAAATCCACCGGAATCCCAACTGCTGTGACAACAGTGATGCTAGACCCGTACTGCTCTACGTCTACCGACCTATCACTAGATAGGCTGGGGGCAAACTTAGGGCAGCCTGGGTGCGGAAGGTACTAGTAACTTCACACGCTCCCTTCCCCTTCCTGGCAATACCTTCTACGTCAACACGAGGGTTCACTCCGTGTTTTTGGAGTAGTTCAATCACATCTTTGAACTGATATTCGTCCTTATCCGGACACCCACACTCCTTTGGACAGGGTGAACATCCTAACTTAGAAGGTACAAAAGAAAATAAAGAAAATTAGAACCGGGTTTTTTCTTAGACAACTTGTCCTTACTTTTTTTGTTCTTTTTCTGGATCTCCCACTCTCCTGCCTCAGACTCAGAAGAGGCATGGAGAGGTCGCTTGGAGGCAACACTCTCCGCCTCCGACAGATCAATTACCAATGGGTTGGAGGGGATGGTTTCGTCCAAGTTAAGGTCTAGATCTGCCTCAGTGAGGACCTGGGGCAGGAGTTTGTTAGCCCCGTCCTCAGGCAGGGAGCCCAGGTCCCACTTATCATCCATTTTCCCGGATAAGGATGAGTCCGGTTCAGTGATTTGATCACCCACTTTCCCTGATAAAGGAAACTCCTGTTCACTGTGTTGTTTATCCGAGGCGTGGACCACCGCCTCTACCACTACCTTGTCACCCCCCATATTGTTGGGAGTAGATTGAGGGACGTTGAACATGTCAGGAGTAGACTGAGAGAGTTTTTGGACAGTTTGTACTGCCGACTCCTCGCCCCCCTCTCAACCTTCTCATCTTCCTCCTCCCCCTGTGATCCCTCCCCTTGTGGAGCCTCAGACTTCTCCTCCTCAGACTCAGAATCACTACTCACTTCAATCCTTTGTTTTAGAGATTCAGTGCTAATCTGAGGTCTAGCCCATGACGTGGACAAGGCCAACCTGTTAGCAAAACTCAGCTGGCAGCCACGCCCAGCATGTCCCTAGCCCTCCTCACCACAAACATTGCATTTTATACTGCGAGTGCAGTCTTCAGCCAAATGCCCAAGCTCTAAACACTTTGAGCATTTCTGCACCACACAGCTAGCAACGAAGTGTCCCTCCCCACCACATTTGTGGCACAACTTTGGTTGGCCCAGGTAGCTGAACGTCAACAACTCATCTCCCAACCTTATAGAGTTGGGTATGTGAGATTTCAATCTCATCCTATACTGACGGGTCCCCGTCTTCAATTCCGGGAACCCCTGACTCGCATATGTGGCGAATCTCCCGTTCAGAATTTCCCCGTAACTTTTCAGTCGGTGCCGGACGAAATTGTCGTCCAACTCAAGTGGGATACCCACCGCCGTGACAACTGTAACCCCAGCCCCGTATGTATTTACCTCTACGCTATCGTCCATGGCAATAGACGGGCAGAACCTGTGAAAGGCAGCCTGAGACTTAAAAGTTATCTCACACCTGCCCTTCTCTTTCTTTTGAATCCCCTCGATGTCAGAGGTGGGGATTCCATGACTAAGAACATCTGATACTCTTTTTAAAAAAAGTATTTTTATACTGTGTTTGGTAAGATAGAGCATATACTGTATTCTTATCAATTCCTTTGCCATAGGCCCATATCCACTGATACAAAGATTAAACTGTTCCCGGATACACTCAGCATTGCAGCACCTCACTCCCACCCGCCCTCTCGGCCCATCCCTATGCTATTTCCTAACTACATTTTTTGGGGGTTTTGTATTTTGTAATTTTTTTGGTTTTCCAATTTTCTACAGGTTACTACATACAGTGACAGGACAGATCACTAGAATCGCAGACGCAGCCTGTCACCCTCGGTCTTTGCCCAGCGTACGGAGTCGCACCACGAGGCCTCAAAGTTTGAAGCCCCGAGGCGGACAAACTCCGTACGCAATTTTGACCTCAATGACTCCTTAATAGATGTAATCAATTCCGTTTGTGAGGATTGCGACTGCTCAAACACTGCCTTGCATCGAGATGCCCATATCTTATGTTTCAGTACGGCAAAGATGTAGATCAGCACATTTTTCTTGCATTTTCCCAGGCCAGTGACCTGTTCAGCCGGAAGTCTGGCTGAACCCATCTTTTCGCAAAACCTTCCACCCAAGTCCATGTCTGCAGTACTGCATGGTCTACAGACTCTATCTGCCGGCAGTGTTGTCTGGGACAGTTAGAAGAACCTCTGTACAGCCACGTACCACCAACCAGGCCATTAGTCTTCAACGCCCCGTGCCCCACTTTCCATGAAATGTCTTACAGACGATTTTCAGATGTCAGAGAAAGTTCTGGCATACAGACATTGTGCCTTCGTGGTCACGTCCACAAGACCCCATCCTCCCTTTTCTGGGGGAAGGAACAGTGTCTGGCGTGAGACAAGTTTTCACACATTTCCACACACCTCGTCCTTGTTGGACGGGGTGTGCTGGTACTACACTAGTAACACTTGCATCGTGGTCCGAGAACGGACACGAGACTATCTTAGTACCAGTCGACAGGTCGTCAGATAGAGACATAAATCCTGTCTAACCTTGATCTTGTATTGTTAGACGGAGACCGCCAGGTGTATTCTAGCAGAGTCGGGTGTTCATCTCTCCAGGTATCTTTTAACTCAAGATCAGAAAATAGAGATCTGAGTTCTACTACATCCTGGGTGTGGGAGCTTGGACTAGCAGTGGAAGTGGTATAACGGTCTAGGGCGGGGTCTAATACACAGTTGAAATCTCCGGCCAGTACAGGGGTAGCGTTTGGGAACATATACTCGTGCAGAGATGAGAAAAATACTGCCCTCTCTCCAGCGGTGGACGGGGCATATACATTTACTACGTTGAATTTTGACACACCGTCGGAGATGAGGACTGAGATCACCCTGCCGTCAGAGTCAACATTGGACGACACTAGAGACCATTTTTGCGAAAGTAGTATTCCCATTCCTCTGGCAGAATTAGTGTGTCTTGTAGTCCGTGTTCAAGAGCGAGATGGGTCGTCTATTAGCAGATTTAAGGGGTCTCCTTTCTTTTAAAGAAGTGTTATGACACCTTCTCTCTGAGAGGGCGACAGTTTTCCTTCTCCCTCGTCAAGGCTTTCATTGAACACTTTCAGGAGCTCCGGCCGGTCCCACACTTTTCCAAAATTTTGCTTAAAACTCCTTTGGAAGGACATCGCAGCCAGGGGACTTACTGTTTTCCATTCCATTTCCCCACTGACGAGTCCAGTGTTTCACGTCGGCCAAGGTGGAGACGTGGCACTCCTGTAGGCATGCCACGTCTGCCCCATGTGTACGACAAAAATCAAAGACTACTTCCCTTTTTCCCCTATCTTTCATCCCATTCACATTTAAGGATAAAATTCTCAAGGCCATGTAAGAGAAGGTCAAGTTCCTATGTGCCCTTCGCCTTCGAGGCTTGGGGCTGGGGGACTTTTCCTTCTCCTTGCTATCGGGGCTGTTCCCTGACGGGAATAGTTCAATCTGGGAACCGAAACCCTCGGACTCCTCTGGTTCTTTTCCTTTCTTCTTATTTTTCCTCCTCCTTTTCTGAGTTTTCCACTCATCCAGAGTATCAGGCTCGGAGCCACCCTCCTCGCCCTCAGAGGAGCTATGGAGGTGCCGCTTAAACTTAATCTCATCCTCTGACAGAGCAATCACCAGAGGAGTGGTTGGTAATGACTCCTCCAGCTCAAGGTTCATATTCTCGTCCTCACCATCCGACACCTCCAACTGGGAGGTCATTTTATTATCCCCATCCTCTGGCAATGAGGGGTCCTTCTCAGGGGATGACTCTGGGAGGGAGAAGTTTTGTAGGGTCTTCTCTGGGAGGGAAAGGCCTTGTATGGCCTTCTCCGGGGGCTCAGAGTGCACCACCGTCTGTATGGCCTTCTCCGGCGGCTCAGAGTGCACCACCGCCTGTATGGCCTTCTCCGGCGGCTCAGAGTGCACCACCGCCTGTATGGCCTTCTCCGGGGGCTCAGAGTGCACCACCGCCTGCACTACCTGTACTACCTTCTCGCTCACCGCAACCTCGTTTTTCTCTTCCCCCATTCCCAACTCTACGCTAGACCTGTCATCATCTTCTTCATTGTCGCTGGATACTCCCGCAACCAGGGGTTTAGCGAGCAGTTCAGAAAGGGACGGGGCTTTCTCCCCAGCAGAATTAGGGAGTGACGTATTAGAGGGCTTGCCCCAAGCCGTAGAGAGAGCAACCTTGTTGGCGAAGCTCAACTGGCAGGCCCGCCCGGTGTGGCCCTCCTCCCCACAAACGTTACATTTGATGTTGTTCTCACAATCTCTAACAAGGTGGCCAATCTCAAAACACTTAGAGCATTTCCGTGCGACGCAGTCAGCCACCACGTGCCCTTGTCCACCACATTTGTGGCACACCTTCGGTTGCCCTACGTACTTAAACGTTATAATCTCATCCCCTAGCCTAATAGAGTTAGGGATGTGCGAGCTGGTTTTCATTTTATATTGACGGGCCCCCGTCTTCATCTCAGGAAACCCTTTGCTTGCGTACGTCACAAAACGGCCGTTGAGAACTTCCCCATAGGCCCTCAGTCTGTGACGGACATAATTGTCATCTGGCTCCATTGGGATACCCAGGGCTGTTACGATAGTAGCCCCCGCACCAAACGTATTCACTTCTATGTCGTCGTCTGTTGTCAGAGACGGACAACTCTTGTGGAAGGCCAGTTGTGTTTTAAACATTATCTCACAACGGCCTCTTCCCGTCTTCTGAATTTCTTCTACATCAGAGATAGGAATCCCGTGTTTTTCCAATAACTTCAACACGTCAGGTAACTCAGCATCATCCGCCTGACAGATACTCTTTTGTGAAAAGTATTTTTATACTGGGTTCAGAGCATATACTGGTTTCTTATCAATTCTTTGGCCAAAGGCCCATATCCACTGATACATACTAGACAAATTGATGATCGGCTCAGCAATGCAGCACATCATCCCACCCACCCTCTCGGTCCATCCCTACACCAATCCAAAAACACACACACAATTTTTATGGTTTTTCACATTTTATAATTTTTTTAGGTTTTCAAGTTTCTGACCTAGCCGACTAAGAGGACAGGATGGCTAAGCCTACAACTACAGGTGCACAGAAAAGTGCGAGGCATCCACGGCATCCAAGGTAACCCATGAGAAACCATCTGCCCAGGGACCAGTAAGCTTTGTGACCCCATTGCTGAGTCCACCTCTTCTTATCTTCTAGTGAGGAGACATGGCATTCCTGGAGGCATGCCACGTCAACCTGTTCTGATTTACACAAATCAAAAACTAAATCTCTCTTATTCCTGTCTTTCATGCCATTGACATTAAGCGTTAATATTTTCCATGCCATTACGGATTAGATGAAGGGGGTTAGCAGGGGCTTTAGGCTGGCTTCTTTTTGCCCGCCTTACCCCCCTTATTACCCCTGCTGGGCGCCCCTTTCATTTTAGTAGACTGCGACGACTCGCCAGATGACTGAAACATGTCAATCTGCGTGCCATAGCCTTCTGGGGTGGGATCCACCACCTTCTTCACTTTTTTGACTTTAGCCTCTTTAACTTTTGTCCAACTGTCCGAGGAGTCGTCCGACTCACTCAGATGGGGCCGTTTTGTCTCAGTCGGGTGTGGGGATTTTCGGGCGGATTCTCATCTATCATGAGCTCGCCCGACTCCTCCAGTGCCAGCCCGAGGCTGTAACCGGGTTCTGTCTCCTCGAGTGGGGTATTGGGCCATTTGTTTGCCCCATCCTCGGGCAGGGAGTCCTGCACCTTGAGGCTTGCGGGCGTCACATCAGTTTTTTGGGAGATGGTCTCCTTCGGAGCGGTGTGCAGTGACTTTGGACGAGTACTTTCGTCTTCGTCCATGCTCTCACCGTCCTCCCTCCCGTCATCAGCCCTTTCCTCATCCTCATTCTCCCTTTCCTTCTCACCTCACTTTCCCTATCCTCATCGCTATCACTGTCTACCTCACTGATGGCCTGAACTAGTGAGGTGCCCACAGTTTCATCCCGGGCAGGAGTCCGGGTCGAGGACTGAGGGGGTACGGCCTTTGCCCAAGCCGTGTTTAGGGTCAGTCTGCTGGCAAAACTAACCGTGCACGACTTCGAGGTGTGCCCTTCCCCCCCACAGGCATTACACTTAATTTCCTGTGTACAATCTTGGGTTTTGTGCCCTACCCCATGGCACCGCCAGCACGTGTCCGCCTTACAAGCGGTCACAAAGTGATCTTCACCGCCGCAGCGGTGGCACAGTTTTGGCTGACCGGCGTATCGAAAAGAGACAATGTCCTGCCCCACCCTGATCGTATTGGGCAAGTGCTTGGACAGCTTCATCTTGTACTGACGGGTTCCAGTCAAGATGTCCGGGAACCCCTGGTTGGCATGGGTCAGGAAGATCCCATCCAAAACTACCCCGTACTCTTTAAGACGCAGACGAATGTAGTTGTCGTCCAACTCTACAGGTATTCCAATCGCTGTGACCAGCGTTATACCGTTCCCATAGGTCTCTACATCTATGGACCTGTCTTTCTGTAAGGCCGGCGACACCCTCTGCAGGGTCGCCTGTGCCTTGAAGGTGACTTCACACGACTCTTTGCTCTTCCTCTGAATGCCCTGGATCTCCAGAGTGGAAACACCATGAGCGGTCAGTAAATCTATCACGTCCTTGAGCTGTGCGTTGTCCAACTCAAGGAACGTAATCTTCAACGAACGCCTGCGTGCGAACTTAGACATACTGACGGTTTCAAACGAGAAAAACGGGTAAATACTCTTTTTAAAAGTATGTTATATACATTACGTATCATACTGGTTCAAAATTCACAAAAAATATACACAACTGACGGCACAAACCTTCTCTGCTTGCGTACCGAAGGGGGCTCAGATCCC
>NW_017804142.1:15289-39149 GCF_001625305.1 Branchiostoma belcheri
GGGCCGAATTACTCCAAGTCTGTGAATCTATTCGTCTCAGTTCAAGGCCCAACCAGTACTTGGAGAAGCAGGAGCACGGGTGTTGCGGATCAGTGAAAACCTTCTTCAGGGTCTTCAACATTAAGGCCTTTGCCTTCAAGGGGACAGAGACCAGCCCAACTCCACCCTGGTCTTTGGGTAGGAGAAGGGTTTGTCTCTTTACCAGTTCTGTTTTCCCATCCCACATGAAGTTAAACATCTCCTTCTCTATCCGGCTTCGAACATTCGCCGGTAGAGGATATACAGGGGCCGTGTACCACAGAGTGGCTGACGCTAGCGAGTTCACAATCAAAGACTTTCCCATCAGGGTTAGTTTTCTTCCTCGCCATTGATCTAGTCTGGCCTTAAACTTGGTGAACCGCTGTAGCCATGCCTCCTCTGCCAGAGGGATGTTACCCACCGGGGTACCGAGCAACTTCAGGTATGTCGAGTCCCATCTCTTGATAGGGAAAGGTTTGTCAGACCTTCCCCTCCAGCTACCAAGCCACAATGCTTCGGTCTTCTGCATGTTGAGCTTGGAGCCCGTCCCTGATTCAAACTTCGAGATCAAGTGGAAAGTGCGAACGATGGACTCATCGTCTGACAAAACGATAGTGTTGTCGTCCGCATACTGTACAATTTTCGTCTCTTTTCCAGCACCACCCGGGAGGTGAACTCCCTTTATATGGGGGTCTACTCTGATTGCAGCCGCCAAGGGTTCTATGCATAGAACATAGAGGAGAGGGGAAAGGGGGACATCCCTGCCTCACTCCTCTTTCGACAGGGATAGACGATGAGAGATTACCATTAACTAACACATTGCTGGACGCCCCATTGTAGAGGGTGGCAATCCAGCTCCTGAACACAGGACCGAAGCCCAACTTTTCCAGGATGCTGACCATGAACTCATGGTCCACCCTATCGAAAGCTTTTTCTTGATCTAGGGCCAAAAAGACACACGGGAGGTCTTTATCGTTGGCATAAGCCGCAATGTCTCGGAGGAGACAAACACTATCTGTAATGGAGCGACCCGGTATCCCGCATGACTGGTCCGCATTGACCACCAGGCTAATCACTCGCTTGAGTCTATTAGCGAGTGCCTTAGCCAGGATTTTGTAATCCACATTCAAAAGCGAGATCGGTCTCTTGTTCGCAGGGTCCAGAGGATCCCCAGCTTTATCTAACAGGGTAATGATACCCTGCCTTTGCGACACAGTTAATAGACCGTCCCCTAGGCCTTCGTTGAAGACCTCTAGAATGTCTGGGCCTACTAAGTCCCAGAATTTATAATAGAACTCCTTGGGCAGCCCATCCGACCCCGGTGTCTTATTATTTGCCATGCCTTTAACGGCACTCAACAACTCCTCTGACGAGAGGGGTCTCTCTAAACAATTAGACACTTCCTCTGGGAGGGCAGTGTCCAACTTGTCTAAGAAAAATTCTCTATCCTCCAGGTTAAGCTGATCTTTTGTAAATAACCTGGTGTAAAAGTCGCGGAACACATCCGTGACTTCGTCTGTGGTGGACACAGTGTCCCCATTCTGATCTCTGATTTCCTTGATAAGCCTCTTCTTCCCTTTCTCTCTCTCACTTCTGAAAAAGAAGCGAGTGGGCTTCTCACCCTCTTCAAAGTTTTTTATTCTCGATCGGAGGCGCTGGCCTTCCAACCTATCCTGTACGAGTTTGTTAACCTTTTCCTTCGCCTGCTCATATTCCTTCAGAGCAGACGGAGTACGGTCTCCAGCGTTAAGGCGAGACCTGAGTAAATCTAGGTTCTTCTCCAGACTTTTCTGAATTAATGTAGCTTTGTGTTTCACAACCAAGTCCTTTATTCGGACTTTCACAGTATCCCACCAATCTCTCAGGGAAGGGTGGTCAGACTTTTGATCTTTCCAGCCTTTGTACTGCTCCTCCAATTCGTTGACAAAGAGGCAGTCAGACAAAGTTTTCGCGTTACATTTCCACACACCCCGTCCTTGCTGGACAGGGTGTGCCGGAACTACACTTGTGACATTTGCATCGTGATCCGAGAACGGACACGAAACGATCTTAGCGGCCGTTGACAGATCATCAGAGGCGTAAATTCTGTCTAACCTTGATCTTGTGTTGTTGGACGGAGACCGCCAGGTATATTCTAGCAGAGTCGGGTGTTCAACTCTCCAGGTATCTTTTAACTCAAGATCAGAAACTAGTGATCTGAGTTCCAGAAATACTCTTTTTGAAGTATGTTTATATACGCGAGTATCATACTGGTTCAACAATTAAGCTCAATGCGGGTTTACACCTCCACATCAGCCTTACTTATCTCTGATACACTGACCTCAGGGCAAATTTAGATCAAACAGCTACTCTACGTTTTTTGTATTCTCTATTTTATCATTTTTTGGTTTTTCAGGTACCTACTCAGTCACTTTGTGACATCTACCAGCTACAGTCTACAAGCAATGACAAGAAAATTATGTACAAGACACTCACATGCTACAATCTCACTGTGCAGTGTGCGATGTCTACAACGGCCCACGAGTGGCCCTCCGCCCAGGTGTCGATGAAGCGGGATGGGCCAAGCCTCTCAAACTCAAAGTGAAGCTTATCTGTCAGGACCCGCTCCAACTTAGAAATCAAGTCTTGGCCCGTGAAGTTTGTTCTCTCAAAGGCGTCCTGGCAGCGGGACCTCCAGATCAAGGACCTAGTGATCGCCGCCAGGGCTTCCAGGACCTGCCTTGTCCGCTTGGGCATTGGCTGGGACACTATCCCTCTCAGGGCCAAATCCCGCGGTAGTCCGTACCCATGCAAGATACGTCGGTGTATGAGGCCTTCCACCCAGCCCCACACCTCTGAGGACACCGTACACTCCCAGAAGAGGTGCAAAAGGCTTTCTACCATGGAACAACCTCTCCGGGGGCACTTGTCGTTGGCGATATAGCCTCTCCAGGATTTAAGCTTCTGCCTCGTTTTCAGACCGTCATGGACTGTGAGCCAGGAGAGTATTCTGTCCCACTTCTCCACAACGGGGTTGTGAACGGCCTTCCACACCGATTGCCAATCGATACGTGGGTCGACCAGGACACATCTCGGGGTGGTGTTTTCTGCCTCCAAGAGAGCAGAATATAACGACATTGTGCTGCAGGTGTTCCAGTCTATTACCACACCTCTGTCACTGATGTCCTTCAAGTACTGGAAGACTTTGTCGTAGTGTGGAGGTCTATCTGGAGAGTGCGGGGCAGTGTTACTCCACGACTCTGGATCGATACGTCGGAGGCTTAAACCCAGCCAGTAGTGGACGTATCTACTGGTCGGGAGGTGGGGTTGGACCAAAGCTTTGTGGATGCACTTTAACATAAGGGCCTTGGCCTTGATAGGGATGGAAACCAAGCCCAGGCCTCCCTTCTCTTTGGGCAACATAAGAGTCCGTCTGTTGACCATCTCTGTTTTGCCGTCCCAGACGAACTGGAACATCTCCTTCTCTATCCTGACCTTAACCGAATCTGGGAGGGGGTATACCGGAGCGACATACCACAAGGTAGCTGCTGCCAGGCTATTAATGATCAGGGCCTTGCCAAAGAGGGTGAGTTTCCTCTCTCTCCACTGTGCAAGTCTTTCCTTGAATTTCGCAAAGCGAAGCATCCAAGCCTGCTCGGCAAGGAGTGCGCTACCGATCGGTGTTCCAAGTATCTTGAGGTGCGACGAAGTCCAGCCACTTGGTTTGTCCCTTCGCCCCCTCCAGCACCCTAGCCACAGGGCCTCGGTTTTGCCGAAGTTCAACTTGGACCCTGTGGCCGCCTCAAATTTCTTAATTGTGTCGAAGGTTTTGCTGATCGACCAGTCGTCCGAGAGGATGCAGGTGTTGTCGTCCGCGTATTGGACCAACTTCGTTTCCTGTCCTCCACTCCCGGGGATCTGTACACCCCTGATGTCCGGGTCTGCCCGAATCGCCGCAGCGAGCGGCTCTAGGCAGAGGACGTACAACAGCGGGGACAGAGGGCACCCCTGCCTTACACCTCTACCGACACTGACCGCATCAGACACAAACCCGTTAACCAGGACTTTGCTGGACACATTGGTGTACAGTACCTGTATCCAGCGTTGGAAACTAGGTCCGAAGCCCAGTCTGTTCAGGACTCTACCCATATACTCGTGATCAACCCTGTCGAAGGCCTTCTCTTGGTCTAGCGCAAGGAAGACACAGGGAAGATTTTTACTATTAACATATTCTGTTATGTCACGCAGAAGCGTGACACTGTCCTCTATCGACCTGCCTGGTATGCCGCAGGATTGGTTGGAGTGTACTACCTCCTGGGCAACAGATTTCAGCCGGTTTGCTAAGGCCTTTGACAGTATTTTATAGTCGACATTCAGGAGGGAGATTGGTCGCCGGTTAGCCGGGTTTAACGGGTCTCCCTTTTTCTCTATGAGGGTGATGATGCCTTCCCTCTGTTGGGAGGACAACTGACCTGCTTGGACCCCTTCGTTCAGTACGTCTAACAAGTCCTGGCCCAATAGGGCCCAGAATTGCAGGTAAAACTCTTTTGGGAGGCCGTCAGACCCTGGAGACTTATTGTTCTCCATACCTTTGACTGCCTCTTCCAACTCCATGAGGGAGAGAGGCCTTTCCAGGCGAGCAACGCTATCCCCCTCAAGGGATGCACTCAAGCCATTCAGGAAATGGTCCTGATCTGTTTGGTTTAGCTGATCTGGTGAATACAATTCCTTATAGAAGTCCTGGAAGACCCCCAGGATTTCATCTGAGGCAGTGGTTACTGTGCCATCAGGCTTTCTAATGCTGGGAATGGACTTCTTTTCGCCTCTCTTTTTTTCCGCTCTAAAGAAGGAGCGAGTGGGCTTTTCATCCTGCTCGACCTGTGTAATTTTACTGCGGAGGCGCTGTCCCGCCAGTTTGTCTTGAATATACTTATTCACCTCTTCCCTCGCCTCTTCATAGTCTTTCAAGGTTTGGGGGGAGGTGTCCCCGGAATTCAGCCGAGACCGAAGCTGGTCTACTCTTCTTTTTCTATCTCTTTGTAAGGCAGCGAGTGTGCGTGCCTTTTCTCTTGAGCACTCTATTAAAAGATCTTTGGCTTGCTGTTTCATATGGGTGTTCCCCCTTCTGCTTTTGCCACCCGGGATACTGTGCTTTGAACTTCACGGCAAAAACAGGGTCCGATAGAACGGTGGTGTTGCATTTCCAGATGCCTTGCCCTTTCCTCACAGTCACTGGCGGCTTGGTGGAAACTGCCACCGCATCGTGATCTGAGAAGGTACAAGGCACAATGACCGACCTGAAGTCAAGGCCATCGGGTACATAGATCCTGTCCAGTCTTGATCTAGTACTATTGGAGGGAGATCTCCACGTGTACTCAATCTCTGAGGGGTGTTCTACCCTCCAGGCATCAATCTCCTCCAAGTCGTCAATGAGGGACCTAAGCTCTCTCACGTCCTGAGTTCCAGACCCGGCCGTTGTGGCCGACGCAGACGACCGGTCCCTGGCCGGGTCTAGAACGCAGTTAAAATCGCCTGCCAAAACTAAAGTTGCGTTTGGGAACATGTACTGGTGGATAGTGGCGAAGAACGTCTGTCTCTCCCCAGCGGAACATGGGGCATACACATTTACAATATTATAAGTGGACAGACCATCTGAGACCAGAACTGAGGCGACTCTGCCCTCCGTGTCTACGTTAGAGGCGCGAAGGGACCATCTGGAGGATAGGAGGATCCCGACCCCTCTAGCTGAGTTTGTCCCCATGCACATACACAGGTTTGGCCCCACTGCCTCCACCACTGTTTCTTGTCTGCCACGGTGGAGACGTGGCACTCCTGCAGGCATGCCACGTCCGCACCGTTGGTTCGACAAAAATCCAAGACTTGGGCACGCTTACACCTGTCTTTCATGCCATTAACGTTAAGCGTAAGAATCTTTAAGTCCGTAGCCATTCCGGGTCAGGTAAGGGGCATCAAGGCATCAGTGTTTGTGACCATTTCTCCCACCTCTCCTCCTGTGGGAGTGAGGGGGTTTTTGTTTCTGTTCAACTTGCTGGTCATCGGCGGAAGAGGGGTAGAGCTCGATCTGGGTTGACTCCCCGTCGCTCTCCACCACCGTCTTCTTTGTCTTTTTGCCTTTTACTTTCCCCTCTTTTATGTTGCCCGAGGAGTCCTCGGACTCGCTCGAGTGCTGGCGTTTGGCCTCACTTGAGTTCGGCCGATCGGGTGGGTTCTCGTCAATGACGAGTTCATCTGACTCTTCTAGCATCAGGCCTAGGCTGTCGCCTGGCTCTGTTCGTTCTGGGGTTGACTCGGGCATTTTATTTGCCCCATCCTCTGGGAGCGACTCGTCTGCCTTAAGACTGGCAGGAGTATTATCGCTCTCCAGGGGGGACTTGTTCCTTGGGAGGGACTCTTTGGGGGGAGGGCGTGCCCCCTGGATAAGAACAGATACTCTTTTTAAAAGTATGTTATATACATTACGTATCATACTGGTTCAAACAATTCGGCGCGAGGCGGGTATACACCTCCACCCCGGCCTTACATATCTCTGACACAATCGCCACAATACAAATCCAAATCAAATAACTACTCTACTTTTTTTTGGATTTTCTATTTAATCATTTTAACTTTTACATTTTATCATTTTTTTGGTATTTCTCAAATTTACAGCTTTACAGTACAGTGGGTGGCATCCACATCCACCCACGAGTGGCCTTCCGCCCACACTTCATAAAACCTCCCCGGGCCCAGGCGCTCAAACTCGAAATGAAGCCTCTCTGTGAGGCGGATCTCCATTCGATGAATTAAGTCCTGGCCCGAGGTTTGCTTGCGCTCGAAGGTAGCATCGCACCTCGAGCGCCATATAACAGATCTCGCAATGGCTGCAATAGCCTCAAGGACTTGCCGTGTCCTTCTAGGCATGGCCTGGAAAACCTGACCAAGCAAGGCAAAAGCACCAGGCATCATAAAGCCTGCCAGGATTCTTCTATGGATAAGGCCTTGTACCCAATTCCACAACTCGGCGGGTACACTGCACTCCCAGAACAGGTGAGTTACGTCTTCCGACATCACACAGTTGTCTCTGGGGCACGTGTCGTCAGCGACGAAGTTCCTCCAAGACTTGAGCTTTCGCCTTGTCTTGAGGGAACCGTGTGCCGTGTGCCAGGCCAGCATCCTGTCCCACTTTTGGAGCAGCGGGTTGTGCACTGCTTTCCAAACAGCCGCCCAGTCCCGGTTGGGGTCCTCTCGGACACACTTGGGCACTGTGCCCTCCGACTTCAAGAAGCCGTGGTGCACGACTCCCAATCAATAATGATCCCCTGACTTTCCAACTTTTGTAGGAGTTGGAAGACGTAGTGAGGAGGCCGTTCCATGGCGTGGGGAGCAGAGTTCCTCCACGTGCTCGGGTCAATCCGCCTTAGACTAAGGCCCAACCAATAGTGAGTATAGCAACTCGTCGGGACGTGGGGATCCATGAGGGCCTTCTTAACAGACTTGAGGAGGAGGGCGTTGGCTTTGTGCTGTATTGAGACCAACCCCAGCCCTCCCTCCTCCTTCGGGAGATAGAGGGTTTCCCTCTTAACCATCTCAGTCTTCCCGTCCCACAAGAAGTCGAACATCGCCTTCTCTATTTCTTCCTCACTGAGTTTGGAAGGGGGTATACTGGGGCCACATACCAGAGTGTGGCCAAGGCCAAACTGTTCAGGACTAGTGCTTTACCAAACAAGGTAAGCACTCGGTCTTTCCACTGAACCAGTTTGTCCTTAAATTTGGCAAATCTCTGCAGCCAAGCCTGTTCGGCAAGCTGCAAGTTGCCCACCGGAGCTCCCAGAATCGTTAGGTGGGACGAAGACCAGCCCCCGATGGGGAAGGGTTGGTCTTGGCGGCCTTTCCAACTACCCATCCAAAGTGCTTTGGTCTTGCCAAAATTTAACTTGGAGCCAGTGGCCGTCTCAAATCTTTTGAGAGTGTCGAAGGTCCTATTGATAGACACTTCGTCAGACAGGACGCAGGTATTATCGTCCGCGTATTGGACCAGTTTGGTCTCCTGTCCAGACCCTCCGGGGACTTGCACCCCTTTGATATCCTTGTCCGCCCTGATAGCGGCGGCCAGGGGCTCTATACACAACACGTATAGCAGGGGCGACAAGGGGCAGCCCTGTCTGACCCCTCTGCCGATGGGGATCGAGGACGTAAGGTCCCCATTCACTAGGATCTTGCTGCACACACTTGTGTACAGGGTTTCAACCCAACTCGTGTATGTGGGGCCGAAACCCAGTCTTCCCAAGACCTCGATCAGGTATTTGTGATCCACCCGATCAAAGGCCTTTTCCTGATCTAAGGCGATCAGGACACAAGGGGAGTTCTTGCTATCGACATACGCAGCTATGTCTCTCAATAAAGTTGTGCTGTCCCTCTATGGTGCGGCCTGGAATCCCGCAGGACTGGTCTGTGTGCACCACTTCGGATACCACACTCTTCAGTCTGTTTGTCATTGTCTTTGACAAAATTTTGTAGTCCACGTTGAGTAGGGAAATAGGTCTTTTATTGGCCGGGTCAAGGGGATCACCCTTCTTGTCCAGCAGGGTGACCACTCCCTCCCGCTGTGAGGTGGACAAGAGACCTTCGTTCAGACCCTCATTGAGGACATCTAGTAGATCCTGGCCCAGGGTGGGCCAGAACTGCTGGTAGAATTCCATTGGCAGCCCATCGGAGCCAGGAGTTTTGCTATGTGCCATTTCCTTGAGCGCAGCTCCCAACTCCTCCAGGGAGAGGGGCCGGTCAAGGAAGTTACGACTGCTATCTGAAAGCGAAGCCTCGAGATGGTCAAGGAAAGAGGCTTGCTCCTGACCATCGGTCTCACCAGCTCTATATAAATTAGAGTAAAAATCTTCGAAGGTGTCCAGGATGCCCTCTCTGGACGACACAGTGTCGCCCTCGGGGTTCCGTATCTCCTGGACTACCTTCCTCGCCCCCTTCTCGCGCTCTGTCTTAAAGAAAAACCTCGACGGCTTTTCGTCTTCTTCGAAAGATCGGACTTTACTGCGGAGTCGCTGACCCTCAAGCCGGTCCAGCACAGTTTTGTTTAGCCGTTCCCTTGCCTCCTCATATAATTTAACCGTATCCGGGCACTCTCCCTCCGAATTTAGGCGGGATCTGAGTTGATCCACCCTGGAGGCAAGATCTCTTTCAATGAGGCGTTCATTCTTAGCCCTTCTTTTGGAGTGCAGGATTATTAAGTTTTTGGACCTTGTCTTTACATCCTCCCACCATGACCTCAGACCGTCATGCGAAGGAATATCTTCCCTCCAGTTTTGGTATTCTTCCACAAATTCTTTTTCGAAGAGAGGGTCCTTCAGGACGTTGGTGTTGCATTTCCAAACGCCTGGACCACGTTTCACACCCAAGGTGGGAGTAACATTTAAAAGTACCGTATCATGGTCTGAAAAGGGGCAGGACTGGATGACAGAAGTGCAGGTCAGGGGGTCGGCTATGTAGAATCTATCCAGTCTGGACATAATGCGTTTGACTTGGATCTCCAGGTAAAGTCTCTCTTGCCTGGGTTATCTCGCCTCCAGACATCCACCAAGCCCAAGTCCTCGCAAAGACTTTGAAGCTCGACGATGTCCTGAGTTCGAGAACGTGGGGTAGACGGCTGGACAGGATGTCTGTCCATGTCTGAATCCAGCGTGCAATTAAAATCCCCCGTGATAATAAGGGCCGCATTAGAGTACATGTACTGATGGATACTGGCGAAAAACTCCGCTCTCTCCGCTGGGGTACCAGGGGCATACAAATTAACAAGGTTGTATTTCTTCTCATCAACCTCCAGCAATGCAGACACTACTCTGCCCTCAGTATCCGAGCGGTGAGACAAGAGCCTCACCTTGGGCGACAAAAGGATCCCCACTCCCCGGGCCGAGTTCGTGCCCAGAGACCAGATAGCCCTGCCGCCCCATTGTCTCGTCCACTCTTTCTTTTCTTTCAAAGTAGAGACGTGGCACTCTTGTAACGCCGCCACGTCTACTTGCTTACAGAGATCAAAGGCCAGGTTGCGCTTATCCCTGTCCTTTAGACCATTTACATTCAGAGAGAGAAATCGTAAGTCGAGGTTCGGGCCGGGTCTGTTAAGGGTGTCATCCATAGATAGTGGGCTTAGGATTTTTTCTTGCCTGCCTTCCCTCTCTTTCTCACATGAGTTCTAGGGGGTTGACCTTGCTGAGAGGCTTCAGGGGATGAGGGGAACATGTCAATTTGGGTGCCAAACTGCCCCTTTTCCTCCTCAACCTTCTTAGGCTTCTTAGTTTTATGTTTTGACTCAAGTAGGGAAACCGAACCAGAGGAGTCGGAGGACTCGTCAGCCCCACTATGCTCACTTGAGTGGGGACGCTTACTGAGTTGGGGTGCGCTAACCTCACCCTCTGACTCGTCAATCATCAAATCCCCAGTACCTTCTAGCTCCAGGTGAAGGGAGTCAACCTCCATGTCGGGCTTGTCCTCTTCACTTAGCTGTGAGGACATTTTGTTTGCCCCATCCTCTGGTAGGGATGGGGACAGGGAGGGGCTTTGGCTCTTGAGCTGGGCACCCTCCTCCTCAGAGGACTTAGGGACTGCCTTTAGGGAAGGGCTTTGGCTCTTGAGCTGGGCACCCTCCTCATCAGAGGACCCATCCCCATTGTCACCGGAGTCGTCTACTCCCTCCATATCGCCATCACCATTCTCAGCACCCATCTCGTCCCCACTTTCCTCGTCCCCGCTAACGGATTCGACAAGTGGGCGAGTGGGCTTCACCACTGAAGTCTGGGCAGGAGCCTGGGGGGCTGGGGCCTGAGCCTGCTTTGGGGCTGGGGCCTGAGCCTGCTTTGACCATGCTGTGGTCATGGCCAGTCTGTTAGCAAAGCTCAGATTGCATGACCTGGAGGTGTGCCCTTCCTCCGAACACACATTACACTTTATGCTGCCCTCACAGTCCACGGTCTTATGACCAACTTGGTGGCACCGGCCGCATTTGTCGACCTTGCAGGCCGCCACGAAGTGGTCCTGAGCCCCACAACGGTGGCACAACCTGGGCTGGCCGGGGTACTTAACCGATACACTGTCACTCCCCACCCTTAGCACGTTAGGGATGTGCTTGGACAGCGACATCTTGTATTGTCTGGTGCCCGACTTGATCTCCGGGAAGCCCCTGTTGGCATACGTCAGGAACTTCCCATCAATGATCTTGCCGTACTCCTTGAGGCGATGACGGATGTAATTGTCATCCACCTCCAGGGGCACCCCCATGATGTTTACCAGGGTGACACCGTTCCCGAACAGTTCTACATCTAAGTCAGGGTCACCTGACAAGGACAGTCCTACCCTATTCAGGGTGGCAGAGGTGTTGAAGGTGACTTCACACCTCCCGTTACCCTTATTCTGTATCCCATCTACCTCAGTCTTGAGATTGACCCCATGCTTCGTGAGAAGCTGAATCACATCTTCGAACTGGGCCTCATGCTTCAGTAGGAAGGTGATACCTGCACTCCTCTGTCTATTAAACTTGGAAAGCGCAGGGGGCATGATGTAACCCTCTACTATTACTCAGAACGTACAAAGTAAACTAAAGAAAAGGTGGGGAAGCAGAAGGAAGTAAAGAAAAGGCGGAAAACTAGAAGAAAGTGGGTGAGACTTCAATACTCTTTTTAAAAGTATGTTATATACATGACGTATCATACTGGTTCAAACAATTCGGCGCGAGGCGGGTATACACCTCCACCCCGGCCTTACATATCTCTGACACAATCGCCACAATACAAATCCAAATCAAATCACTACTCTACTTTTTTTGGATTTTCTATTTTATCATTTTTTGGGGTTTTTAGGTATACACATCAGAAAAAATCACAAACCTGCCTGTTGCAGGAAAAATTATAAACAGGCAGAAAAATCACAAACGAATGGAACAATGTGCAACATCCACATCGATCCACGAATGGCCTTCTCCCCAGATGGAGAAGAACCTACTAGGCCCAAGACTAGTAAATTCAAAGGTGAGTCTATCTGAAATGACTTTTCTCAATCCTTCGATCAGGTCGTTACCCGAATGATGGGCCTTCTCAAAAACAACCAAACACCTGGAGCGCCAGACATATGCCCTGGATATCACCGAGAGGGCCTCTAAGACTACTCGCGTCTTCTTGGGGGTGTTTGAGGGTACCTCCCCACGCAACGCAAAAGCAGCAGTGAGACGAAAGCCCTTGAGGATCCTCTTGTCAACGAGGTGTTCCACCCAAGCCCACATCTCCTGCACTACCGCACAGTCCAGAAAGAGATGTTCAACACTCTCCGACTGTGTACACCCACGCCTAGGGCAAGTACTACTGGCTACCAGGCCTCTCCAGGAGTGTAGCTTCTGCCTGGTCTTCAGTGCATCGTGAAGGGCTTTCCAAGACACAATCTTGTCCCATATGGCGTTCAGAGGGTTGTGAACAACCCGCCACACCACAGTCCAGTCCACCTGAGGGAAACGTTGGATGCACCTCGGCACAGAGCCCTCCGCCTCCAGTAGTGTGTTGTAGAGGACGGAGACAGAACCAGATTTCCAGTCAAAGGACGGACAACTCTCAGATACACTGGTGATCAGGTCCCTGATCACCTTGTAGTGCGCTGGTCTGTCAATGGAGTGAGGTGCCGAGTTCGACCAAGAGTCTGGGTCAATGTGCCGCAGACTGATACCAAGCCAATAGTGCACGAACCTCATGGCAGGGTCCTGCGGGAACAACAGGGCCTTGCGAACGCATTTCAACAAGATTGCGTTGGCCTTGAGACGTACGTCTACTAGGCCAACTCCACCCTTCTCCTTGGGTAGAAACATGGTTCTCCTGTTAACCAGTTCCGTCTTTCCATCCCAAACGAATGTAAACATTTCCTTCTCTATCTTCCGAAGGACCGACTGCGGGAGAGGGTACACGGGCGCTGCGTACCACAGCGTGGCTGCGGCTAAGAAATTCACCACCACAGCTTTCCCAAACAGTGTGAGTTTTCTGTCCTCCCACTTCGTCAACTTCTCCTTGAACTTGGCGAACCTCTTCAACCAAGCCTCCTCCGCCAGAGGGATGTTACCCATTTGGGTGCCAAGGATCACGAGGAAGGAGGAGGTCCACCTCTTTATAGGGTAGGGTTCGTCCCTCCTTCCCCTCCAGCAACCTAGCCAAAGGGCTTCGGTCTTTCCCATATTTAGTTTGGAGCCTGTGCCGGACTCGAACCTCCCCAGAGTATGGAAGGTGCGATCGACGGAATACTGATCCGTGAGCACGCATGTATTATCGTCAGCATATTGCACCAACTTGACTTCTGCTCCATCCCCACCAGGGATCTGTACCCCTTTTATATCAGGATCAGCACGAATTGTTGCCGCCAGAGGCTCCAGGCAGAGGACATAGAGCAAGGGAGAGAGAGGGCACCCCTGTCTAACTCCTCTACCAATGTTGACCGGGTCCGACAGGAACCCGTTAACCAACACTTTACTAGTGACGTTGGTATATAAGGCCCGAATCCATCTCTGGAAGTTTGGGCCAAACCCCAGTTTGTCAAGCACCTCGACCATGTAACGGTGGTCTACACGGTCAAATGCCTTTTCCTGGTCCAAGGCCAGGAAAACGCAGGGCAGATTTTTACTGTTAACGTATTCTGCCACGTCCCTCAGGAGGGTAACACTATCTTCGATGGATCTACCTGGGATGCCACAGGACTGATTGGGATGAACCACCTCCTGGGCAACCCGTTTCAGGCGGTTAGCCAACGCCTTAGACAGGATCTTGTAATCGACATTCAGCAGGGATATTGGGCGGCGATTCGCCGGGCTTAGGGGGTCCCCCTTTTTCTCTAACAGTGTTATAACACCCTCCCGCTGCTGCGAGGACAACTGACCAGCCGTAAAGCCCTCATTCAAGACTTCTAACAAATCCTGGCCCAGCAGAGGCCAGAACTGCGAGTACCACTCTTTCGGGAGGCCATCTGACCCGGGGGATTTGTTATTCTCCATCCCCTTCATTGCCTCCTCTAGTTCTGTGAGGGAGAGGGGCAATTCCAGACTGGATGCACTATCCACTGGGAGAGTGGAGTCCAGGTTATTTAGAAAATACTCTTTGTCGGGCTGGTTCAGCTGATCAGCCGTGTACAAGTCCTCATAAAAGTCGTGGAACACGTCCAGTATTTCTTCAGGGCTGGACACCACTATTCCGTCAGAGCTTCTGACACTGGGGATGATTTTCTTTGCCCCCCTTGTTCTCTCCGCCTGAAAGAAGGAGCGAGTTGGCTTCTCGTCCTCTTCAAAGTGTTTAACTTTGCTTCTCAGGCGTTGACCTGCCAGTTTGTCCTGGATGGCCTTGTTCACTTCTTCCCTGGCTTCGTTGTACTCTCTCAGGGTCTGAGGAGAAGTGTCTCCTGCATTCAACCTAGACCTAAGGAGGTCTACCTTCCGTTCACTGTTTTTATGAATGGAGGCTAAGAGGCGGGCTTTCCTCTTGGAGTACTGGATAACTAGCTCTTTCGCCCTTAACTTCACATCGTCCCACCAGGCACGCAGAGACTGATATTCAGCTCTCGACTCGCGCCATGTCTGGTACTGATCAGTGAAGTCTAGGATAAACCCAGGGTCTGTCACCACAGAGGTGTTGCATTTCCAGAGGCCTCTCCCCCTCTTCACCCCATTAGCCGTTTTAAATGCTGTGACCACAGCGTCGTGATCCGAGAACGTACAAGGTTCGATGACGGACTCGGATTCTAGCCCAACAGGGATGTATATCCTATCTAGCCTTGATCTGGACGCGTTGGAGGGAGACCTCCATGTGTATTCTAACTCGGTGGGGTGTTCCTCCCTCCACGCGTCCGATAACTCGAGATCAGAGACTAGAGCACTGAGCTCCTTCACGTCCTGGGCGCCACTGCCAGGTACAAAGACAGAAGCGGACGTTCTATCTTTGCCCGGATCTAAGACACAGTTGAAATCTCCCACAACTACTAACTCTGCATTTGGAAACATATACCGATGTAATGAGGCAAAGAATGTCTTCCTTTCCCCAGATGTGCCCGGGGCGTACACATTAACCACATTGTAAGTGGACTCCCCGTCTGAAATTAAAACAGATACCACTCTGCCCTCCGTGTCCACCTTGGAGTCACGCAGAGACCACCTGGGGGACAGGAGAGTCCCCACACCTTTTGCAGAGTTGGTGCCCAGTGACCAGACACCCACACCCCCCCACTGTTTTGTCCAGAACTTCTTGTCCGCCAAGTTGGAGACGTGGCATTCTTGGAGACATGCCACGCCTACCTTCCTAGCTCGACAGAAGTCAAATACTTGGGACCTTTTTACACTATCTTTCATCCCATTAACGTTGAGGGTTAGAATTCGTATGTCGGTAGCCATGCTAAGTTCGTGAGGATGTATTCCGTCCGAGGGTTTCAATCAATCAGTGCCTATGTTTCCTGGACTTTCTGCTAGTTCTGCTGTTGCGACCCTTCGTCCTCTTTCCGGAGTTGGACTCCTCTCCGGACGAGGTGCTAGTGAACTGATCGATTACCAGTTCCTCCGACAGGGGCAACTCCAAGCCCAAGGAAGTGCCTGGCTCGGTCAGCTTACCGGAGTCCGGGAGCTTGTTGGCCCCGTCCTCCGGCAAGCCGGCGAGGATCAGACTACCCGTGTTGGCGGGCTCCTCGGCACTACCTACGAACATATCAGTCTGGCTGTCTGCCAGTTCACCCCCACCCTGGGCCACTTCCATCTCCATGCCAGACTCTTTGGCCTGTGCTGGCTTAGGAGATTCTCTGTCTTGTGCTGGCTTAGGCTTAGGATCTGCTGTGGGCGCAGACACCACTGCCTTAGGCCTTGCCCCCACAAACTTCTCTGGCTTAGACACGATGGGAGAGCTTCCCTCCACATCGGAGTCATCCTTATGGGGCCTAAAGATGCTCTCCTCCTCATCGGAGCTTGCATAATCATCAACGCTCTCTAAATCCTCCTCCCTCTCTTTGTCCTCATCACCATCCTCACCTTCCTCATCACTGATAGCCGCCACCAGCGACTTTTCTTTTGTATTGTCCTGATCAGGCTGGGCCGACACCTGGGGAGCCGGGGCTCTAGCCCAGGCCGTGGACACCGCCACCCTGTTGGCAAAACTAAGGGGGCATGCCCTAGCCGGGTGGCCACTCTCCCCACACACATTACATTTTACTTGACTCTTGCAGTCTGCTGCAAGATGTCCCAGCTCATGGCACCGAAAGCACTTCTTTGCCTGGCAATCCGCCACGAAGTGGTCCGGACTCCCACACTTGTGACAGATTCTCGGCTGCCCGTTGTAGTGGAACGAGACAGTATTATTGCCAATTCTCATGGAGTTTGGCAGATGAGTTCTGATTTCTATCTTGTACTGCCGTACTCCCGTCTTTATCTCGGGGAAGCCAAGGTTTTCAATACTCTTTTGAGAAAAGTATTTCATATACTGGGTTCAGAGCATATACTGTTTTCTTATCAATTCTTTGGCCAAAGGCCCATATCCACTGATACATACTAGACAAATTGTTGGTCGGCTCAGCACTGCAGCACATCATTCCCACCCACCACTCTCGATCCATCCCTATGCTCTATTCTACATTTTTATGGTATTTCTTTTTTCTAGTTTTTTTGGATTTTCAAGTTTCACACACACACAAAATTTACAGGCGCACATCCAAGTGCGCAACATCAACATTTGCCCAGGAGTGTCCGTCGGCCCAGGTCGAATAGAAGCCAGCCGGACCAAGCCGGGCAAACTCAAAGGTGAGCTTGTCAGCTATCACCTTCCTCACCCCCTCGATCATGTCACTGCCAGAGTAGTTTGCTTTCTCAAAGACCACTGCACACCTAGTGCGCCAGACAAAGGCCCGGATAAGGACAGATAGGGCCTCCAGTACAAGACGGGTCTTTTTGGGGGCGCCTTGTGGCACTACCCCCCTCAACGAGAACTCAGGTGACAGATGAAAGCCCGGGAGAACTCTTCTGTGGATAAGATGTTCTACCCACAGCCACATCTCTTCCACCACTGCACATTCAGAAAAGAGATGTGCAACGGTCTCCACACGTTGGCAACCACGCCTGGGGCACTCACTGTTCGCAATCAAGCGCCTCCAGGAATACAACTTCTGCTTCGTCTTGAGTGCGTCGTGGACCGCGCTCCAAGTCACAATCTTATCGCGAACCGCGTTCAAAGAGTTGTGAATCCCCCGCCAAACAACGGGCCAGTCCACGTTCGGGGCACTCTCTACACACCTGGGCACGATGTTCTCTGCCTCCAGGAGGGTGTTGTATAGGGAAGAGACCGTGCTGGACTTCCAATCCATGTCAGGAGTATTTCTCGAGATGGACACAATCAAGTCTCGAATCACATCGTAGTGAGGGGGTCTATCAAGGGAGTGGGGGGCAGAGTTAGACCAAGACTCTGGGTCGATTTGACGCAGACAAGTACCCAACCAATAGAGTGTGAATCGCGAAGATGGACTTTGTGGGTCCAGCAAAGCCTTACGAACACACTTCAGCAAGATGGCATTTGCCTTAGCTCGAACATTTACTATACCAATTCCACCCTGTTCCTTGGGCAGGTATAGTGTACTTCTTCTCACCATTTCAGTCTTGCCATCCCAAACGAAGGCAAACATCTCCTTCTCAATCTTCCTACAGACAGACTGTGGAAGGGAGTAGACTGGCGCTGCGTACCAAAGTGTGGCCGCAGCCAGGCAGTTTACAACCACTGCCTTACCAAAGAGTGTGACTTTCCTTCCTTCCCACTCCTTAAGTTTGTCCTTAAATTTAGCAAAACGTTGCATCCAGGATTCCTCCGCCAGAGGTACATTTCCAACCTGGATACCCAGAATCTTGAGAGAGGAGGAAGTCCACCTTTTTATGGGATAAGGCTCGTCCCTCCTCCCTCTCCATTCACCTAGCCACAAGGCCTCAGTCTTTCCTAAGTTTAGTTTAGACCCCGTGCCAGACTCAAATCTCTGCAGAGTGGCAAAGGTGCGATCAATAGAGTGCTGATCAGACAAAACACAGGTATTGTCGTCAGCATATTGGACAAGTTTTACCTCGCTGCCCGCCCCTCCAGGCAGTTGGACCCCCCTTATTTGAGGGTCCGCCCGGATGGCGGCAGCTAAAGGCTCCACACACAAGACGTATAACAGAGGGGAAAGCGGACAACCTTGCCTAACCCCCCTACCTATTGGGATGGAATCCGACAAATGTCCATTCACCAAAACTCTGCTCGACACTTCGCAGTACAACGCCCCGACCCAGCTCTTGAACCGAGGTCCAAAGCCGAGTCTGTCAAGCACATCAGCCATGAAACCGTGGTTTACCCGGTCGAAAGCTTTTTCCTGATCCAAGGCCAGGAAAACACACTTGGTATTTCTACCGTTCACATATGCTGTGATATCCCTAAGAAGGGTGAGACTGTCTTCAATGGAACGCCCAGGAATACCACAAGATTGATTTGGGTGAACCACCTCAGACACTACCATCTTTAACCTATTTGCCATTGCTTTGGACAAGATCTTATAGTCCGTATTTAACAGGGAGATGGGCCTTCTGTTTGCTGGGTTTAGGGGATCACCCTTCTTCTCCAAGAGGGTTATGACTCCCTCTCTCTGCGAGGGCGACAGTTTACCCTCCCCCTCTTCCAGACTTTCCTGGTACACTTTGAGAAGCTCAGGGCCCACAATTTTCCAGAATTTTGCGTAAAACTCCTTCGGAAGGCCGTCAGAACCTGGGGATTTGCTGTTTTCCATTCCTTTCACAGCCAACTCAAGCTCCTCCAAAGTGAGGGGACGATCAAGGCGGTCAACACTCACAGAGGAGAGCTTGGCCTCGAGGTGTTCTAAAAAATATTGCTTGTCCTCGGATACAATGTCACTTTCACAGAATAACTCTGTATAGAAAGACTGGAACACCCCCAGGATCTCATCAGGTGTGTTAACCGTATCTCCCGCACTGTTTCTGACTTCACGAATTGATCGTGATTGCCCCTTCTTCCTCTCGGATTTGAAGAAAAACCGAGTGGGCTTTTCCCCTTCTTCAAAGTGCCGTATTCTACTACGGATTTTCTGGCCTTCTAACCGGGCTTGAAGCAAGCCTATCAATATTTCTCTTGCTTCTTCATATTTTTTTACCGTAGCAGGAGAACGATCACCATTGTTCAGGCGAGACCTGAGCTGCTCGACCTCCCTCCTCTGTTCTTTTTGGAGGGCGGCCGAGAGCTGGGCTCGCCTTTTGGAGTGTGCAATGATCAGGTTCTTAGTCTTAACTTTGGTGGCATCCCACCACTCTCTCAAAGATGTAGTGCCACGGTGCTGAACCCACTCTGCAAAGCAGGATTCAAACTCCAGCACAAATGCTGGATCTTCTAGAACACTCGTGTTACATTTCCACACACCCTTACCCCTCCGGATATCAGGGTCCGGGGTGAGGGTGGTCGACACGGCATCGTGGTCAGAGAAGGGACAGGGGACAATTTCTGAGGAAACGGGACAGGGATCAGAGTCCGGGGAGATGGTGAGGCCAACAGGGACGTAAATTCTATCTATCCTGGACCGCGAGGCACTTGTGTGAGACCTCCACGTGTATTCCCGAACATTAGGATGGCCTACCCTCCAGGCATCGCACAACTCCAGATCCTCACACAGGGATGTAAGTTCCCTGACATCCTGCGTGCCAGGGCCCACTGTGGCTGTGGACACTGACACTTTATCAAGGGAAGGGTCTTCAACACAGTTAAAGTCTCCAGCTAAAACTAGGGTACCATTCGGGTAACAATACTGGTGCAAGGTAGAAAAGAAATCCTTTCTATCACCTGCCGTACAAGGGGCATACACACAGACGATATTGTATGTCGATTCCCCTACTTTGACAAGTACAGATGCTACTCTACCGTCAGTATCTATTTTCGAGGAGAGCAGTGAGCACCTAGGAGATAGAAGCACTCCTACTCCCCTCGCCGAGTTAGTACCCAGAGACCAAATAGCTGTTCCACCCCACTGTCGAGACCAGTAAGACTTATCCGCCGTTGTGGAGATGTGGCACTCTTGAAGGCATGCCACATCTGCACGACGGCAAAAATCGAAGACCAGATCCCTTTTCCTTCTATCTTTCATGCCATTCACGTTCAACGATAAGACGTTCAAGTCCATTTCCAGTGAGGTTTGTGGGCAGGGGGATATTTAGGCAGGCTTGTTCTTGCCCGTCTTACCCCCCTTATTACCCCTGATGGGTGCCTTTTTCGTGGTCGATTTAGTAGTCCGGGCTGACGACTCGCCAGATGACTGAAACATGTCAATCTGCGAGCCGTAGCCTTCTGGGGTGGGATCCACCACCTTCTTCACTTTTTTGACCTCTTTAACTTTTGTCCCGCTGTCCGAGGAGTCGTCCGACTCGCTCAGATGGGGGCGCTTTGTCTCAGTCGGGTGTGGGGACTTCGGCGGGTTCTCATCTATCATGAGTTCGCCCGACTCCTCCAATGCCAGCCCAAGGCTGTACCCAGGTTCTGTCTCCTCGGGTGGGGTATTGGGCCATTTGTTTGCCCCGTCCTCGGGCAGGGAGTCCTGCACCCTGAGGCTTGCGGGCGTCACATCAGTTCCTTGGGAGATAGTCTCTTTCGGAGCGGTGTACCGTGACTTTGGACGAGTACTTTCGTCCTCGTCCATGCTCTCACCGTCCTCCCTCCCGTCACCAGCCCTTTCCTCATCCTCACTCTCCCTTTCCTGCTCATCCTCACTCTCCCTATCCCCATCGCTATCACTGTCCACCTCACTGATGGCCTGGACTAGTGAGGTGCCCACAGTTTCCTCCCGGGCAGGAGTCCGGGTCGAGGACTGAGGGAGTACGGCCTTTGCCCAAGCCGTGTTTAGGGTCAGTCTGCTGGCAAAACTGACCGTACACGACTTCGAGGTGTGCCCCTCCCCCCCACAGGCATTACACTTAATTTCCTGCGTACAATCCTGGGTTTTGTGCCCTACCCCGTGGCACCGCCAGCACTTGTCCGCCTTACAAGCGGCCACAAAGTGGTCCTCACCGCCGCAGCGGTGGCACAGTTTTGGCTGCCCGACATACCGAAAAGAGACGATGTCCTGCCCCACCCTGATCGTATTGGGCAAGTGCTTGGACAGCTTCATCTTGTACTGGCGAGTTCCAGTCAAGATGTCTGGGAACCCCTGGTTGGCATGGGTCAGAAAGATCCCATCCAAAACTACCCCGTACTCTTTAAGACGCAGCCGAATGTAGTTGTCGTCCAACTCTACAGGTATTCCAATCGCTGTGACCAGCGTTATACCGTTTCCATAGGTCTCTACATCTATGGACCTGTCATTCTGTAAGGCCGGCGACACCCTCTGCAGGGTCGCCTGTGCCTTGAAGGTGACTTCACATGACTCTTTGCTTTTCCTCTGAATGCCCTGGATCTCCAGAGTGGAAACACCATGAGCGGTCAGTAAATCTATCACGTCCTTGAGCTGTGCGTTGTCCAACTCAAGGAACGTAATCTTCAACGAACGCCTGCGTGCGAACTTAGACATACTGACGGATTCAGACGAGAAAAAACTGGTAAAAACTAAGAAAAAGGTAGGAAAGCAGAAGGAAGTAAAGGAAAGGCGGAAAAACTAGAAGAAAGTGGGTCCGGAAACCCCTACGCGAGCCTAACGTGGTTTAACTAATCTGTGTAACCCCTACGAGAGCCTCGGTACCTGGACGTACCAGGCCGCTAGCTAAATATAGCTCTGTGGCCTAAATACCTAAACGGACGCGTCCACCTCCCCGAGAGGGGGAGGGTAGGAAACAACCGGATTAGGAACCACAGAACAACTAAAATCTAGTACACTATGTAGGGAAAAATTCCTACAACAATTCTACACTATTCCTAAACTAGTACTATGACCCGCGAGCGAGATCTGAGGCCCAAAAGTCTGGGAAAATCCCCGGCTTTTGTCACGTAAACAACTCTCGCGGGCGAGTCCACCCCGGCACGGACCGGGGGGGAAGATACCAAACAGCCTTAAAAACACAGGAAAGTCAAGTGCAAAATTCACAAAAAATACACACAACTGCGGGCACAAACCTGTTCTCACTGCCTACCAAAAGGGGGTGAAAACCCTCCGGGCAAACCGGCGCTACCGCCCGTCAAAGTTGTACGGTAGCCACGTACCCCTGCCTCGGCGGGCGGAGGCAACGGTCTACACCGAAGCCTGCTCGTGCGGGCACTACGGTCGCACAAAAACGGCCGTAACTTAACTAATCCTGAGTGTAGAGACTCAGGAAAACAACCAGAAAGATCCTGGGGCACCCAGCTAACCGTTTATCCGACAACCTGACCAAGATTCCGCCTCGAAACATTCGAAAATGCCCGAAAACGGTCACTCGATACGGAGCGTGTGCTAGAAGCGTCTAAACGCTGCGCACGCGCACTACACTTCTCAATACTACACTTGATCTTAGCCAAAAGGCCGAGAAGCGATAACGATTGAACTTGAACCCGACCGCCGCTCACAAAACCCGATCACAGAACCCGTGGCAGCTAACAGGGGGGAAAGAGAGGCACCTAAAACAAGAAAACACATCTTCCTCACACACCCGGCATTTCTTCTTTCATTTCAATATCATCAACTTGGCAGGCCAACACACCAGAGCGATCGAATCATGCACCCGACACACCGCCGCCCTTTGCAATCGCGAATTCGGCTTTTAGCCGCGTGAAATTGTCACGGCCACGTCCAAATTGGTCACGTGACACCTGCGAGACACCTACGTGCACTTCCCCACGCCCCCAGGGAAACTCCTTCACCCGACAATGGCGTTCCAGAACCGTGTGCAATGCCCGCTCGCTAGGGGGCGCGGTACGAGGCTCCCGAACATCTCGCGACGCTCGAACGCTTTCCCAGCGCCTTTACATGCAAATCCGAATACTTCCTGCCTCATATGCAAAACTGGCGACGTGAACAACGTGTACACCTTGGTTTGCAATGGCTATGCACGTCCATTTAGAATTTTACGCCTTGTACGGCCTTCTGTAACTATTCTACGTGTTTACATTACCTCCAAAGGCAAATCAACGTTTATCCTTACCTGTGAACTTACCTGTGAAGTTCGCCGGACGCTGCTACTCTCGCATACCCCCGAGATTCGATCCATCCCCATACTAATCCAAAAACAGTTACACACACGAGCTCGCCAGTAATCCACGGAGAGACTTCTGGGTGGTTTGTTCGCTGCGTTGGCATGTCCTTTCCGTCACGACGTCGGACGGACGTTGCTTGCTTGCTTGCTACTCCGCCATGACTGTACTGTCTGAGAATGTCGGAGCCGGAGCGCGCTACATGACGCGAAGAAAATGACAACGCAGCGGACAAACCGCCCAGAAGTCTTTCCCGTGGATTTTGGGTTTGTTTGTGCGTGTGTGTGTGTGTGAAACTGTTTTTGGATTAGCATAGGGATGGACCGAATCTCAGATGTACTGCAATACTGAGCCGATCCGTGGTCAGGACGGAGCAAGCCCCTAGTCCATGACCGAATTACAAAAATCAATTTAATCTAGATTCGCTTATAGCGAATGTATCAGAGATTAAACTGATAAGAACAGATACTCTTTTTAAAAGTATGTTGTATACATAACGTATCATACTGGTTCAAACAATTCGGCGCGAGGCGGGTATACACCTCCACCTCGGCCTTACATATCTCTGACACAATCGCCACAATACAAATCCAAATCAACTAACTACTCTACTTTTTTTGGACTTTCTATTTTATCATTTTTTTGGGTTTTACTATTTTGACCTAGCAAAAAAGGCTAGGTTTACTTAAGAACAG
>NW_017804143.1:0-71227 GCF_001625305.1 Branchiostoma belcheri
GACCGAGTGGACCGAGTTGACCGAGTTGACCAGGGTAGTTGACCGAGTTGACCGAGTTGACCAGGGTAGTGGACCGAGTTGACCGAGTTGACCGAGTTGATCGAGTTGACCGAGTTTACCGAGTTGACCAGGGTAGTTGACCGAGTTGATCGAGTTGACCGAGTTGACCGAGTTGACCGAGTTGACCGAGTTGATCGAGTTGACCGAGTTGACCGAGTTGACCGAGTTGACCGAGTTGACCGAGCTGACCAGGGTAGTTGACCGAGTTGATCGAGTTGACCGAGTTGACCGAGTTGATCGAGTTGACCGAGTTGACCAGGGTAGTGGACCGAGTTGATCGAGTTGACCGAGTTGACCGAGTTGACCGAGTTGATCGAGTTGACCGAGTTGACCGAGTTGACCGAGTTGATCGAGTTGACCGAGTTGACCGAGTTGACCAGGGTAGTGGACCGAGTTGATCGAGTTGACCAGGGTAGTGGACCGAGTTGACCGAGTTGATCGAGTTGACCGAGTTGATCGAGTTGACCAGGTAGTGGACCGAGTTGACCGAGTTGACCGAGTTGACCGAGTTGACCGAGTTGACCGAGTTGAATCGAGTTGACCGAAATGACCGAGTTGACCGAGTTGACCGAGTTGACCGAGTTGACCGAGTTGACCAGGGTAGTGGACCGAGTTGATCGAGTTGACCAGGGTATGGACCGAGTTGACCGAGTTGATCGAGTTGACCGAGTTGACCGAGTTGATCGAGTTGATCGAGTTGACCGAGTTGACCGAGTTGACCGAGTTGACCAGGGTAGTTGACCGAGTTGATCGAGTTGACCGAGTTGACCGAGTTGACCAGGGTAGTGGACCGAGTTGATCGAGTTGACCAGGGTAGTGGACCGAGTTGACCGAGTTGACCGAGTTGACCAGGGTAGTGGACCGAGTTGACCGAGTTGACCGAGTTGACCAGGGTAGTTTACCGAGTTGATCTCGTCTTGGAGTTCTCTTGTCACGTGACTTGATGTGATAATCACGTGACAAGAGACAGCCATATACAGGTTTCAGGTAGTGACGCCCCCTGTCCCTGATTAAGGTACTGAGTTGTCGGCGGATCTGGATTGCCTTCCGGACACCCCTTTGAAACCAATCGGAATCTTTAACCCTGTCCCGGTCTATTTTCAACAAGACTGGTGTCCCTGAATGACACACCAACAAGACTGGTGCCTCTGATGCCGAATGACACACCAACAAGACTGGTGCCTCTTATGCCGAATGACACACCAACAAGACTGGTGCCTCTTATGCCGAATGACACACCAACAAGACTGGTGTCCCTATCCTTGGTTCTGAACAACACACCAACATGACTATTGTCCCTGTCCCTGGTGCTGAATGACACACCACCAACACTGTTATCACTGTCCCCGAATAACACATCAATGAGACCCCCTATCCCTGGTTCTATCCTTATGCCTCCTCCCAAAAAACATTGGTAACTAATAAAATGAACTCTACGCTACAAATCACTATGGTACAGTCTGCACTGTGCAAAACAATACAATGTTGGTTCGGAGCAGTTTCATATGCATGAAGCGCTGCTGGTGTACTCTAAATGAGAAAATTCCGAGAGTGTTTTGAGCGGGTGTTACATGTGAAATACCATACCAATCTCCAGACAATTAAAGTGTTATCGGCGTGCTCGTGTAGAGCCCAGCGGCGATATCACCAGGTTTGGTGCGGCAAGAGATGGCGAATAATACTCCGTCAGACGGTCCAGCGAAACCCGGCGGGGCACCAGCAAGTCGGGCTGCCCCGCGGGAGTCTACACGACCGGCAGGGATGCAGAACCGATCCCGGCCGCCACCCCCTATCAACAACCCGACTTATGACGCTGATGTGATATCAGGTGAGTTCAAACATTATGGCACTACTGTATACAGAACCGTACCTTTCTAGCTTCTACCTTTCTATGTCCTAATGTAATGGATTAGTGTTAGGGTCAGGCAGGGTTCTGGATGGTCTCCGCGTATCCAAGAACGCAGATTTGCCCCAGGTGCCCAGGCGCGGTTCTGGATACAGGTGGATTTTTTTTATCCAGAACCGTGCCTGGGCACAGCATAAAGCACAGGGTTGGATACAACAAGTAATCAATGTTTCGTTGTTCAGGTCTTTTCACATGGACAAGACATACAGTAAGACCACAGCGATAAAAAAATTGCTCTCACTTGATTTACCTTGATTTAAAATGTGTGAACATATATCTATTGCGCTTTCAGCTGAGCAAGACGACAGTTAAAAACGTGCATTTAGCGACGAAATATTGGTCATCAATATTTAGGTACAAAACCATTGAGTGTTTTTGTTGAACTATACCAATTTCGTGTGTGTTTATATGGTTCGTTATGATATTTTGTTTGAGAGTAGGTGGGATTGGTTAGAAATACGTGCCTTATACCACTCGACGCAGAAACCGAAACAACGAAGAAATTTTAACAAATTTTCGCTACTTAGTAACTCCTAAATAATAAATGCAATCAAAATGTTTTTTTATCGTGGTATTAGCAGAATAGCATTTGAAATGGCACTTCCCAGGTATCTACGCTTATTCCTAGCGCGGCCGAAGTGTTCGGAAGTCAGTATTCGGCGCTCGCTAATCTTCGGGTGCCGTCGGTATACGCTCGTATTCTGTTTACTATATATAACATACTAGTACTAGTAGTCTGTGAGCACGTCGGCAGAACGCACTGCGCCTAGCCTGTGCGAAACCCGGATTTTTCCTTTTTTTTTTGTTACGTTGCATGTTTAGTCAACGTTGGCTAAGAGCAAGAATGTTAACTTAATCCGAGTTTTGCCCTGCATTGCAGACGATATCTTTTTTGGTATAACATTTGGAAGGTACACACGCACGCACGCACGCACGCACGCACGCACACACACACACACACACACACACACACACACACACACATACACGCCCGCGCGCGCGCACAGAGTACCAGCGGACACACACATACACAGGCATGAACAAACGGCATGAACTGGAACGGACGTTGTCACCGAAATGATCCAGTGCTGATTTTTCCCAGTGACGCATTTAAACGGGACAGCAGCGACATCTAGCGATTCTCAATCGTTCAAACGTGCCAGATTCAAACCGTCAAGGTTACAATTAATAATCTCTTTATTAAGTGACTTACCAACCTGATGAAACTATTGACGGATGTTGTTATATCTGGTAGACTTTAGGTTCGTGACTCTCCACCCACCCGACGGTACCGGACAGCAGGACGAGACGGGGACGGATCCTGACGCACAGGCGGGTGGAGGTGGTGACGCGTCCAGGCAGGGTCCCAGACAACCTCGGAACCGGGACGCATCGACCGGTCCCTCGGCCCCGGGGCCTGCCCGAGGGCACGGCGGGTCAGCTGGTGATCAGACGAACAGCCCGAACCAGCCTCCAGGTAGTAGAGTAGAGTACATTTTGCACCACTGAACTAAGCACAGGTTCACATGTTGACAATCATATACAATGTGTATAAATGTCTAGTCTAGTATAGACGTCAAGTACTTTCGACTTCCTCTAATTTCTTGGTAATTGTATAAATGTAGAAGGGTGCATGATTGGTTAGAGTTGGTTTATCGAAGGCTGTGAGGAATGTAAATTTCTCTATACTACCTGAAATGTAAGCTACATGTACAGTACAACGCCTACTTAGTTAGTTTATCAACCTTTTAAAGTAAGCTCCAAGCGAATTCCTCGCGGGATAGGCAGCATCAACTTTCTGGATACAATATCTGGCAAGCTAGCTGGCTTGTCTTTATTGAGGCTTTGATTATTCATGAAATGCTCCAATCTGCCGGCTGGCTCAGCTTTTCACTGAGGTCGCGAGGGAAGAGGTCAGGGTCAAACAAAATGTAACAAGCTTACGGTACAGGTTACATGATTGAATTCCTAACAAATGAATCTTTAATGATGCGTTTATAAAAAAAATCCTCTGTTTCACTATAAATATCACGGTAGATTGCATTCGTTTTTATATTGCCAGCAATTTGAATTGGGTTTAAAAATCTGAAACGTGGTTCGCATGGAAAAATGGCTTACTGACTTACTGACTGACTTTATTGGGATCCACACTTAGCTTACAACAAATGTAGCTATTCTTCCTGTGGTCCTTCAAGACACACATGACATATTTACAAAACATAAATACATGGCAATTACAACATATTTTGTAGCCGCCGCGGGGGAAGGAGACGCCATCTGGGACCAGCTACGTCATTGGTTCCAAGGCCGAGGTCTCACCATCATCATCATCATGGCGTCCGTTGTCATGGTAACGCTGGCGATCTCGGTCCCTGTGCACGTCATCCTGCTGCACTCCGGCTCCCTGCCGCAGCTCCATCACTCTGTGAGTTTACTTCTTCAAACATCTTACAAATGTTATATTGTGTATGTTTAATCTTTGTATTGTTTGGCACCCGAAATCAGCCATGCTGCCTGGGTGGCCAGTGTATTGTCATGTTACAATTGAATTAAAATGAAAGCTTACAACAATTCTTTTTAATGTATTTATGATAATCTATATAATTGTACGATCCAACGTATGTATATATAATTGTAAATTTCATTGTGTATCTTATTAATTGTATCTGCATGTATACCTAACGATTTTGTTATCTCCCAGGGTTGACCCTTAATAATAGTCCATGACTAGTTGGGTAACTGGCTGTTGTAAGCCGAACTAAAAAATAAATAAACAAATGAATGTGAAAATTCTCTTTGTGACAAAAATTAATGGCACGTTGTGTATGCATAATAAATCATGTGACCTTCTTGGTTCAAGCTGTCATAGAACGTAAACTTTACTACTATTAAAGAAAAAAATGCAACTCACCTCAAAATAATGGCAGGCTGTGAATGTAGACGTGACCTTGAGTCAAGCTGATATTATATTACTTAAAATGTAATAAGACAAAACTGCAAGTCATCTAAAAAACATGGCATAGCCAGTCAGAAGGAGATAGGTTTTTGAAAACGTTGTCTTTTGCCATTACTATAGTTTTAAATTGAATACTGTAAAGTATTTCGTAATCTAACAAAATATTTTTAATTTCTGTTTGTAGCCCGTGACCAACAAACGTGGAACGGACACTGGCGATACCGCCTGGCCAGCCGGGCCCAGGGCTGTGACGTCGGCTGACGTCATCATGGTCAGTAGCTGTCTGGTTAGTCTTCTGTAAAATTGCAGTTCCTTTACTGACATAGCACCCATGTAGCATCGTTACGACCATGCTCGTAAAGCCGTAATACAGAAATATCGCTAATATGCTTGAGGCCAATGTCATAAATAGTGTAGCGTTCATGAATTTTGGCCAATACAACTATTTTGTCTTGTTCAATGGTAAAGTAAAGGATACAGGAGTTCTCATTTAAACAACCAATTATCTCCCCTAGAGTGCTTACGTTTCGGTGTCTTTCAGACACCTTCCTCAGAGCTTCTGACTGGAGTTTTGCTTCTCGCCGCTATATGTAGCCGCTATTGGTTACACATTAGGTCAGAGTAGGACAAAAGACACTCAAGTGTTAAAATCAGTCGATATCCTTCCTTAGACAGAAATGAAGATACAATTTACAACCTACCCGTTACACCACAGATACATACGTTCATATGCAGTTAGTTATTGTGGACGTTGACATGCAATTTAAACAACCTTGATGTGTCCACGATTTGAAATTTTGTGAATAACCGTCACACAGGTGGGTCCGGCCCGTGGACATGGCCCTCCTGCCGCAGGCCCTGCGAAAGTGGAGCCAGCAGGACCTACACCAGCCACCGGGCCACTTTCCGTGGACACTGAAGGTTTGTCATTACTTAAGCCCCTGTCATGTGGTAAATTAATGCAATGGCACCCCTGTTATCCCATTAAATTACCAGGAGATACCTTGTACAAAATTTACTTTCTAGGATGTAAAGTCTTCTTTTTCACAACAAGTAATGTGGTCAACTTACGTTATGATGTATATATCAGTTACCTTCCTCAGAGCTTGTGACTGGAGTACTGTTTCTCGACGCTATACATGTATGTAGTCGATGTAGGTGGCGCTTTTGCGACGAGAACACAATCCCTAACGTGGCTATTTCATCCCCCACGTCCCGGTTCACCACTGGGGTTGAATTTCTTTCATTACTGGTTGTGTGAAAAGAAATCTCATATCCTATGGTCTAACAACTTCATGAAAGTCTTTTCAGCTTGCGCTTTTCAGTCTTTCTACTCTCTCCTTACTTCCCGTAACTAGGAGGGCAGTTAATACCTATGCATGTTCCAAAGACTGATCTCGCCCTCCTAACAGGAACTTTTGACAGATCGAGTACCATTTTTTTATTGTTACAGAAGTGTCTGGCGGCAGTGCACATACCATCACCTTTGGCGATGAGTCGGGGGCTGGAAAACTCCGCAGCGCACGCGGAGTCGCGGTTTCCCCCGACAACAAGATCTGGGTGGCTGATCAGACTAAAACCCGTCTCCAAGTGTACGGCATGGCAGGCGCCTTTCTGTACCAGTTCCCCCAGCTGGGTGCACCAGGGCTGGCAAAGAAGCTATCTGATGTGTCCATCGACAGAGATGGTCACCTGTGGGTCTTGATGAATGGGTACCCTGCCAGCCCTGACTCCCTGGTGCAGTTGGACAGGGAAGGTCATTCCAAAGCCAAGTTTGACCTCCCTGACAACGTGCCCAGGGGAGTGCACCGCGGGATGGCTGTGGGCTTGCGCATCAACCACGTTTATGTCACCTGGTCTAACGGTTACAGTGGTGGTGTGCAAGCCTTTCAGCCGGATGGGAAAGTCGTGTGGGGAGTCGGTCCTCAGCAGCGGATGAAGGCGCCGATACACGTCGCCGTTGACGGGGAAGGCAACATCCTCGTCTCCGACTTCGACACCCACCACATCTACGTGTATGACAACGCCGGGCAGTACGTGAGGAAGTTAGGAGGACCGGGGCTGAGAGGTGGCTACCTGAATCGTCCCCAAGGCATCTGTGCGGACAGTTCCGGTCACATCTTGGTGGTTGACTCTAGCAACCAGCGCGTGGTGGTGTACACAGGCCGGGGTAGATATGTCCGCCACATCGCCGTCCGTGCTCGATCCCCAACAGGGGTTGCAGTGGGGCCGGGAGGACAGTTGGTTGTGATCAACAAAAACACAATCACTGTCTTCCCCCGCTACTGACAATGATGCACAATGATGGCCCTTGTATGGTTGGATGATATAAGTGTATTGGATTGCTGGCCTTAATACTTAAGCTGTGTATTCTAAGGTAATGTCTATTAAAAGAATCTCCCGACCGATTTCCAGGAACCAGGGGGTGAAATCCTGCTGTCATTTCCATATTTTGGCAGTAAATCTTTTATCCCAAGAATGTGACAAATATTTAGCTTTGTAGTGGGATCAAGATCTTGACGTTTAAATTTGGCGTGAATGTAAACAAACATGGCTGACAGCTGTGTTTCTAGTTGTAAAGCATAATATTTTGGCACCTCCACTTCCTGAATGACACTTATTTGCAACAAAGTAGGGTTGAGTCAAGTTTGTAAATAAATGACCCGAAAATGTACTTTTTGTAAGGTGCTAATGTTACATATTGCAGCTTAAATCAGAGCTTGTGGCTTACTATTGAAATGTGCAGACAATCAAACACCTCCTTCCTAGAAGGACATGAATATTGAATGTTGCAAAATCCTTCAATGTGATCAAACACTCTCAAAATACGTTTTTCTCCACCAATTTGTCGTCTTACTGAGTTCCTAATCTAAATTACTTTATGTAGGGCTTTATCATAGACAGAGGTTTTGTGAGAGCATTGCTTCATTGTTTCATGCAAATAAAGTTCTAATCAACATGATATGTGTCAAGAGAGTATTTGCTTTGTGTGAAAGTCTGACCAAATTCAGGTCACTCCTACCTCCCTATACCAATCGATGAGAATTTCACACTTGAGGGATGTAAGATAAAAAGATGTTTCCATAACAAACATTTATACATTTATTAGAATTCTTCACGAGTAACATTACATGTAGGTCTGATGACTGAACACTACAGGACATGACCAAAAGTGATACATTGTTGGAGAAATATGAAAGAGCTACATGTAATTTGTACGTCATATTTCAAATGTATCTAATGTATGCACAGTACTATACAAAAAAATCGCAAATACAATTTCGCAATACCTTCCAGCAATATTTTCACAAAAATCGAAATCTCTGAACATCCCGAAACTATGAAATCTCCGATTCCTCGATTTTCATTTTGCTGCAGATTACACATATCAAGCCTCCCCGCAAAGGTACAAAAATGGTTTACTGGAAATACTTCATATCACTACAATCGCAATGTAAGGACTGAATAAATATTGTGACATTACAAAATACGGCTAACCATACAGAATAGTGTGATAGATTCAATATCTTGATGAACAAATTGTTTAACTATTAGTACTTATAATCAGGCTAGTATATACTATTTAATTAAACAAGCGAGTATTTTTTATAATAGAAACGACTAAACACTAATATTAAACTCTATGGCATTTAACTTAGTGCTGGACGAAGAGAGATGACAGAAATTCTAGAGCTCACAGTCACAGTTCTGAAAATTGCCTGAACTATCGTCGCTTAACAATACAGGCTTCTATTTATATGATATATCATTTTATTGTTGTCATTATCATAATTATTCTACTTTTTATTATCATTTTTAATTTTTTTAAATCCTACTATTCTATTCCTTTTCTATTCTTATGATGTGGGCTTCTAACCAGTTCTTACTATGTGGGCCTTCTACGTTACGATCATTCTGGTGATCAAGTAACAACAAAAGGAGCCAGCTCCTTTCACGCCACTCCACGCGTCAACAGGGACCGTAACAATAGGGTCATTAACGGACCGGAGGTTCTTTTACGATTTCGTCGGTTGGCCGAAGGACACAGGGGATCAGCCAAGAAAAGTATGCGGGAAAATCTCATGATGCCAGTGAATATAACTTTCCAGCCACTTTCCAGTTTTTTGGTATCGTCTGTTGCCTCTGTATAGGGGTAGAATACTTATAATCAGTGTTTACATGTAAATTTTAGACCACCTCCCCAAATTATTTTTTGTGTTAGACAATTGTTATGTTAGAACAAAAGTTTTAACTTTAAACAAGAAGCTCACGTTATGGAGTTGAGCATGCGGTCCCAGATGTACTTGTACCCCTGGCGAATATTTTTGTTCATAACGCCGTATATGATCGGGTTGAAAACGCCGTTTAATGTCGCCAGTAGCTGGCCGACGGTAAAGGCTTCGGCCGGAACTTTACTGGAAAAATCACCATAATCAACCCGGGCATACAGCATAGTGTGAACACCGCAAACAGAGTCATCATCATTTTGGTGAGTTGCATTTCAGCAGCACTAGTACAGTTTGGTGAACTACTGCCTGGGAAAGCAAGCTGTTGTCGTTTGTTTGTGCCTGCGTGGTCTGACACTGAAATGGATGAAGATGGGATGGCGTATTTCTGTTTAACATCTGGCTCATTGAGGACATGTGGTCGTTCCACATCACTTAAGCTTGGCAAGGACTGTTTGGCCTCTTCTTGTTTATTTGTACCTGCCGCTTGAACCAGTATCATGGTACCTTTGTGTTTACCTGACTCTATGAGACCATTTCCTTTCTGTTCGTCTCCATCGTCAGTTAATAAGGAATTTTTATCCCCCATCAACTCTACACCCTTCATGGTTCCTAACGATTTTGTCACCGTGAACATTTTATAGCTCGTGGAAGGGTTGACTTCCCCCGGCAAATTCTGCACTGCCATTTGGTTGGAAACCCCCGGCTGTGTATTATCAC
This sequence comes from Branchiostoma belcheri, assembly GCF_001625305.1. Taxonomy (NCBI): domain Eukaryota; kingdom Metazoa; phylum Chordata; class Leptocardii; order Amphioxiformes; family Branchiostomatidae; genus Branchiostoma; species Branchiostoma belcheri. The sequence continues at coordinate 9,869 of NW_017804143.1, forward strand.
GGACGCGTTTCTTACTCTTTCTCACATGGTTTTGAATAATGATGTAAATGGCGAGGGCAGCAATGTACGACACTATGAAATTCAAAACGACCGGGGGAATTTTCGCCCAGAGCTTGTCAGATCCACCCATTGCGCACCTTTTCAGCTTCGGATCCACCTTTACTTCCTCACCGACGTAAAGAGGCAAAAATGAAACAACGGGCACCAACCACGTGAGAAAGAGCATGATCGCAAGCGTTCGCCTGGACTTTAGACGTGCGCTGTTAGTACATATCTTGAAATACCTTTGGAGAGCGATACACAACATATGGCTTACGGACACCCCCCACAACACTGGAGAGAAATAGCCTATCAGCCAGCAAAGTGCTGCAGGAGGCTCCCAATGGGGGTTTAGGATCTGCTGCATCCAGAAGGGGGTATACAATATGGCAAAGAGGATATCTGCACTGCTGAGACTGACTAGGGGCGCGTTGACGAGTCTCCGTAGTGAGGGACGAGTGCAGATGGTGATGATGGTGAGGAGGCCACCGACAACAGTCAACACGATGGAGACTGCAGGGCAGAACAATTTTTACCGTCAGTAAGAGAAATTGCTAAGGACTAATATGGTGTCTCTAGTTTCCCTAGCGACACTAACAAAAAATTCGGCCAATTTCTTTTCTTTCCAGTGGCTTCTGAAGCCCACATTGAGGCTAAAAAAATATATTAAACTTACTTCCATTGACGACAACGAGAACGTACTCCCCGGCAGTTGCCATGGCGAAGATTTAGTTCTCGGCCAGCTTCCCCCGTCCGTCAATTCTGACTGTCCTGTCTGCAGCCACAAAACAAACAAGAAAGCGGAGATTTCAAACTTCCGATTGGATTTGGTTTGCCACAATACACATTAATGGTTACCTCAAACCACATCCTACCGCCCAAGGCACTGACCTTGTCAATGAGCTGAAATCAAATCCCCGCCCACTCACTAATCCCAGTAAACCAGAGCCGCCCAAATATAAATAAATACTTCAATCCCGAAGGAAATTACAGATTTGCTGTGGTGGAGCCCAAAAATCAGAGGAAATGTTTGAATGTATCATCAGCTTGGGCATATTGGCCATGTATTCTTTACGTGTCGCGTCTCGAGTGTTACTAAATGTATGGCGTTTTCTGACAGCCTATCCGTCCAGGTAGCATTTCCGATACAGCCTATATGTGGTACTGAAATACATCAGAACCACAATTCGGCCCAAGGGCCGCAACCAGTAAGTGGTTAATGAGGAGTAAACTATTCTACTACTACCATGACTACTGCTACGTCTACAACTACTACTACTAACCAGGGCTGCCTCAATGGCCAGTCCCCCGTTTTCTTGTGAAATTGCGGTCAAAAAAATGCTGGCAGCGTCTTCATACCTTACCGACGGCGCCATAAATACCCACAAAAAAATTCGCTGCTGATAATGCGCTAAATGGCGTTTCAGATATTTGAAGATCGAAAATTCTATACCTTGTCAGCGGTCGACCAAAAAAGGGTAATGTAATAGGTAGGGTCGGCCGACTTTTGGTAGGGTCGGTCGAGAAACAAACAAAAAATACCTGGACCATAAATCATAATCTTTCCTCCCGAACACAAGCTTAAGTCAGGGAGCAGTCTGACCAGATTAATGCCAAGCCAATCTCTGTATACGAATCGAATTTGAGTTAAATTTGAGTCAGATTTGACTGCCACCCGCGCCCGACCTACTCCCGAACACAAACAACCACCAGCCAATCATGGCTAAACCTCTCGTCCCACACATAACATTTTGAAACATTCGGCTGGCGCACCCGAACAGTATTGGTACATTTAGTAGCCGTCCTGGCTAAACAATGGCCAACCTAGCCGATCGCGACCATGCTCCCGATCTAACAATGGTTTGGGGAGATCGGCTAGCGCTCGGGAAGCCAGCTATGTGTGTCAGAGGCTTAACCATAAGTTCTCAAATGATATCTATAGAGCAGAAAGCAGACATCACTAGTTCTGTGTTACCCACCTGCCGCGTTGTTGAAAAAATGCCGCCTCAAAACAGTACTCTGCAGCAACGTTGGAAGATGCTGTCAGCGGAAGGGCCCAAGAGTAAGTGATCGTCTACACAACCAGAAATCTCTTATAGACTGACGAATGTTTACCCAAAACAAACTCATTGTCTTTACAGAACAAACCACTTAATAGACGTATCCAAACAACGGAAACACGTCACATGTAAGGACCAGGCTAAGTGAGCTTCTACACAACCAGAAATCACAAATAGACAGATGAATGTTTGTTCATAACTAACTCATTGTCGACATGTCCTTACAACACAAACCACCTTAAGAAACGTATCCCAACAACGGAAACGCCTCACTTGGCATGCTCGACCGGACACAACATCTCAGAGGGGATTTCTCTCTCTATCATCCTCCAGGAAACAGTTGAATAGAATTGGATGATGATGACGTATATTGATAAAGACTCAATGGGCTTTGATTATATGTTTGATTGAGAGTATTCATTCAAGTCATCATCCTAAATGAGCCAGTTGCGTAGGACATACGTACGTGTTGACGGAGATCCAATGGACCTTTCTGTTTTCTTGAAAAGGTGGTTTTGACTTCCGTGTTGATAAAGTGGTTGTCCTTGATGAAACTGAGTTGCTTGAGCCGGCACCCGGACTATTGTACATACTGCATTTTCTCTACGCGAATGAAGTCGTATATTGTTGTATTGTTAAAGTCGGTGCAATTCTTTCTAAAAGTAAAAGTCGGTGCAAGTCTTTCTATAAGTAAAAGTCGGTGCAAGTCTTTCCACGGTAATGCCAATTTTATTCTACATTAAACCAAAGATGATGATGAGGATGAATAAGCAAATCATGAGTTCTTTACAAATGTATGTTCCACATTATGAGACCTACACGGCCTTGTACTACATGCCTTTACAAAGGATATAACATCTAAGAGTTCTTTCTCTTTTCATATAAAATCGCCAGCCTGCAAAGCTATCTCTTTGCTTTCGCCGATAAATTTACAAAAAACCTAAAGTGTTGAAATCTCCGACTTCCTTTTTCTCGAGAGAACATAATGTTGACTGCTTCAGATAGAGTCGAAGTCCCTGCGCAACAGCAAGAATCGAGGTGTTCAAAAACTCGTATTTCCCAAGACCTATCGTACAGTGGAACAAGCACAGTTGGGGCATCACCACTAGAAAACTTTAAACAACTCCTGCAATTAAATGCAAAGATTGTGTGTAACAAGTCGGTCGGTGTGATATAGCCAGCTGCCGCCGAACCGCGTGCCTGCGAAGCTGGTGTGTTACGCCGAGGGGTGGCTATACCGGCTATACTGATACAGAAGCTGGTGTGTTACGCCGAAGGGCGGCTATACCGGCTATACAGATACGGATACAGATCAAGGTTTCTCTCCGCCCTTATGATGCTCTGTCAGTTTCATGTCGAAGCCGGAGATGATGACGTTGAGGACGGTGATGAGAACTATCAGGACCGTCACGGCGTTGTTCAGGAAGTGTAGGGCTCGACTCGACTTCGTACTGTTGTGTTCTTCTACCTGTAGCAAGAAAAATGGTTAGATTAAATACATCCAGCTCAGTTTCAGGACGGCAGAACGAAAAACTATTCTAGATGGAGAAATCTGTCTAATATTGACATTTGCTGCCATTTCTTAGCACATTCTTGTCATCCTTTCAAACTTCAAGCGTTTGAAAATGCCCCAAAACAAGCTACGTGAGGTGCCTCTTTATTTTTGGGTACCACCCGTAAATAGATAAAACCGTTTTCCGTCAGCAACATCGCAAAATATCAGAATTTTATAGGATAGGATTGATTCAACTTACTACATTTAAAACAAAATACAGAAAATTGACGCTGAAAATCCAGCTTTGTCGTCATTAACTTAAATTGGATGCCTTTAAGAGTCGTCTGAAATGAGGTAGCTCGCCTGACTAAATAGCGCTCCTTGGAACAACAGTTTTCCGATTTGAAACGTAAAGACTAAAGTGCTAGCATACCGCCTCGATGTTTTGTGTGTACAGGTATCCCAAGATGGCGGCCACGATCAGCTGTATACCAATGGACACGCCCAGGAATGACAGCAGCACAACGTAAAACTGGTCGTCTGGATGCTGAGGAAGGAAAGGGCACATGTTTTTTTTTTTTGATAATAGGAAACAACAGTCTTTTATTAGTTCCGGGACAGGCCCCCTCTGAAAGTTTGAAAAAAAAACCCTTTCTGATATGACATTTCAACATCTAAGCGAAATCTTCACAAGTCAACGAAGAGGATATTTAAAAGAATATATAGAATTCATTATTTGTATACAATGCTTGCGTTCAATCATAAATTTGGTCAACCAAGAAGCTTAACTTTAGTTCAACCTTCCGGACAACTTAGATTTCACAGTACAAGGCAACGTTTTTGCCGAACTTTTTTTTCGCACGCTTGCATCAGTTTTGGGGTGCCAAGAACGTCATCCACATTATCTAATCAGCACGGCCTTACATATACCTGTAGCAGATACTTGAGTTGAGCGACGTTCGATGTGAGCAGAGCCAGGTCCAGCATGGACTGAGCAATGGTCTTCCTCCCGTCATACCGACTCGGCTCTTTGATCATGCACCGGCACTCCCCCCGGGAAGGGGAGGAAGAAGAACCGTTGGACTCCATCTTTGAGAGCTCATTCGAACGCTCGTCATATTTGGTTGGCTGCAGGGGTGATAGTAAATACATGTGCCGTCAGAGAACCCTAGCTGCCCCAGAACAAACCTATAAAAGATAGATTACTAGCCAGCGTTTGGAAATAAACAAAGTGAATTCCGTGGGGTCGTGTGGCGTAGCGGCAGCGTGCTCGACTCGGAACCAAGAGGTCCTGGGTTCGAGTCCTGACATGCCACCGATCTTGTGCCCTTGGGAAAGGCACTTAACACGACTTTCCCGTGTATTGTCTTGTCCTGTATTCGTCCTCTGCGTTGGTGGCGGCATAAAACATGTTGATTTAACTTGAGTGTGCTGTCACCGTGTCTAGTCATGAAATGTTGGAATATAAAAAAAAGTGCCCATCTTATAAACTTACGACAAATGTGAACGCACTTTCCAAACTGATACGTCTCTCCCTCTCTCCCTATGTAAATAAACTTGAACTAGTTAGTATGTGACCTTGAGCCCGGAGAACTTTCAATTCACACACGTTCAATGGCGGCGGGGGCACTCATACTGAAGTAGAACAAACAGTCACTTCACTGTGGTAAGTAAACAGGCCCTTCACAGAGTCAACTACCCTGCTGGGATGACAAACACCGCCGTCCCAAATACCACACACTGGCGCACAGACTCAGTTCTACATGCTGAGGTTCTTCAGTTCTAGAATTTCTTTTCGTGTGCAAGTTTGACAAAAATAAAGCAGACCGGAATGGAATAGGTTTTACAACACTTAAATTTCTTAGGATGTTGACATGTCGGCAGCTGCAATTTTTCTTGAAACCAATATTTTTTTCAATATGGAAGGTTTGTTGATTATAGTCAAGTTTTCTCTTGCCTAAGAGATAAAAAAAAGCGCAGATCGGAGTCAATTTTAACGACTCACAGTAACAGTCAAAACGAGCCACCAGGGCCCCCCAAATATAGTTATTCGTTGAGGTCTCAACAAGAATTACCCACCTACCAAAATCTCAGTGCAATCCTGAAGCTTATTGAGTTATCGTGTTTACAGACAGACATACATGCACACATACACATCGAAACTGTACCGACAACATACAATAAGAATGTAACTAGGTAGGGATAACGTAGGTAAGAGAATTCCAACCCTTAACATAAGTCAGGAGGACTGAGACACATTCACAACGGGGGGGGGGGTGTGTCCACACTATCATAGCAGTACTAGCCGCTCTTTATAATAGTTCATTCAAATGTACTGTTCAGTCAATACGTAACGTTAAAAAATTTCGTACCTGTCCTCACACCGTTACGGGTACGAAGAAATGACAAAGGACTCACCATTTTCGTACGCTCGTCACCTCGTTTTTAAAGTTTGAAAGTAAGAAGCACTAGCGCCTTGTTTGACCCAAGCCGATGACGTGCCGTCTGAGGGGAATTTTGCCACACGGTCGTCAGTACACACTGCTACACTGCAGCAGTCTGAGGAATGTAGCCGCTTGTGGCTCGTCCAATCACGAACGGTTGTTGTGTCACGTGGAACCAACCAACCAACCAACCAACCAACCAACCAACCAACCAACCAACCAACCAACCAACCAACCAACCAACCAACCAAACAAACAAACAAACAAACAAACAACCCAACAACAAAACACACCCTCCATCCATCCATCCATTCGTTACTGATCTTTACTTTATAGGTCACATGAATAGGACCACAGTTAGAACAGTTGTACCAAGTGGATTCGATATTGAAATCAAAGTACCAGAACAGTCTCTAAAATGAAATGTCTTCGTGAAACAATAAAGTTCTATGTAAACATATTTTATTTAGGATCTTTCTGTCACACATTGTGAAAATAAATATATTAATTAGGCACAGCCTAGAATAAAAATACCACATGGTTCAATGTCACACAGTAACATTGAAGGTTCACAAATCTTGAAAGAATTCAAAGTATATACTTTTACTTGATATGTGCAATTCAAGCCGCAGTGGAGGAAGATATAGCTTTAACCAGATAAATAATATGTTCATATAGTTAAGATAATAAATAAACATATATGAGGTGTACAATTCCTGAAATAATGTTAACCACAATAACATGTTCAAATTCACTTTAAGGTTTCATAAATAAATAGATAGATAAAAACAAGCAGCATTAAAATCTCACATTAGATTGGTCGACGCACTTTACAATGTTTTAAATTAGATAAAGTTACTTTCTTGTAAGATATCATTTTCACAAAATATACATATATGTTCCGTATACAGATATACATTTAACTTATGTCCTTTTCAAAAGTACATTTATAACCTGGTAGTCACTGTGACTTAACTTTAAAACACACACACTATGATGTGTATACGTGAACTTGCATATGAACTGTTTGACTCTGAGGAAATGTACAAACCGGAAGTTGTCCCTCGTCATTTCCTGTTCATTAATTTGAAATCGTTTCTATTTTTAGGCAGGACGTGTCTGTGATTTCATAGCCACGCCTACATGACGCAATATGCACAAAGTTAACGAAAGGAAGGAGGATAGAAAGGGAAACCTCCTTGACAGGGACTTTTGATAAATAAGTTAGTCTTACGAATGTTGTCGAAATATGGGAACAATATCTATCACGAGGAAACACTTCTGTCCTTAAGTGTACAAAATGTCCATTTCTATGCATCTGTCCTTAAAAGGAGCAATAAGCACATTGGAATTGAAAGCAGCGGTAAAAGTATCTTCCTTATACGTTATTGCAACACGTCAATGACGACGTCATTTTCACGGCGATTTAAACTGCCAAAAGCGCCACCTATGCTGATCTTACAGACAGCACTGCAGTAAAGGAAGCGTTGCTACTTGCATGATCAGATACTAGTAATTATTTCTTTGCCTGACACTTCTGATATTCTAAACATGGACATGAAATTATTCCTATCCATACATTAACCATATTCTGATGCTTCTATATAATTATAGCATTATATCTTGGCTAAGCAAAATACACAGCGAACTTACAAAACTGTGTGACCTAGAAATAAGATATGTTCAAAAACGGAAGTTACGTTGGTCCGACACGGACCTTACCTTAGAGCCAAACATAGTTTGGTGGTTCTGAAACAACGATATGTGGTATATCTGCTGTGTTCTTTACACTCACTGAGGCATAGCGGCCACACAGGCGTTGGGTACGGTCAGGTGCACGCACTTGTAGCGGTAGGTGTTGTCTGCTCCGCCGCACTCCTCTCGTACCAGCACGGGCTTGGTGTAGCTGACGCTGTCACAGACCATAGTATAGTTGTAATCTGCGGGCGATGTACCGGGAAAGATGGACTGGCACCGAGCGTAGCTGATTTCAGTCGGGAACCGGTTGGGGTCGGAGTCGATGACGACCTGCCAGGGACAGTAGGCGCGCTGAGAGAGGTCGTTCTCGCTGGGCTGCACACAGGTGCCGGTCTCGCAGGGGTTCAATCCCGCAGACAGGGTCTTGGTCTCGGGGTTGTTTGCCGAGGTACAGTCGGAGAGGAGCTGGCTGAGCTGGGCGGCGGAGGGTTCACCGCAGCCCGACCGTGCCTCGGGAGCGGCCGTAGTGGGGATGACGCTACCGCTGACCAGAGCGCCGCCTAGCGCCAGGAAGGAAAACAGGACCTGTAGACAAACACACGGAGAGAAAATATTACTTTTTCGTCTCACGTATCCATGTAACACGTATTCACACTTACATTATATAATGTAGCAATAATCCATACAGTGTATCAAAAGTACTAAATTCATGATAACAACCACTTTTTCACAGAACCTCGTGACATATGTAATTCCAATGCGACTGATACTCCCCAACTTTTTACACTGTGTGGTACGAATAAAAGCGATCACAGTCACCACCATAAGCTATGCTTATCCAATCAATTTTTGCCACTACGAAATTCTTTAAAAGTGGTAAGATTATGCCTCAAAGTTGAAACACAACCTTTAAAAAAAAAACACCCCGCAAAGAGAGAGTTTGAAACAAAACTCCGAGACTTTAAATTTGTTAGTGTGCACTCACCGTGATAAAACTCGCCATGACGACTTTTTTCTTGCAGACAGGAGAGCTGGATTTGTCCGGAGAGGGGATGACTTGTATCGGTGACAAGTGAGACGGTAACTCTCTCAGTAGTGTGATCGGCAGAGTAGAAGAAGACTCCTGTGTGGCCAGTCTTTCGGTGAGAGAGGGTGTTCTGAGAGAATACCATCCTCCTCGCCTTTTTATACAAAACGTCGAGGAAACACTGTTAGAAAAGGTGGTGGCAGTCCCGTAAGAAGGGTGATGACAAGCGGCTATTTTTGCCGGCTGACCACAGTGTCTTGGCAGGCACGTGTGTTGGGATTCCCCGCCGAAATTGGCCCCGGGGTTAGATTGCAACGCCAAACAACCCCGCCCTCAACTTCCGCCGGGTGGACGCGACTTCCGGTCTAGGCCGCGGCCAGGGGAAAACAGTTTCGTGTTTCTCGTCAACCACCTGTAATGTACGTTAGAAGGGTGAGACTTTTTGTCACAAAAATGGAACAAAACGTAAAACAGCGCTTGATGTTTGTCTAAAAGATGGAGGGTACCGTACATTTTTTTATGTATTCTTTTTCTATTCCTTCAAGTTCTTCAAGACATGCTGATTGTTTTTCTAAAAATATATTACGACTGAACACTGAAGATTACAGTGTGGTTTTGTCGGTTTTAACTTGACATTCACTATCCACAACATATATTAAAGCATTCTTCTACTAACCGTTTGTAAAATTCTTGTAAATCTACAAGTAAACGAAACAACTTGTAGTACAATTGATCAAAGTTATTGTTTCTTGATCACGAACACGGAACACAAGTTTTTACAGTGACTTGCCCTTTGAAGCCAACCACATAGTAATACTTAACGTGGCAAATAAAGTTATCAAGATCCGTGCCCTACAATGTTTGCGTATTGATATCTGGATACGTCCCTTCCCTGTTTGTATCAACAGTGTACAGTAGAAGGGGCATACAACGTGCGGTTGCCGGCTGGGATGCATTCAGAGGGACTTTATATCCCTCCTTCCCACACCCATAAAACAGCATAATTGTGCAAACAAACAAGGGAAGAAAAAATTACGACACGACCGCAATATCGAAGCAGATGTTGGAGTCTACTAGCCTCCACCGAACCCCTTTTCAGGCTGAATAGATAGTCGAAATAAGTCTAAAATGGGTAATACTATATACATGTATTTGGCGAGGAGAGCTGGCCGGCCAGTATATCAAGTAGGACAATTTTGAATTCGTTTTATTATGCATAAATATATGGCCGGCTAACGTCCCTGGAGTATGACCTTTTTAGGCCGATTTTTGACTATTTATTCAGCCTTTAAAGGAGTCTGTTGAAGACAAGGAGCGGATAATTGATTTTTTTTACAGTCTTCGGCTAAAAGGACAGAAAACTTTGCAATGGCCCACCGGCCACAACATCTGCATGGGGATCTTATGACTCAGTGATTCTGCATAGAACCACGTATCCTATGTAAGAAGTCCAGTATTTCTTTTGTTGTTGTGTGACACGAGAAGAAGGGATCGTATGTCAACCATCCTACTTCTTCTTAGTCATGTCGGTCACATGATGTCTGTGGTAAGCCCCCTTTTTTTGAGTCATAGATTTAGGGGGCAATCCTAGACTGGGAGCATCCCTTTGAAGTTAATATTTTTGGTAACTTTCCTCACTTCCGGAGCGGGGATTTCCCAGTACAGGGCAAGTGGCGTGGTTGTTAGCAGCGCGTGAGCTTGCCAAAACACGTGCCAAGTCTTGTCTGTGCTTCCCCCAAATATTACTAGTACTAGTACCAATCTTCAAGCAGATGTTTAAAGGGGGTCAAATGATGAGTCACACCCTTTTGATTTAAAAGTGTTTGTGTCAAATTGCTGTATATATGTTTCCTTTGACACAAAAAGGGCAGCCAGGAAAATTTAACAATTCAGCGATTTAACCATTTTATGTATAATATCATTCCCCTGGGCTTCCGTATACGTACTGTAGATATTTCTAATGCGACAAGATCATTGCAAAACATATCCTTCATTCCTACTATAACTTGAAAGCGAGGAAAAGAAAAATTAAAATTCATTCAATAGCTAAAGTACCCCGCCCTGCGTTTATCAACAGTGTACACGTTACGCTGTGACCTGTACTTAACCCTGTGTGGCAAACATGTGCTACAAAGCTCTCATTTCATGACGATACTTTCTTCCTTTGACGTTTTCCCCGGAATGTTTACCTATGTATTCACGTCACGCGTGTGGAGTGTGTTAGCATTAAATCAGCTGCATTGTTCCTCACCGGGCATGTGCATTGTATCTAGAATAACATACTCTCTAAGCCGAGGTTGTGGGGGAATGATCGTTATCATTTTATATATATATGTATTTTTTTGTTGCTACCCCCACCAACGTTGGTGGCCGGCTAATGGATACTGCCTGGCCAATTTGATACTGTCTTTTTGCCACCAAAAGGGATCTGCTTGGAGATTAGAATAACAGTGTGAAAGCAAGATCTAAAGTGTGCATTTATCAAACCCAACTATCAATCACAATAAGCAGTTTAATAACCTATGATAGTATAGCAGTTAGCAGTTCGACCAATGAAAGAGTGTAATTTCTTCGTTTTGACGCAGCTGGGCCGGGCTATACGATCGGTACAGTTGGCCAGGGTCACGTAATCTCCAAGCAGATCCCTTTCGGTGGCAAAAAGACAGTATCAAATTGGCCAGACAGTATCCATTAGCCAGAGAAGGTCGCCGGCCACCGATGGTTGATGGCGGTAGCGACAAAAAAAGGGCCATATATAAAGTTAAAACGTAATGATCATTCCCCCACAACCTCTGCTTGGAGAGTAAGGGTCATGTAGGGTCATGCGTGGGTGACGGACATGCATACATAGCATCCCGGACAACAACTTTTCTCAGAAAAGGAAACACCAGGAAAAAAAGCGGGAAGAATTGTTTTTGGGGAACAACGTGTTTGATACATGACATCTTCGTTGGTTTCACCAAGATTGTTCTAGTAGAGTACATAGGTACATGTGTCAGCATTACACAACTCCCTGCCTTGTACTGTACACTGTCTTTTATCAATATTGTACAAGATTGTAATAAGCTAGTTGTCTTACGCAATGCGTTGCCGTATGTTGTAACTTTTGTGCAATAAACTGTGACTAGACTTGTGAAATAGCCTCGACCAGGCCTTCCTATCGGGGGTTCTAGCCTACGTCCTAGCCATCCATTTTGGGCTCTGGTTAGCAAGTGCAAGGAGCCTAGTCTCTACCAGGCTTCGGGAGGCGAGTGGAAAGTAGAAATCGGCCAAATAGAAAGATAACATGCCGTGGGAGTTGGTCCGCTAGAAAGTACATTTTGCCGCGGCAAACTGTTATCTCCAGCATACCAATTCCCTTGGCATGCTATCTCTCTATTTGGCCGATTTCTACACTTTCCAGCCGCCTCCCGAAGCCTGGTAGAGGCTACAAGGCGCCCCATTACAGAGTGAATGGCACCCAGGTCAACTCCGTCCTTGAGAGGGCAAATTAATTCCACGGCGGCTATACTCCCCTGGCCAATTATTCTCCCCATGAATTGGGGTCGACCTCAGTTAACAATGCGAAGGACTTCCCCATAGCTTGTGCAAATATTTTCCCCACGTCTTATCAACTTCCTCTGTCGTCACAACAAGGCGAGTGCGTGAGCACCTGTTCCCTGCCAGTTCAGGTGGGGAAACCCCGCCGCAGGTAGGGTTCGTCCCGCAGACTGGGCGATACCAAGAACGCCAAGAAGGAAATGTTACGTTTCTTCTTAAAATCCATTCAATCAGTACTGTGACGTCAGTAACGCTTCAGCTACGTTGACACTTCCGCTTGTACGGTTGTTTTATTGGCGGGGAAATTTGGTATGTGGAAATTTTGAGGGAAAAATAAAGTAATTTGTAACGTGCCCCCGTGTCTTTGACTTCTAACGTTACACACTTCCGGTGTGGTTGATTAGAACGTGAGCTGTGGTGGAACCTCATTGCACCAAATCGCTATCGAAAAAGCAGCATAAACAGCTTTGCTTGACCTACTATAAAACACTGTTATATAGCTGTTCAGTCTGTCAGAGGTACCAGCCGGTTATAGCATCCCCCCCTTGATGAATAGAAAATTGACGCCTCTTATCCAACTGGTACCTGCATACACTCTGTAGGGCCTTTTCATTTACTGCCAAGCAACTCTCCAAGCAGAGGTTGTTGGGGGAAGATCGTCACCGTTTTATATATGCCTCGTTTTTTTTTTGTCGCCCCCCACCCAAAAAAAAAACGAGGCATATATAAAACGGTGACGATCTTCCCCCACCAACCTCTGCTTGGAGAGTACTGCCAAGCCCCATATACCGTGTTGTCATTATTAAACAAGTCACCGTTTGAATAAACATCGAAAAGTTGTCAATTCATTGATTTGCATAAGCCTTTTAGTTATTTTTATGTCATATTCAAACCTACGTGGTGACTAGTATTTGCCTGGGGGACCAGTTTAAATCTACTCTAGTTACACATTTATAGTGCGCGGCACCCCAAACCTGTTTATTATTCTGAAAAGCTACTCCAAGTAGTTCTATTTTTTTCAAGGTGACGTGAACCACGTGTATACATGTATGTCGATACTGCATCGAGCTAGCTCCAGTTTAGCTAGCAAATACCTGGCGCAGGGCTGTAATAAAATAGCCACTATAGAGCTAACGCCATTGAGTTCAGCCAGCTCCATAGAGGTGATTAGTGTAGCCCCTACTGTACCCGTCGCTTGTGATCATGACTCAGGTGGAAAGCCCCATGAACCTGTGCGCCAACCTACAGGCTACAGTTTGCTGTTTCCTTGAGCAACCAAGCAACACTGCTAGGACGTAGAATCATCAAAAGGACCTGGAAAGGACTGGACAGATCATTTCAGCTGATTTTGTAGCAGTTGATTGACGTCTTCTGAGTCTTCCAAGTTGGGGCCAGTATGGCAGCGAACACCGAGGTAAAGAAACATGTTTGTTGTTTGCACTAAGACCTGGCCTTGGGTCTAGGAGCTGATACTGAAACGCAATGAACGATTTTATATTCCCCAGAATCCATAGATTAAAGGGGAGAGAAGTATGATGTTGACTTTGGAAGCCCTTGTGCAGGATTCTTTGATTTCTTTATTCAATGATTTTTTTCGGTCACGGACTCGTTCTTACAAAAGCCTAAGTTTACACAAAGTGTAATGTTACAACATGGCGCAGGTTTCTTATTCAGCCGATAGGTTTTTGAATAACGTTCAAAACTTCTCACAAGCTTCTTTGTGTAATTTGTTGATGACGACTGAAATCCTGCGTTTTCCTTGACGTGAGAAACGCTTCAACTACGTTAACACCACGCTTGTACTTCTACGCTATTAGTGGTTAGTACAGCCCCTACTGCATTCGTCGCTGATGACTCAGGTGGAAAACCCCGGCCCATTAACCTGTGGGTCGACCTACATGCTACAGATTACTGATTTCTTGAGCAACCAAGCAAGACCACTAGGACGTAGAATTATCGTATGGACATGGAAAGGAAAAGAAACAGATGATTACTGCTGATTTTGTTGCAACTGCTTCTGAGTCTTCTAATCTAAGTTCGGGCCAGCATGGCAACGAACACCAAGGTAAAGAAACATCTTTTGTTTGATGTTTGCACTATGGCATTTGGCCCAGGAGCTGATAAAGCGGTAAGGCATTGCAATGAACGATTTTATATACCCCAGAAGTCCTAGACTAAAGGAGAAAGAAGTGTGATGTTCACTTTGGAAGGTCTTGTACAGGATTCTTCGATTTCTTCATTGGATAATTCTTTCGGTCACGGACGGACTCGTTCTTACAAAAGGTTAAGTTTACACAAAGTGTCATGTTACAACATGGCGCGGGGTTCTTATTCAGCCGATACGTGTTTGAGTAACGTTCAAAACTTCTCACGAGCTGCTTTGTGCAATTTGGCGGTGATGACTGAAATCCCGCGTTTTTCAAGTTGACGTGAGAAACGCTTCAACTACGTTTTAAAACACCACGCATCTACTTATACGCTATTAGTGATTAGTACAGCCCCCAGTGCATTCGTCGCTGATGACTCAGGTGGAAAACCCCATTAACCTGTGGGTAGACCTATATACTACTGTTTACTGTTTCCATAGCTAGAGCTAGCAAGCAAGAGTACACGGACGTAGAATCGTACATTTATCGTCCTAAGGACCCAGTGGAAAAGAATGGACAGATCATTTCTGCTCTTCTTGTAGAAATTCTGATTGACGTCTTCTAAGTTGGGATCAGCATGGCAACGAACACCAACTTGAAGGTAAAAACATGTTTGTTGTTTGCACTATGGCCTTGGGACCAGGAGCTGATAAAACGTTAAGGCATTGCAATGAACGATTTTATGTCCCCAAGAAGAAATGTGATGTTCACTTTGAAAGGCCTTATGCAGGATTCTTTGAGTTCTTCATTGGATAATTCTTTCGGTCACGGACTCGTTCTTACAAAAGGTTAAGTTTACACAGTGCAATGTTACAACATGGCGCAGGTTTCTTATTCAGCCGATACGTGTTTGAGTAACGTAACGTTCAAAACTTCTCACGAGCTGCTTTGTGCAATTTGTCGATGACGACTGAAATCTCCGCGCTTTTCTTGACGTGAGAAACGCTTCAACTACGTTAACACCACGCTTGTACTTCTACGCTATTAGTGGTTAGTACAGCCCCTACTGCATTCGTCGCTTGTGACTCAGGTGGAAAGCCCCGCCCCAAGAACCTGTTGACCTACACCCTACAGTTTACTGATTCCTTAGCTTGAGCTACCAAGCAAGACTACAAGGACTTAGAATCGTATATATTTCGCCCAAAGGACCTGGATAAGAATGAACAGGTCCTTTCTGCTCTTCTTGTAGAAATTCTGATTGACGTCTTCTAATAAAGTTCAACGGGGATCAGTATGGCAACGAACACCAACTTGAAGGTAAAAACATGTTTGTTGTTTGCACTATGGCCTTGGGACCAGGAGCTGATAAAACGTTAAGGCATTGCAATGAACGATTTTATGTCCCCAAGAAGAAATGTGATGTTCACTTTGAAAGGCCTTATGCAGGATTCTTTGATTTCTTCATTAGATATTCTTTCGGTGACGGACTCGTTCTTACAAAAGGCTAAGTTTACACAAAGTGTCATGTTACAACATGGCGCAGGTTTATTATTCAGCCGATAGGTTTTTGAGTAACGTTCAAAACTTCTCACGAGATTCTTTGTGCATGTTGTTGATGACGACTGAAATCTCCGCGCTTTTCTTGACGTGAGAAACGCTTCAACTACGTTAACACCACGCTTGTACTTCTACGCTATTAGTGATTAGTGATTAGTGCATTCGTCGCTTGTGACTCAGGTGGAAAGCCCCGGTTTACTGTTTCATAGCTTGAGATACCAGGCAAGACTACTAGGACTTAGAATCGTACATACATCGTCCTAAAGACCTGGAAAAGAATCGACAGATCATTAATTTCAGCTGATCTTGCAGCAATTCTGATTGACGTCTTCTGTCTTCTAAGTTGGGACTAGCATGGCAACGAACACCAAGGTGAAGAAACATGTTTGTTGTTTGCACTATGGCCTTGGGTCTAGGGGCTGATACTGAAACGCAATGAACGATTTTATATTCCCCAGAATCCATAGATTAAAGGGGAGAGAAGTATGATGTTGACTTTGGAAGCCCTTGTGCAGGATTCTTTGATTTCTTTATTCAATGATTTTTTTCGGTCACGGACTCGTTCTTACAAAAGGTTAGGTTTACACAGTGCAATGTTACAACATGGCGCAGGTTTCTTATTCAGCCGATAGGTTTTTGAGTAACGTTCAAAACTTCTCACGAGCTGCTTTGTGCAATTTGTTGATGACGACTGAAATCTCCGCGTTTTTCTTGACGTGAGAAACGCTTCAACTACGTTAACACCACGCTTGTACTTCTACGCTATTAGTGATTAGTGATTAGTGCATTCGTCGCTTGTGACTCAGGTGGAAAGCCCCGGTTTACTGTTTCATAGCTTGAGATACCAGGCAAGACTACTAGGACTTAGAATCGTACATACATCGTCCTAAAGACCTGGAAAAGAATCGACAGATCATTAATTTCAGCTGATCTTGCAGCAATTCTGATTGACGTCTTCTGTCTTCTAAGTTGGGACTAGCATGGCAACGAACACCAAGGTGAAGAAACATGTTTGTTGTTTGCACTATGGCCTTGGGTCTAGGGGCTGATACTGAAACGCAATGAACGATTTTATATTCCCCAGAATCCATAGATTAAAGGGGAGAGAAGTATGATGTTGACTTTGGAAGCCCTTGTGCAGGATTCTTTGATTTCTTTATTCAATGATTTTTTTCGGTCACGGACTCGTTCTTACAAAAGGTTAGGTTTACACAGTGCAATGTTACAACATGGCGCAGGTTTCTTATTCAGCCGATAGGTTTTTGAGTAACGTTCAAAACTTCTCACGAGCTGCTTTGTGCAATTTGTTGATGACGACTGAAATCTCCGTCGTTTTTCTTGACGTGAGAAACGCTTCAACTACGTTAACACCACGCTTGTACTTCTACGCTATTAGTGGTTAGTACAGCCCCTACTGCATTCGTCGCTGATGACTCAGGTGGAAAACCCCGGCCCATTAACCTGTGGGTCGACCTACATGCTACAGATTACTGATTTCTTGAGCAACCAAGCAAGACCACTAGGACGTAGAATTATCGTGTGGACATGGAAAGGAATTGACAGATGGTTACTGCTGATTTTGTAGCAACTGCTTCTAAGTCTTCTAATCTAAGTTCGGGCCAGCATGGCAACGAACACCAAGGTAAAGAAACATCTTTTGTTTGTTGTTTGCACTATGGCATTTGGCCCAGGTCAGGAGCTGATAAAGCAGCAAGGCATTCCAATGAACGATTTTATGTCCCCAAGAAGCCCTAAATTAAATGGGAAAGAAATGTGCTGTTCACTTTGGAAGGCCTTATGCAGGATTCTTTGATTTCGTCATTAGATAATTCTTTCGGTGACGGACTCGTTCTTACAAAAGGCTAAGTTTACATAAATTGTAATGTTACAACATGGCGCAGGTTTCTTGTTTAGCCGATAGTTTTTTTTTTAGTAACGTTCGAACTTACGAGCTTCTTAGCTGTTGACGTCTAGCGTTTTTTTTTTGACGAGAGAAACGCATCAACTATGTTAACACTCCCGCTTCTTCGGTTATATTGGCGAGGAAATATTGAATCACTCACACGTACTTAGACTTTACTGTGGACTAACATGCCTGCGGACTGCCCTGTGGTCTATCAACCGGGCCAAGCCCTTGTAATCAAATATCTCCCATTACATATAGAGCCTGTATGATGCAACGTAGTGTCTTTCGCGTCTTCTTTCATTTCACCGCGAGCAAAACGATCTCTATTGATCGTCTATTGTTAAGAAACTTTATTTTATTCGCAAAATCATGCCCGAAGGCTAATTGCTTTTACAATCAAGTATAATACTCAATACACAGTAACAGGAGACAGGTAACAGCTGTCTGGGAAAAAAACTTCTACTTCTACTACTACGCTAGCTATTATGGGGTTCGACTTCTTCTTTGAAGGCAGTGGATAATGAATAGTCCCACATTCTGCATAATTAGTGGGTTTTGTGATCTTAGTAGAAATGCAGTTTTTTGGTGATCTTCTAAATGACGAAAGGATGGAGAAATTGTAACTGTCTGAATTAATCGGTTTCTTTCGGTCTCATAGTGAGGACACTGGCTAACAAAATGTATTTCATTTTCCACTGCATTCATTGTACAATATTTACATAATCTCTCGTGCACAGGTAGTTTTCTATAGCGGCCTTTTCCTATATTGTTAAGAGCTGATCAGGCCCCCATAGAAAACTGCAATACATTGTAATACACGATTCTGTTTTCTCCGTTGTACGCAGAAGCGCCCAAGAGTCAATGGCATCTTATATTAGAATTTTGGTCTGTGAGGTGATTGATCAATCTAGTCCAAAATTGAATATAAAAATCCCATATCTAATTATGGAGTCTTCCAATGGCCCCTTGCAACGTTATAGACGAGTCTTCGCTCCATGAAACAACGTACAAAAACGCTGCAAAAATGACACAAATACATTACATCTGGCGTGTACGCAGAGGTACACGTTTAGGTGCCCTTGTAGCGTTACATGGCAGATATGTAATAGGGTGCTCTAACCTTGTAGGATGTATTTTATTATTGATAGTAAGAGTGACAGTGTATTTCCTTGGACTTCCTGAGACATTCCTGGTACAGTCACTTTCTCCTGCCCTATACTGGGAAGGAGTGGGCGACCTTTGAATGACACTTGCTAATGGGCCTATCTTCCCAGGGGTCTAGGCCGGCACACGTCCTGACCGCCTGGCCCTAGCCTTATTTGGGCATGTCCAGGGACTGGTCAGTAACATCTTAAGAAAGGGAAAGGATGTGACTCAGGATGATTGTGATACAAAGAATGTAACTTTTTCCAAGAAACCTGTGTGTAGGCGGGTAAAGATATAAAAGCCCCTGCACTCATGTAGTTAAGTTAGTTCCCGTTTGAGAAAGAAGAGAATACAGACCACTTTCTACGTAGCTGTCGGCTCCTGTGTCTTTCTTTCGGGTCGTACATCTACAACATCGGCGGCTTATCTTACGAACTTTGTAAGGGCACCCATCGAGGCTTAGCTATCATCGTCGTCCTTGACCTTGGCACCCTTACAGATAGGCGCAGTACTATAGAGATGGTCTTGTTAAGTTGATTAACATTTATTGTACTGCTCCACAGGATGCACCCTCCATGGGCTCATTGCTGGACGCAGCTCGGAGTGGAGATGTAGAAGTTGTGCAGCATTTATTGAAGTCTGGAGCAGAAGTGAACAAGGCGAATGAGGTATCTATAACATAACATAACATAACATAACATAACATAACATAACATAACATAACATAACATAACATAACATATATATAGTAATCACCTGGTCTGTAAAATTAAACAAAATAACATTTGCTTGGGAGCAAATACAGCATATTTCAGTCCATCTCCCTCCCACGCAAAAGTGGACTATTCGAAAACTTACCCCAGTGTAAAACTAGCAAAGATTCTCAAATAAATGAATTATATAGTAGCTATGTAATTGAGAACAAAGATGCAAGAACAAGCACATTGAATCTCGAAAGCTTTTCTTATTACAGGTATGCAAATACTAACAATGATGAGATTTGATACATTTTGAAGGTCTTAGGCACATAAAACTTACAGAACTTTCTCATCCCCAATCATTCCTTCTCATTATGTTCCACTCACTCACAGACCGGAATCACTCCTCTGATCATAGCAGCCCATAAGGGACATGTGGAAGTTGTGCAGCAGCTGGTGAAGGCTAGAGCAGACGTGGACAAGGCACAGCGGGTAAGATGGATGTAAAATGAGATATTAGTTAGCATTGTAGGCTCGTGAATTTTACAGAATTTGCCGATTCTCAATATTCCTTCTCATCAATTTAAACTCACTCACAGACCGGGGCCACTCCACTGAACATAGCAGCCTGTCAGGGACATGTGGAAGTTGTGCAGCAGCTGCTGAAGGCTGGAGCTGAAGTGAACAAGGCTAGCCAGGTAAGATGGATATAAAATGAGATAATTTTGTAGTTAGAATTGTACAGTCGTGCGTGAGTTTTACAGAACTTGCTTATCTTAATATTCCTTCTCATAAATTTCAAATCACTCACAGACCGGAATCACTCCGCTGTACATAGCAGCCGAGAAGGGACATGTGGAAGTTGTGCAGCAGCTGCTGAAGGCTGGAGCAGAAGTGAACAAGGCTAGCCAGGTAAGATGGATATAAAATGAGATAATAGTTAGCACTGTAGGCTCGAGAGTTTTACAGAACTTGGTCATTCTCAATATTCCTTCCCATCAATTTCAACTCACAGCACGGAGTAACTCCGCTGTACAAAGGAGCCGAGAATGGACATGTGGAAGTTGTGCAGCAGCTGCTGAAGGCTGGAGCAGAAGTGGACAAGGCGGAGCAGGTACGAGGATATAAAATGAGATAATAGTTAGCACTGTAGGATCGAGAGTTTTACAGAACTTGTTCATTCTCAATGTTCCTTTTCATCAATTTTAACTCACAGGACGGAGCCACTCCACTGAACATAGCAGCCCAGGAGGGACATGCGGAAGTTGTACAGCAGCTGCTGAAGGCTGGAGCAGAAGTGGACAAGGCGCAGCAGGTAAGATGGATATAAAATGAGATAATAGTTTTCATTGTAGACTCGTGCGTTTTACAGAACTTGCTTATGTCCAATATTCATTCTCATCAAGTTCAACTCATTCACAGGACGGAGTCACTCCGCTGAACATAGCAGCCCATCAGGGACATGTGGAAGTTGTGCAGCAGCTGCTGGAGGCTGGAGCAGATGTGGACAAGGCGGAGCAGGTAAGATGGATATAAAATGAGATAATAGTTTGCAGACTGGAGAGTTTTACAGAACTTTGTCATCCCCAATATTCCTTCTCACTCACAGAACGGAGCTACTACACTGTACATAGCAGCCCTGAATAGACACGTGGAAGTTATACAGCAGCTGCTGAAGGCTGGAGCAGAAGTGAACAAGGCACAACAGGTAAGATAGAAATAAAATGAGATAATAGTTAGTATTGTAGATTCGTGAGTTTTATAGAACTTGCTTATGTCCAATATTCTCATCCCCAATATTCCTTCTCATTAATTTTAACTCACTCACAGACCGGAGCCACTCCACTGAACATAGCAGCCTGTGAGGGACATGTGGAAGTTGTGCAGCAGTTGCTGAAGGCTGGAGCAGAGGTGGACAAGGCGGATGAGGTAAGATGGATATAAAATGAGATAATGGTTAGCATTGTTGACTCGTGCGTGAGTTTTACAGAACTTGCTCATTCTCAATATTCCTTCTCATCAAGTTCAACTCACTCACAGGACGGAGCCACTCCGCTGTTTATAGCAGCCGGGAATGGACATGTGGAAGTTGTGCAGCAGCTGCTGAAGGCTGGAGCAGAGGTGGACAAGGCGGATGAGGTAAGATGGATATAAAATGAGATAATAGTTAGCATTGTTGACTCGTGCGTGAGTTTTACAGAACTTGCTCATTCTCAATATTCCTTCTCATCAAGTTCAACTCACTCACAGACCGGTGCCACTCCACTGAACATAGCAGCCTGTGAGGGACATGTGGAAGTTGTGCAGCAGTTGCTGAAGGCTGGAGCAGAGGTGGACAAGGCTAACCAGGTAAGATGGATATAAAATGAGATAATAGTTAGCATTGTTGACTCGTGCGTGAGTTTTACAGAACTTGCTTATGTCCAATATTCATTCTCATCAAGTTCAACTCACTCACAGGACGGAGCCACTCCGCTGTTTAAAGCAGCCGGGAATGGACATGTGGAAGTTGTGCAGCAGTTGCTGAAGGCTGGAGCAGAGGTGGACAAGGCACAACAGGTAAGATAGAAATAAAATTAGATAATAGTTAGTATTGTAGGCTCGAGAGTTTTACAGAACTTGCTCATTCTCAATAGCCCTTCTCATCAATTTAAACTCACTCACAGACCGGAGTCACTCCACTGATCATAGCAGCCAGTGAGGGACATGTGGAAGTTGTGCAACAGCTGCTGAAGGCAGGAGCAGAAGTGGACAAGGCGGAGCAGGTAAGATGGATATAAAATGAGATCATAGTTAGTATTGTAGATTCGTGAGTTTGACAGAACTTGTTTATCCCCAATATCCCTTTTCATTAAATTCAATTCACTCACAGACCGGAATCACTCCGCTGATCATAGCAGCCCAGGAGGGACATGTGGAAGTTGTGCAGCAGCTGCTGAAGGCTGGAGCAGAAGTGGACAAGGCGCAGCAGGTAAGATGGATATAAAATGAGATAATAGTTAGCATTGTAGACTCGTGACTTTTACAGAACTTGTTCATCCCCAATATCCCTTTTCATTAAGTTCAATTCACTCACAGATCGGAGTCACTCCGCTGAACATAGCAGCCCTGTACGGACATGTGGAAGTTGTACAGCAGCTGCTGAAGGCTGGAGCAGACGTGAACAAGGCTAGCCAGGTAATAGAGAAATTAAAGAGATGAAAAGATTGGCGATAAGAACTATTTCCATGGCGACGATTTTACTTGATAATTCAGTTGGATTTATCTCTTGATTTGTGATATCAATATTGTTTCGTTAAAGTAACTTTTATACGCTGTATGAAATTCCCGTCATTTGCCCATTAGTTATAATTTTCTCAATGATAAGGGAAATAAGATCTTCATATTCATATTCATCATAATCGATATTTGTCAATATCATTTTCGTTCTTAATCAATTATTACACAGAAAATTCATACTAAATGATAATGCAAATTTGTTCTAAATTTACATA
Organism: Branchiostoma belcheri; assembly: GCF_001625305.1. Lineage (NCBI taxonomy): Eukaryota > Metazoa > Chordata > Leptocardii > Amphioxiformes > Branchiostomatidae > Branchiostoma > Branchiostoma belcheri. The sequence continues at coordinate 33,060 of NW_017804143.1, forward strand.
AATGTACATAACGAAAGTTTGACGATCCTTTATTGAAAATGAAGTCAATTTATTATATGATTGGATGATATTATCTCCCAAAATGATACATGTTATACCAAAATGAAAGACCTATATATCTTAAGGAGGCAAAAAGGCCGTTGTGGTACATGTAATTATTAAGCAAAATGTATGCAAATAAGGCCTTGATTTGTATAATCGATGTTCAATGATGTTCACATTCGATAAAGTATGAAATACCGGAAGTATGAAACCACCATCATTTCATATTATTGTAACTTGTTATGTAAATTTCTCACGTTATTTACCGATATGATGTAATAGTACACTCAGACATTCTACAAAATTCCCGAATTTCCAAAACAAAATATGCTATCAGGCTTCCTTGAGGCATCGCTCATAGTCTATGGATCCGCAAAAACTTGATGCGGATCGCTGTTTCGGATAGGGATGATTATTCATGCAGGTTATATCAATTCGCGCGAAGCATTTGTGGTCGTGATTACTAACTAGTAGTTTTTTTTACTAACGCAGACGAATTTGTCTGGTTTAATGTTGAAAGTATTCCTAATGCATCATGTATGATAATTTTGTGATAAAGTGACTTGTCTCACAAGTTTCAAATTATTATAGTTTCTCATCAAATATGAAAGTAAATACAAACTAGAGTTGTACCAATAGTATGTTACGTCATTTGTATTATGCACCCATACTGTTGTTTAAACATAGATTGTTGTCTTTTTCAGGCTACTGAAAATGAGATCACACTTAAAGGTTTGACGGCTCTACATACAGCAGCTCTTGGGGATCACTTTGGAGTTGCTGGCGTCCTTCTTGTCGCCAGTAAAGGTGCCATTAACCAGAAATTAACGGTAAATATCTTAACGGCATGAATTTTGTAACAAGTGACTAGAGCCCCGGTTACATTCACAGTATGATGCACCTACAATGGAACACACCACTTTTTACTTATTACCAATTAACGTCCTTATGAATACACTTACATGGATGCAATTACATGGATGTGTACAGTTAAAAAGATTTTTCCTACTCACATGTCCCAGCTATCACAGGAGGCCGAAAAGCCAAAGTATTAGTATTCATATACGAATTGCACGGATCGAGTTTTTGTCGTGTTTTACGGATCACTAGTGCATATGATTCGCAATGATTTGTTGTATGACCCGATGTATTTAGTACGGATTAATTGAAAACGATATCATCTGAGTAGAAACATGTCACCTACTGGCATCTTTAGATATTTATGGGTGAGCTTACCACTACATAGAATGTCAATGAATTCATGTACTATGAATCTGAGATCTCACAATCAACTCAGTATGAATAACAGAACTCTAAAACCTAAATACAAATCTTCACCCAAAAGGCCCATAAGAAATTCTATATAGCATACCGTGCCTATGTGTAATTAATCTTATGAAAACAATATCTATAGCTATAATAATACCAGCCATAAAATAAATAAATGATTGTGACTTCTTCTCAACAGATGGAGTTCTCAAAGGATATTACAAATAATTTAGAGGTGGCACCGCTCCATGCAGCAGCAGGAATCGGCAACCTGAACATTGTGAATCTCCTGGTCAGTGCAGGAGCGGACACAACATGCGCAGGGACGGTACCGATCGAGGTATTTGACATGTTTTAGGTCATCATGAGCTCAACTTTGATGTCCTGTTTTTCAGATAAACAAATCTCAGACGCAATAGCCTTTTAAGTAATGTTCTCTTCTTGCTCAAGTTAAGACACGTTACTATCCCTCATCCAATGCTATACCGATGGCATGCACATGTATGGTAAACGATCTTCCCTGTGAAATTGTAGTACTGCCTGTTGTCGGGCTACAACATATAGGACCTGATATATTTCGTTATTTTTTGTGTCCCAAGCTATTCCAGTTATTCTTACTAATACTACTATACTAGTTTGCCAATATCTTAACATTAATGAATGATACTGAATTAAATGTTTTACGATTAGTGGGTTATGCTCAATTCTAATTCCACAGATTAGAATATCTTGAGAAAATTGCAGCTTTCACTACTAGGGAAAAGCAGTCTCTTCATAGCTTTATAATTATCATGTTTGAATTCGCCCATTTCTGATGCTTTTAAGACATTTTATGAATACTAGTACATGTATATCCTACCCAAAGTACTGGGTAATTATTTGTCCATGTCTTGAATTTTAATTTGTACCTTAGAAAAAGGACAGTGGAGAATTGTACGTTGAAAGTCCCTATGATGTTGCTGTGAGACTCAGTCACAACCTTGTGGCTTACACGCTTTGGAGTGCCAACAACAGGGAGGCAGCTGTGAGTAAAAATGTTGATTGTTTGTCACACGACAAAATATAATTGTAGAGCTTATACTTTGAAGGTTACCTTTTCTTCAGGCATTTAAATTTTATTCTCATTGGCTTACTTGAAAGGCTTGTATGGTTAAACGTACTATCAGTATATATCCTTATATGTCGGAACCAGTTTGGCGTTGTCCTATATTCTGTATTGTGTTCAAAGTCCTATTCGTTGCTTTAATACTTGGGACGGTCAGACACAATAAAACTATATCTGCACAGTTACTTCTGGTCGCAAATGTACGTGTATGATACGAATTGTATGAAAAGACCAAACATTTGAGACGTTGAGACCATTGAAAATCGTCCTCCACAGATATGTAACTACCTGTTCTAAATCCTAGCAATCCAGCTGCGAGTTTCCTACTGAGCTTTCAGCACACCGAGTCACCATTCAAGCAAGGCAGCAAACAGAGAAGGTGTGTAGACTGTGTACTATACAACCGAGTATACCGCGTAACGAGAACGCCGTAATGGCATAACTTACATTCTTTTAGTTCGTGTGAAAAAAGTATGCGTTATACTGTCTGGTGAACTCAATACTAAGAAGCAATACGTTTCTAGTTCTACTATAAGCCTAGTTGAAGATTAAAATATGAAAGTTTTGTCTTTAAATGTCACTTTACTAAGGATGGGTCGCCGACATTTGTTTGTTTTCATCTAATGTTGAACCTGTAATGTCTCGCCTATTCACCATTTCTATTTCATACCAGTAGTAGTAAGTTAAGTAAACTGGTTATTGGCTCTTACTCTAGAGCATCATTCGAACGCTGATCACAACCGTCTTGAGTGAACACGTCGGCCTGAGATGGCGGGAGCTCGCCCGGGACCTGGATATCAGGAATGTCGAGTTGGACGAAATCGAACGAAGGTGTAACATCAACCTTAGAGGACTGAGGGAGATGGCTGTGGAGAGTCTGCTGCTGTGGCTGGACAGACAGGTGTACTGGCCAAACATCTTTGACGTGTGGTGGGCACTAAAGAACATGAAGATGGATGATGTGGCAGGTCAGTAAACGGTGTCCTGTCGTCACCTGTATATTTGCCATTCCCCTTAATTATATAGCAGCAAAAGAGATAAGTTATTTGAAATGGTTACCAAAATGTTCCCTAGCTTTATTTACATTCCCAGCCTACAAAAAACTGCATTTCTATTAACGCCTCCTAATTCATACATTTTGCAAAATGTCAGGCATTTCATACTTCACTGCACGCAGAAAAGAAATCAAGATTTGCAATAAACGTTCGATATCAACTCCTACAGGACTGAAAGCAGTAGACTATACAGTAGACTCGCCATATTCTGGAGAGCGGCTTGTCAAAACATTATCTGCACTTGAGACTTTGCGAATTTATAAAACAACTTCTATTTCTTGCAGAACTACTTTTGGAGAAACTAACTGAGGAGCGAACTCTTGCCAACGTGACAGATGATGTTGGGGACAAAGTGGAAGCGAGCGCGGAACACATGGAGGAGCAGGAGGAAGACAAAGAGGTAAATATGTGTCCTTTGCAATCATTTTAGACTGTTGAAGACAGCGTGATTGAAGTCTGTTAACGTTCTTATTAAAAGAATAAACTTTAGTTATTGGGAGTCCCTGTATTTTGTCGAGAACTAACTGAACTGTTTGCAAACAACAGCAAAGTTGGTGTACATGTAAAATACACCCTACAGCTAAATAATTTCCTTAAGTGTATAAAGATTTCTTCCGTCTTGCTTATTGGTCCCCATCAGTATTGTTTTCTAAATCTTTCAGATCATTGGTCACCATCCATTTTATCAACATTTTTCAATCCATGTCCTTTAAATGTATAGAACAACACTGTATGTAAAATGATCCACACACATGCACACAGAGTTTTAATCATTTGCAAACGTTCTTGCCTCTGCAGGTTGGAGCTAGCGGTGTAACAGTTGGCATGTCCTTCTTCAAGAGATTCCAGAAACTGTTCATCTCCTCACCAGGTTTGTATTCTCATTAGAGGAGGTTTCTTACCAGTTTAGTACCATAGAATTCCTGAAACCCATTCCTTTCGATTTGACTATGATCTCTACCATTGGCTATATAGAATAGTCATAAACTATATGATGAACCTATGCTGTCATAGTAAACATCAAATCACACAAAATCGCTGAAAAACCTTGACGGATAATTTCTATGGAATTCGGATGTAAGCTATATATACTTCTATCTGTGTCAAAAGATTTTTTTTAGTTTGCATCATCAACATGTAGCATGAGCACAACAGGTTAACTCCAAACGCCATCCATTTTTTTGAGGGAACCTCAACTTTACTGGATGACCTCAACTTTACTGGATGATGCCGTATGGAAGGTATGGCGTCTAACTCGAATTCTTGATTTCTGGTAATCACAGTGTTTCGTTGGCTGAGGAAGTTCAAGTTCGATGCCTTCGTGTCGGCCAACCAGCGTGACTTCCCCTGGGTGGATGAGTGGGTCCAGCAGTTGGAGTCTCCACCACACAACCTGAAGATCTGTGTCCACCACAGGGACTTCAAGAGCGGCGTGCCGATTCCTCACAACATCGACTGGGCAGTAGCGAACAGTAGGAAGATTCTCATAGTTCTCTCCCCTAACTTTCTGTCCAGTAACTGGTGTAAGTTTGAGCTCAAGGCAGCCATTGAGAAAGAACTAAAAAGCGACAAGTACTGTGTACTGCCCGTGTTGAAGTCTAAGTGTGAGATTCCTGATGAGTTAGCTCTTCTGACATACCTGGACTGTACAGACGGTAATGTTGATGTAGCCAAGCTGGCAAGTGACATCAAATCCAAAGTAAGGAAGAGGGCAAGTTTTGCCAGTTCACCCAAGAGGAAACGATTCAAGTATGACCACAAAGAAAGGGACTACGGACCATCATTTTAGACAACATGTGTGGCATTCCTTTCTGACAATAAACGTCAAAGCTGATAATGCTGAGAAAGTAATTGTTGATGAATAGCACATATAATTAATACGTTCCTTGTCGGACACCAATTACACAACCTTTTTTGTTGAGGACAATAAAACATTTACTTTTGCTGACAAATCAATTGTTAATAGCTACAATATATCATTTCACCATACGAGACAACATAACCAATTAAGGCCAAACAAGACTTAATCCACACAAAACAATTCTCAATAGCGTATAGAGGCCCCATCGTCTGGAACAAGTTAAGTCAACTGCTACAAAACTTCCAGTCAATTCCTGTGTTTAAAAAACTTCTTAAAAACGTTTTCTTACAAAACCCAAGTACCACTACAATCTGATTTGTTTGTTTTCCTTGTTTTTTTTTCAATCTTTTGTTTTAATCGTTACTTTTTATGTTAATTATCTAATCAGTTTATTTCTGTAACAGCGACTTGAATTACATGTATAAGACTTTTGTTTAATTTCTCTTCGTAGATGTTAAAAGTAGTTTACACACTTCAGTTAGTATTTCTGTGTCTTGATTTTGTTTAATTAATCAATTATATCATTGCTTAATTTTGATGTTTAATTCAAATATGTTTTGTCATAAGTTACATTTGTTTGGGGTAGGCCCTTTAAAAAACCACCTAGGTTTCTGGCCTACCCCGCATATTCTCTGATTGTTATTATTTGATTATGAATTTTTTTTACATACGTACAAAAATAAATAAACAATAAACAAACAATAAACAATATTATGGTCAATGCAAAACTATGAAGGCTTTCTGGCATAATCATTGGCGATGTTTAGTTAACAACTTTGTTATTTGATCTTTATCAGTGTCACGCATGTTCCGTTATTATATCAATAAGAATATGTAATCTTTGTGATCAATGTGCATTTATGATTAGTTATATCATTTTTCCTTGTCAATTTGTAACCGTTAGTAACGTCAGACACGAGTACACCGGTTCATTAAGCTGTATCTCATAAAATAACATATAAAATATGCAAACATGTAAATAGCTTTGGTTTCCATTTGGAATTTTACGTGAATTGATTGATTTAGAAAAGACATCAAGTAGATTATACTATTTCTAAGATCATTGACTATCATTACATTTTCAATTACCCTTATTGCATAGGAAATTATGTGTGCTGGTGTTATAACTAGATTCCCTGAATGAATCTGTGGTTATAATTTTTTTGTGGAATTGGCTTTTAACACAATAAAAGGTAATCGGTAAAACGTGTCATTGTTGTCATGTCACTCTAAAACTTGCAGACGGTTTAGCTTCTTCTTAGATAGTAGCTCAATGCCATGAATGTGACATAAGGTAGATTTGGGAGACAAGTTTAACTTTCTTAGACAGAGCTTAAAGGTAACCGGAACTCAATATACCTCTGGGAAGCCTGAAATTTCCAATTTCTTGTTTTTGTGGGGTTACAGTGAAAGATACAAGTGACAGCAAAATGCAATGCACCTGCAAAATACAATAGAACTACCTTTTGATGTGTAACATCACTAGCGTTATAAATACATTAATTAAGGGTTAATGTCCCGCCCTGAGGTGAATATGGTGTGATAAAGCCTTGTCAGTTGCTATAACCACAGAATAAAGCACCAAGTGAGCGCAGCGAACGAGGTGGCTTTATGAGGTGGTTATAGCAACTGACAAGGCTTTATCACACCATATTCACCGAGAAAGGGCGGGACATTAACACTATTATCATATAGCTTACACGATAGCCTATCCAAACTGATGCAGTGAAGAGTGACACAATGTACAATTTACCCCTTGCACATGCTGAATAGAACATAGAATATTTGTTCCATCTGGAGTCACCTGAGGTCACTGGGGGGTTCATGTTCTATGGCCTTCTATCTGGGTCACAGGCAGGGAACAGGTGTTCTTATGGGAGTCACCCGAGGTCATCGGAACACAACTCAAGTTATTTTTGGATTTTTTAGAACTAGAGCCCTGTTCTATTGGGTCACCTGAGGTCATATGCGGGTGATTATTCATTTTGTTTAATGTATGGATTGGGATGAATAAATACCCGATTTTGACTCTATTTGTGACATTACGGCGACATAAAGAATGTGGAATGGAGCCTTCTGATTGGTCAACGTCACCCGGCTATATGATAATAACGCATAACTTTTGACTTGGGGTAAGATTTTATTGCACAAACTGAGTAAATTAAGTCTATCGCAACATATTTTGTGAATCTCATTTATTTTATTACATCAAGATAATTACTAACATACTGATAGTAGGATAATAATAATAATAATGTTACAGCATTATAAATGACAAGAAATTGCATTATTGCATTTGAAATAGAAGACAAGGCACTGCCAATTGCTGTTAAGTTCGATTTTGATAAAGTCTTTCTAAGATCTTTTTGTTACGATAGGCCCCAAAAACGAGGAATCCCCTTGAGTTCATTACACACTACAATTACAAAGTCTACTCCTGAAGTTGCTATAAGTAGATTTAGAAGTTGCCACACTTTGTTTAATAAATTGCACCATTTACAATTGTTGGATAACAATGTTCTGGTAACTGTCACCTTCCTCACGACATTACTAAGTCATGTTATACTTTGCATTGCTGCTAGGCGTAACTGCTGTAGTGTGCAGAACCTTCTTCAGTAGCCGCCCTGGTCCCCAAACAGTTGTTTGATCCTATCGTTGTTTGGGTTGACCTTACCCAGCACGTTGGGGTGATCCTTTTCAAGCATCTCCCAAATGTGCGCCGCACCGAGGGCATTTGCCAGCTGTGAAGCAATACAAAATTTCTGTCATTGAACGCATTCACACACTCACCACTCACACTCACTATCCCATTTAAAGTGCCCACGAGACCTTGAAACTTTCAGGTTGCCCGGCGCGCAAGTTCTTCTTTTTTTTGCATACAAAGCGACCTTTACAGGTGGGCTGGCTTACATCCTGCCTTCTAAAATAAATAACTGGTGTTGACGGCAACATGGAATGCTGATTTGCAACCTAGCTTTCGACTTAGGTTACCTCGTTGGCAAAATTCTGATAAAACACCCAAAGAAAACCGTGAAAAATCAGGGTTTCGTGCAGGCGCAGTATGTTCTACCGACGTGCTTGGTTAGATGACCTACCTGATTGATATGGAAGCCGTCGACAGGTTCGATCAGCTGCCACCCCTGCCCGCCCTGCGCCTCCCACTCCGCGATGACCTCATCTATGGGGACGTCCTGGTAGTAAAGGTCAAAGTTCTTGTACCGGGAATTTGCGGTGATGTTTCTCAGGACGTCATTCAGCTCAAAGGCTCTCTGTAGAAAATTTGTTTGCCGTGTCATACAAAAGAGAATCGATTTATTACAATTAGGGAAAATAAGGAAAATATGGAAAGGTGAGATTATTATAATAATTATCTATTTTGTAATTACCTTCATGTACAAAGTGTGTTCCGTATCTATGTCCATGTGCTAGGCAGGTCGAGAACACGTTAGGCTTAAGGGCCCTTAAAATGTTACCTTATTTCCTGACTACAATTTCCTGGTATATGCATGCCTGTATACTAGACAAAATCAGCAAGAAATTCACAACGCTTACAGAGGTGTGAGTCATTGGATTTCCTGTTGTCCATGTCATTTCTTTCTCAATTTTGTACATTTTAGACAATTTTTTTGTTGGATACATTTTTTTCCAGTTGGTTACCCACCTTGGTTGTGAGGTACCGGAGGGTAGAGTTATCCGTCAACCAACCAGAACATGGGGAGATCTGGACAAACATAACAAAACATACAGAACATCTATATAACAGTGGAAAATGTATTTTGTAAGAAAACATATCATTTTAAATGATTTATTTGTTATTAATTTAAAGACCATAACTGGAATTTAAAGATCATAACTGGAGTGCGAGGCACTGACCTCCAGACAGTTCATGTAGTTGTAGAAATCCGTGTAGGTGATGTCATTCCTCAGACTTCCTGAAATGTAGAACAACAGATCCGACCGATCCTGACTGTCCATCACAATTAGCAATTCCACCACCAATGATAGCGTATAACAATTAGCGGCTCGACCAATGAGAGAGTGGCTGCATGTCTATAAAATATTTCCATATTTATGTTTTTGTATTGCATAGATACGTTTTATGGAGGTGGACAGGACTACCGGGATATTGGAGTTTCATTTTTATATAGTATTAGAATAATATGGGACGGTAATATTAGGGAGTGAACCGGCCTGCCCTTTGCCAGCACCCAAGCGATGACAAATGACGGAATAAAATGAATGGAGGCAGTGTTCTTAGTTGCAATGCCCCCCAACGGCCACCCCTTGAAAACGGACCGGTCCGCAGTAATCTCTAAGAGAGCATGAACGATTATGCAGCTGCTCACCTAGTGGATGGATCCTGTCGTGCACGTTAGCGTACAGCAGGCTGCCATTGGCCAGGCCTGACACCCAAACATGGCTGCCTTCAGGCAGAACCTCATCCTGAGTGAGAGGATAAATGGATCATGATCATTCATTACCTCTGAGGAAGGAATGGTTTAGATCTTTATATGAATGTTTGCAGTTATAACTAACGGAGGGATTTGATTGTACATGGTTACTTACTGGGGTACAGATGTAGCCTCTACCAGGCTTGAGGTAGCGGCTGGAAAGAGTAGAAATCGGCCAAAATAGAGAGATAAGCATGCCAAGGGAGTATGGCCGTTGAGAGGACAGTTCGCCGCCACAACTGTTCTCTCAACGGACAAACTCCCTTGGCATGCTTATCTCTCTATTTTGGCCGATTTCTACTCTTTCCAGCCGCCTCCTCAAGCCTGGTAGAGTACAGTAGTACAGATGATGCGTAATTGTTTTTCCGTCACATCTGTATTTTCACGTATCATCAACAACGTCACTGGTATTATTGCTGTTAACGTGATTCATGTCTGTAATTATTACCAGTCGTTGGAAACGTTATACATACAGTCCTTGACGGTTGCATTACTAACCAAGTATTGCAAAGTGTCCAGCATGTTATTTCTGAATTCTTTGGGTTTAGTCATGTGAGCCAGGGTGTCAGGATGCCTAAGTGAGAAAAGACAAACAAAAGTTAGAACACTGTCTTATTAGTAATTTACTGGAGTCTGGAACCATTTAAACCCACCAAGCCCTAAAAAAATCAATTCACACAATCATACCTGTCCCTGAAAAACATCCACACATCCATGCCTGTCCCTGGTGCTGAACAACATTCACACATCCATTCCTGTCCCTGGTACTGAACAACATCCACACATCCATGCCTGTCCCTGGTGCTGAACAACATTCACACATCCATCCCTGTCCCTGGTGCTGAACAACATTCACACATCCATCCCTGTCCCTGGTGCTGAACAACGTTCAATCAGAATTACATATGAAATACCCACCCGTTGCACACATCGTTTCCCACCAGCTCAATGTTGACTAAAGCAGGATAATCCGACATCCGGTTTCTTACCAAACTGGAAAGTAGATGTTGGTTTAGGTTAAGATGCAGTCATTTTATGGAATTCAAAATAGATTGTTTTAAACATCAGATGATATATATCTTGGGATGACCACAAACTTAATGACCTAACAGTCTAGCCATCGGAGCTTCTGGAGTTATATTCACCATGCTCAAACATACATTTACACCGTTACCACTACCAGAATATTACGGCACTGTAAATGTACCATAGGGTTGTATAGATTTGTCACAACTTACCTCCTTACAATTGTGCTGTTCATACTCCCAGATCTTCCACCTGAAAAAACAAACATCGCAGACACACAGCATAAATTGTATGTCTGGAAAATTTAGGACACAAAACTCCCCTCAGTCAGAGCCCGATTGGGGACTTCCACCGGTATACAGACACCGGTGCCATTGTGACCTTAGCTCAAATCGCGATCGACACCTGCAGTTGCTATTAAGATTAAGAACTACGTATATTCTACACTTTGAAGTTGAATATACTGGGAACCCTGATACTTACCGTTCACACCTATATTCTGGTAGTCTCTGTGGTTACAGCGGTTTCGTTCACGTAGTCGCATGTAGATGGAATCCACGGGCCCTCTGAAGGTGGAGATGGTTAATACGACATGTATAATGATACAGTAAGCAAGGGTTAATGGTGTCATAAGGTCTGGTCATTTCCTACAACCACCGATTGAACCGCCGAGTGAGCGAAGCACTTGGCGAGTTCGAAGTGACGAAGACACACGTTGGACAGAAGAGAGTGGAAAGCAGGGGTGGCCCACATCGTCGACAGATGAAAACGGCAACGATGGTGATGAACGTCATTTGGCTATATAATAATTTATCCTTGTACACTTCATAGTGACACTGAGTTTACATATTTCCTGTATTTGAGGAAAGCCACACTTCGAGCGAAGCAAGGCTACCTGATCGATCGAGTTAGTGTCGAATGGCAGCCAGACATTCGCATTTTTCACCCAATTTAGATCCTTGCAATTCAGTCCCTGGCTGCTAAGATAGGCGGTCCATTTAATAACAATATAATAATGATAATAAGGAAAATACTCACTTGATGACCTCTCCAAAAGTGTTGTTGACATGACCTGGGAGACCAAAAATAAAAATGAATTCATAAGTCACAATGGAAATCATCTTTGATATCATAAAATCAAGGTTGATTCATTACTTTTGTTGGATCATTTCAGCCGAAATCTAAGCGAGAAAAAAATCGAATTCCCACCTAACCACCCTATTTCAGGACTGAAATCGGAAACATATAATTTTATCCCCCAAGGTCTTATACCTGTAGCGGTGGAAAGTTCTGGCCAGTCGATTTCATTCTCTAGGATGAAGAGTAAGTCTTTGAAGACGGACTGTGAAAAAAAAAGAACCAAAGACTATCATCTGTAAGTATATAGCAAATATAAGGCAAATGGTGTGCAGACAAATGACAAGGGAAAACAGTCATGAGATGGCGAAGGTGAGGATGATATGCAAACAGATATTACCGGATTCAAACTCTTCGCCTCGAACCACTGTGGCGGCAGGTGGAAGTGTGCTCCTATGGAGTCTCCCAGTAATATCAGACCCCTGGGCTCTGTTCCTGCAGAGAGATATCGTAATCTTAATCATTCAGCTTTACTCTTTATGTGAAAACAACAAACTGTTTTAGATATATACCGATTCGATCGATGTTAACTTTTTGCTGTCTACTTGAATCTCTTGTAAAATAAGTGTAAATGTATTTCATACAAGTTGATACAAGTTAATGAGAATGGGCAGTATTGGGTGGAAGTTGTCTGTGGCAACACTGAATGTTCCCTTTGGAATGCAAAAACTGTGACTTACCATTACAAAGGACTTCCTCATAGGGCAAGCCAGTTTCGGAATCCAAACCCTGGGAAAGTGTCAAGCAATCATTATCAAGTAACTGCAAATGACATCAGTTAAAACATAAGAATAAAGCATCATGTCAGGAATCTGTCAAATCATCAGGGAATTATGCTTGACAACATTCTTACACCCATCCCTGTATCTAGCACAAATCTATCCCTGTTTCTGGTGCTGAACGTAACAACATTCACACATCCATGCCTGTCCCTGGTGCTGAACAACATTCACACACCTATTCCCGTCCCTGATGTTGAATACCATGACAACTTCTACTCACAAATATTCCATTACAGTTAGAATCCGTCAGCACATCTCCATTAATCGGTCTGAAAATATAAAAAAATATTACTTGTAGGAGAAATTCATCAGTGTCAGGATGGCATCACAAATATTTTCTCTCTCTGTGAATGCAGTAACTGGCAAGCATTACATAAATCGGCAGCTTTTTTGCTCCGCCTTATGAATGAAGGTCCATAACTCGAGATGGCGTCAAACATCTGCATATATAAGTACACAACGCACTTATCGAGAAAAGTAGGAATGACCTGTTGCATAAGAGTTGCAATGTTGCACTGTTGCTCGCAATTGGAAAATTTTCTGACACAACGAAGCCTATTAGATTAAAAAGAGTACAGTACAGAGATATGCCCCCTACTCATACCTTGCTCCAGGATGATACCTCGGGTCAAGGTCATTGCAATCTTTCCCACGCCAGGAACTTCCTCTGAACGTCTGCAAATAGACAAAATTATGATACAGATGTGAGAATGGAAAATGTTTAAAGTGTCTTTAATCATGACAATCATGCAAAGATTCCTCGAAGTTCAAGTTTTAATCTGGATTTTCACTGTGCTGAGGAACTGTGTGTGCCACTATGTACTGCGGCCCCCATGCAGTATTTGCCAGAACTGCAGAAAGCACCCTTACCTTCATTGTGCTGAAGCCATCTTTGTCCAAGTCGTCAGCGGGAAGATGTGAAGAAAACGCTCTACAAACAAATATGATAGACAGATAACGTTACATGATTAAAATAATGTTGTAACGTAGCATGTATCACCCAAACCCATCTTTCAGAGTATAATTCTACAAATGGATGTTGTACAGAAAGATGTACCGTAACAATGTTTTACATTTAATGTAACTAAACGGGCTGTTTACATATCAGGAAGGCACTGGCTGTGAAATTTGTCAGGAATAATACCATGTGTTGAAAGTTGCGATGTCAGTTTTCCACAGTAACAGAGAATCCTGGGCTCCTATTGGTGAGTTCTGAGAATGTTTCTTGTCAATGAGTTAGAGGTGTATGGGCCACAAGTTGTCACAGAGGGGCCCTGCAATCGGAGATCTAATATTTTTGTATTCTTGACTAAACAGTTACCTGTCAAAGATGTTACATATCTCCTTGATTCCTGGTATATCACAGATGTCTGTAAATTCTCGGCCTTGCCGCTGTGAAAGAAATTATGTTAATGTTGTCATTTCTTCATACTGCAAAATTATCCTCGTAGTATTAGAAGTATTACAAGTTATCAGTCTTTTTCATTGCTCAAGACCTAACACATACCCGTAGCCAGGATTTCGGTTGGGGGTTCTTCCTACTGTCCGAGGGACTAGTGAGTGCCGAAGGCGCGAGCTTCCTGGGGGCATGCTCCCCCGAAAAAAATGTTGAGCAACATTAGTACTTTCATTTTCATTAGAATCAAGGCTCAATCAACTGAGGCTCAATCTTAAATTGAACATACCATTTTCTTGACTTCCTGAATTCTCCTAAGTGCTGCATCCATACCTTCCTATAACATGTAGACCAAGATAAAAGAATTTAATGGGTTATACCAATAAGGACAGAACTTTAATTTAGACCAATGATAAAAAGACTTTGTTAAATTTAATAAAATAACTTTACTATAAAAACCTGAAATAGAATTGCGCAAACAGCAAACTCAAAAAAGATCTGCCTGTACAGTTATAACTATAACGTTGTAATTATGATACAAGAGTTTCTTTTTTGTTATTTGAACCCCGTTGTTTGTGGACTATACCTTGGGTACAGGAAAGATATGGCAGGCCTTGTGACCTGGGTCGACCTTACAGAAGCCGATGGCATGGCAGACTACATCAGGGGTCTCCTTGTTATAAATCCTACAATGGCACAAAAGTAAACAAATAAACAAATATTCATGCCATTATAAACAATGACAAATAGATAAAGCTGCTAAATTTCACCACTGGTAGCGCGATGGCCTCCTAAAGGTAGCCTCCGTAGCAGGCTTATAGAAGTGGGGGTTTGGTGGTCTTTGGCCGTTTTCTGATTATTAACGGGGGTAATTCAACCAGGCCGGCTATGTTGTCTATATGCAATCAGAAAATAGCGCATAAAAACTCCCAAAGCCG
The DNA here is from genome assembly GCF_001625305.1 of Branchiostoma belcheri. Taxonomy (NCBI): domain Eukaryota; kingdom Metazoa; phylum Chordata; class Leptocardii; order Amphioxiformes; family Branchiostomatidae; genus Branchiostoma; species Branchiostoma belcheri. The sequence goes on from NW_017804143.1 coordinate 48,122, forward strand.
AAGACCCCCAAAACCCCTAAACACTAACTTTTGTTCCGCCAAGTTCGACTTTTCAAGGATTGCGCTTTCATAAACTCACTTCCGGGTTCTGTCCAAAACACTTTAGACAGAGATACGAGATTCGGCCGTTTTTGTGACTAAAAAAAAAAAAAAATCAAATAATCTGAAAAAAAGAGGAAATCACAAAAGAAGCAAAGAAGACGACAAATTATTTAAGTTGAAAAGAAAAAAAAACTGACAGGGCTTGCCCGGGAATCGAACCCGGGACCTCTCGCACCCTAAGCGAGAATCATGCCACTAGACCAGCAAGCCTTGCATGCGACAAGATTTGATCCAATAGCTTTTGAATAGAATACTTAAAAGCGCCGCCTGTCGAAAAGTAAACAGTAGCGCAGGTAAATTATATTCCGTTGCGGAAGCACCACTGCCTCGGGAGAAATTATGACACGTACGCCAATAGCCTCCTTTTCAGGCGCTCCGGGATCGGTAGTTTTTTTTGGTGGGGGGTGGTTGTTGGCTTCTTTTCTGATCAAACGTAGATTGAAGCTCCGGCCGCGAACACCAGTATGCCAGCCCCCCCCCCCCAAAATAGACCGATCCAGGAAAATGACCGGAGAGACACGTAGCGGCACGTGTCATAATTGCTACATTTTGATGAAAAGCAAACTTTAATTCTGGAAAATACTCAATTCAATAAAAATACTTGAAAAAAAAACACATTTTTTTAAGTGGAGGTTATGCGAATGACCAAAATGTAGCAAAATTTGGTAATTATTAGTACCAAGGAGATTGACCAAGACTTAAGCTCCTTGCTTGTATTGGCACGTGATAATCACAAATTTTGATCTGTATTCAACATTATAACAGGAACATTATGTGTGTTCCTGAATTTTCTAGAACGTCAAAACATCCTATTAGATGAACTTTCATGGTAAAAATCGATAAAATAACGTTAATAATTTAATCCCCCCCCCCCCTCAGAAATGGAGAAGTAAAACTCACGCTTCTGCTATGTAAGGAGCAAATATCTCAGCCCCTGCCCGGCATGGAGCCTGGAGCTGCTCTGGAAAAGAAAAAGAAAAAAAGTCGTTGAACATTTCTACATCTACAGTCACGTGGAAGCAATGTCTAATTCCTTTACAAGTTTTCTGAGTGATGTATTGATAAAATAGAGAGAGAGCCTACCGTGAGATCGAGAACCTAGACTAGAGAGAGAAAGGGAGAGAGAGAGCCTAGAAAACGAAAGATAGAAAGAGATAGAGACAGGGAGGGAGGGAGAGCCTGGAGAGAGGGAGCCGAGAGAGAGAGAGAGAGAGAGAGAGAGAGAGAGAGAGAGAGAGAGAGAGAGAGAGAGAGAGAGAGAGAGAGAGAGAGAGAGAGAGAGAGAGAGAGAGAGAGAGAGAGAGAGGAGGACTAGAGAGAGAGTGGGTGAGAGAGAGACTATAGAGAGAGCCGAGAGAGAGAGAGGGGGGGGGAGTTGACGTACTCAGTTTCCGTTACCTGGTAGAAAAGAGCAGAATCGTTCCAAAGCCTCCACAGCTCCTTCATTGTACACTTGAGCCAACTGTTCGACAAGCCCCACCAACACTGTACATACTGGGGAGGTGTACGGTTACAATGAATGTGTACATGTTTTGCTTTTCAACACACATAAACATATATAAAGAAATAATTATAAACTCGCCGGTGTTATTGTATGACTCTTCCGTGGCAAAAGACGTGTCATCTTAACTAGCTGTCAGGACGAAACGGGCTTCTACACTCAAATAATATTTTTCGATTTTTAACACCATGACCTCAAAATAATTCATTAATTTTCGATCTCAACTAGCTACGTCTCGTGAGCGAAGATTGCAAACCTAGAACATTCGATTACCTGCAGCTGTATTCAAACATTACGTATTTCTATTACCTTGGACACTAAAAAGTTACTGCTTACCTATACAGTTCGTCCCTCCGTTTGCATCCCTAACTCTACCAGCCGTGGTTAAGGGTACCAGAGCCAGTAAGGCGACCGTACACACGAGTCCGACAGACCGCCACATTGTTCCTGACACTCGGGGCACGGTTCTGGGGGAAGCCTTGTGATCTGAAGCGGTCCAAAGGCCGGGTGTCACGTCGCACGAATGGGTGATTTGATTGACCAAGCGTTCCTACCAACCAAGCGAGCCCTCCGTAGTATGTAAATACTGGTTCCCGTTTTACCACTGATAAGACTTGGTCACGAGTTATTACTCATTAGGTCCAAAGGCCGGAATCTACAAATCTTCACAAGACTAACAATGCGGGGCAAAAGCAGTGAAATTTAGCCGAGAGTTATTGGTCTGGGCCTATGGGGAGTTTGTAGCCACTGCAATGCCCACGGAAAGTTCCCCTCCTGTGGACTGACTCTCCTCGTCAATTCCTTCACTCTTTGTCGAATTCTACTATCCGTATCCCCATAGGAAGTGATGGAGGGTAGGGATCTATAGCACACAGTTACAAGCAACACATAACTTGACTGTAGTCATTTCCCGACATTTTAATTTCCGCTGACGAAATGTGAAACGTATACTTCCCTCAGAAACTTGGGTTTCCGGGTTGGTAACATAATACCCCGAGGCGAAACCACGAAGTTTCGCTCTATGAAAAAGAAAAGTCTTGCAAGTCGTGCGTAAAGTTCCTGTTGTCACTTGTCACTAAAAGAAGATACAACATCAACAGCATACCTTACAAAGTCTATTGGATATCATTTGGGCTATTATGAGTACATTTCGGAATGGGGAAGTGACGAGGGGGTTTCCCCATCAAGTTAGAGGAAACATTACTCGTCCAAAGACCACGGTATTCTCTCATTCTCTTTTAAATGACACGGAGAACTTTACTGTACACAACAAAGACAACTCGCTGAAATACCCGTGGATACAAACTTAGTTATTCACTGAAAGAAATGTTTATTACAACGTACTAGTACAGCCGAAAAAACAACAAAGGAATTGCAAGAAATAAACGGTATACTGTTTTTGCTGTTTAGACAATTCTTAACAATTATCACAAATATCTTGTGCATGAACAAGTTCTCGTAGAGAAGTATGTTAACATATGTTATATATTCCACCATAACTTTAATATATCACAGAACATAAACTATGAATGTAATTTTTACACACATAGTATTTCCTTCTTACGATTCCACAAAAATGAAATTAAACTTTGCTTCCTCAAGCTAGCCCGTGAGTAACTTGTTACAAAGCTGGGCTGTCATATTTGGTATGTGGATATTTGACCGACCGTGACCTACCCTCCCATGTTCTGAAGCGCCCCTTACAGTTTGCCTTGGTACTGCAGCTTGAAGTTACTATAATGGCAATGGGGTATTTCTCAATATGTTACTAGTTCATTGGTAATAGTGTCCTTTCTGATTTAAGGGGAACTAAACTCCAGAAGCAGGTGGTATTTTCTAAAAGACCACATTCTAGTGAATACAAAATCAAATTTTGTAACTGAACAGTATAGGCTCCACTGCAAAAATTGATAATAATAAGATTCAGGCCAATTTTTGGCTCACTTTGCAAGACAAAATTAAATTGCTAAGTCTATAAACTGATCAACAACCATTCACACAAAAACACTACATGAACAAACATTATTTTCAAGATTTTTCAATTTCATGAGACTTTTGAATAATAAATGCAGATGGAAGTACCAGTATAAGAAAATTGTTTAACTCAATTGCTGCCTAGTCCAAACTCCACATTGCCCATTTTCAGAATCAGAAAAAAGTGAAGAAACAAAACCCTTTTTCTGGAGTTGAGTTCCCCTTTTAAACAACTTCACTGGGTTATTATGATGCACAGAACTGTCAGCCATGTTTGCTTTTATCCTAGAATTACACTTGAAGCATTGATTTTTGTCCTGCCACTAAAGCCTTTATGTAGAGTGATGTAACAAATTACAGAAAAAAAACAACAGTTTAGCATTTTTCCTCCTTAGCCCTAGTACATACATCAAGTAGTATTTCTTTTTAATCTTTCAGTTTTTTCCTTTCGTTATGCTAAAGTACATGACTGCACAATGTAGTTGAGGCAATATATGAAATACTGTATCCTGGAGAGATCCATGTGGTAAACGTACATGTAAAATGTATTAGAAAATGTTTTCATGAAATGCACTAAAAATTGCATACAAAAGACATGTCATGGCAAAATGTGCAGGTAGCAGCACAGTTGGGTGAACTAAACGGGTGTCTCCTTTCTCTCTGACCAATCAGAGCTTTGGATGGGTTTTCAAATCTGTAACTGAATTTGCATTGACTGACATTTCACCCAAGGCCCCATCCATGTTGTTCAGAAGCTCCGCTAACAGTTTGCCTTGGTACTGCAAGTGCTTGAAGGTGGGGGAAAAGGCCTTTTTATCCATCCATGAAAACACATGCTGCTTCAAATCTTCCTTATAATTTTCACCACTTACAGTATAATGCAGCGGTAGAATATACTTTGATAAATATCAGTCAAAGGAATGCACCTCTCCAAAATATATTATACTAAAAGTAAATCATGATGAAACTGTTTTCAATGGTGAAAAGAAGGACTCTGGCCTTTTCTATACCCAAGTAATGAATTCACATAGGATTTCTTGCTGGGCAACTCATCAGTGTTTTGCACTATAGCTCTTCCACGTAAGGCTCGTCGATGTAATGTACGATAGACTCCACGTTTGTGCGGTCCGAACCCCTCATCGTCAGAGTTGTTTCTCTCCAGTAGTCCAACGAAATTCCCGAACTCTGAAACGTGACAAAATGGCATAGGTTATAGCTTCCAGGAATGTGTACTGAGTGTGTAATCATGGTATGAAATATAAACCAAAGTGTAAAAGCGAAGCAAGTTACACCATACATGTATAATTACATGTACATGTATATGAGTAATAAATCATTTCCAATTCAGTAACAACCCTATCTACTTCCTAGAAATTCAAAACCTCTGGTTTCTTGTTTTTTTTATTGCTTTCAAATGCTACAGTACAATCTAGCACTACTACAAGGAATGGAACTGGCAATCAGACCTTGACTACCTTTTCCAGTGCACAGCACTCTTTGTCATTCCTGAGGTAGTGAGACTCCCAGAATCTTAGCAGGCTCCTGTAAACAAAAGGGAGGAAAAAAATGCCACTTGTAATATGGAAGCAAACTTTTGTGGACAGAATGACTGTGCCTATGGCCTGCAGCTCGCCTATGGCCTGCAGCTATGGTACTGAGTGATGGAAGCACAGTATGAATGGAATTTGACACTGTGGAAGAACATTCTAGACATTTGTGAATAGTTTAAAAGTGATGTTGTATATTTATCAAATTTTACTTTTTTAAATTTAATTGTTGTACAAGTTGTTGAACATTGTATCTTTTAAGATACAATGTTCAACAACTTGTACAACAATTGTAGGCCACCAGTCTATTTCACAAAGACTATAAACAGGGCTCAAAATACCACCTGTATGAGTATTGTATGCAACAAAAAACAGTCCACATGGTTCTGTTTTTGTTGTACATGTGTTAATTTATAGACTTGTTTGGGTACAGGTAAAAAAAAGTCCAGACCTGTACCTAAACCTCTGTACTGGTACCTGTACTTGTACCTGATTTACCTGATTTCACATTTAGGCATGCAACCCTGTCCTCTATCGGTTCTGAACAAAAGAATGTTTGTACCTGAAGTTGTTGAGAAGAAAGCCTGGGTGGTATCCTCGCATCTCTTCCTCTCGTAGGGACTGCAGGTAGAGCGGGAGGCTGCCACACCGCCGGGCAAACATCAGGATAACTAACGCTGTGTTCAGGCAGCTGACATTCTCCTAAGAACAGACAGGGGGAGCCATTAACAAGGGGACTGCAGGTACATGTAGAGCAGGAGGCTGCAACACCGCTGGGCGAACATTAGGATTACTAGAGCTGTGTACAGGCAGCTGACATTCTCCTGAGGACAGAACACAGATCTAACGCTCCACTAAGTACACACAAACATACAAACAGACACAGACAATATAAACTTACCTGGGTAAGAGTAGAGACCTGAATGATGTTGATAAGGCTGCACAAGAACTTAGTCCTGTTTTTGGGCTCGCCTACATGTATCAACAGTCGGCACTGTGTGGTTGCAAACTCTGTAAAAAAACATGAACAAAAACTGTGAAACATCTGAGCTCAGAGTCACAGAATCAAGCTTCTTCCTTTACTTCCTTACAGATATTGCACTGAAAATGTTAATATTATACTGCTTACTGACCCTTACATGTAGTTTCCTATGACCTATCAACCTTTCAAATCACACATGTATAAAAGCTTGCAACACAATTTGTACCTCCATATGGGTTATTGAAGAGCTAGACTTGCACCATACAATTGTGAGATGTCTTTTGCTTGCATACATGTACATGTACTTGTTATCATTTCTACCATATGACTCACCACTGTACTCTGTCTGTTTGGTGACAAAGTGCTCCTGACTCAGGACCACAGACCGGATGAACATGTTAGAGTCCACCAGGTGGGAGCTCACCTGCTTCAGGAACCTCTGGAACTGGAAAAACCACAACAAATCGTAAACATCAACCTTTTATTTACGGGACTGGGGCTTCAAATAGACCCCATTTATTTGAATAAAGAAAATGCTAATTAGAACTGGTACATGTACATCAAAATCCAATTTCATGCACCTACTGAAAAGAAAAAAAATTTTTATATCTGAACATTTATAATGATCCAATGAAATAAAAGTCTAACAATGCATCAAGGACCCTTCCACCCGTTTGCTCGTGGACAAATATTTCACCCGGTTTACTGAAGAAAAAATTGCCGCTGGAAATGCTTTAAACCTTCTTCTGAAAATACATTAAATGACGTTTCTAATTTCTGATAGTTTGAAATTCACCTTACCAACGGTCAATCAAAAAGAGGGTTGGCAGGTTTTTGCTTGGGTTGGTTGGAAAACCGGAACACAACATTTTTTTCAAGACAATATTACACTGTCCACTTCCACAATGCACATCCTTCAAGTGTTCCTTACAATCTTCCCATAGTTTTGAGACGTACCTTCTCCTCGGTGTCCATGTACCTGCTGAACCTCTTGAAGGAGTTGTAGTTGAACTTCATGAGCTCCCCCAGCAGGTCAAAGCTGCTCTGCAGGATCTCCTTGTTGTCACAGTCTGGGTCGATGATCACAGACAGGACATGCTGCAAAAACAAGGGAATTCAAGGTACTCCATGTAAAACTATATGACTGAAAATGCTTTTTTCTGCATACCTGCACTGGTGCAGGCAACATTAAAATTTACCTGAACCAGACAGATTTTGCCTGCACGAATTTATGAAGTATGGATCATACTAAAAACTGTTGCAGAAACTGCACGCTTTACCCCAATTTAGAGGTGTTGTGCAGTACCCAAACAAGAACAAGAAACCATTGCTATTTTTACACTTCACAGGTGGCAACTCTTGAAACAGCTACTAGCTAATGAAAATCCACATACACCCAGAGTTGTATGTTAACTCAGTACATGGACCAGTGCAGGTAGACATAAAAAACACCTGCACAGCTCCAATTTTACCTGTATCAACCTGCATATGCAGGCGGGATTTCCTGCCCTGCATTAGGACATGACGACATGTTTTGGTCCCTTTTTTTACACAGTACGCTATAAAGGGTGTGAAAAAGCTGCATATACAGGTTAGTGTAGGTAAAATTGGAGCTGTGCATTTATTTCTTAAGTTCCAACCTGGATGTAACATTTGTCAATGTTCACATCTTTTACACTTCCACTGTCGCTCCCATCTCTCACCTCGAGCAGTCCCCTCCTCAGCAGCCAGATCTGGTCCACGAAACACGTCACACCTCGGAGGAAACTCTCCACAGCCCGACACAGCCAGAACCTACACAAGCACAACAACATTTCAAAGTTACTAAAGTAAATAAATGGTGCACAGGTTAAAATAGTGCAAGTGGCATTTTTCTGCCAACTTGACAGTGTTTTTTGCTTGTTTGACAAAGCCAGTAATTTGACTTAGGCATAACACACTCTTGTACAGTAAGTAAGAGCGGGACAAGACCAGACTGTAAGGTTTTGTCCACTCATATCAGGAAATTCTCCTACTCATTTTGGTAAGTGTGGTCACTGTGGGATCTTTAGGATGCTTGAGGTGTGCAGATACATAATAAAGTAAGATCCCAACTTTTATACTGTCAGTGTTGTTTTGTTTTCACATTGGTGAGGTACGTGTAGACCTTTACAATGGAAATGTAGTTAATTTTCACAAACATAAAACTAAAAGCTGATATTACTTTTAAAAAATGTGATTGTAAAAGACAAAAACAGGAAATTACCTGAATGGTGATGTTGGTTTCTCAGTCTTCATAGTTTGGATGATCTTGGACAAGAGTCCCTTCTCACCTTTACACACCAACTCTCTGCAAACAGTCACATGGAAAATCCATTAGAACAAGAATACATTTGTACACTCTGGCATTTTAGGCTTGTAAAAACAATGTTGTGTTTCCAATCACCAGAACCTTTAGGTTACAAATGTAAGTTAGAAGCTCTAATACAAGACCACCTTGCCATTGTTTTTTGTAACACAAAGAAGGCCTTCACATAAATTTCCAATCCTTATAGAAACTCATACGAAATTTTGACACCACTTTTAACACCATTTTTTCCTGCTACAGTTGTGCTAATTTTGTGTGACTGGCACAATCACTCTGGATGTGAGGAACACCAACCCACCTGTCAATATCACTGACTTCTGGTACTGCAGGCAACTCTGCTTGAGCTGTGGAAGAGACATGTGAAAGTTTCAACACCTTTTCCCCAAACATTTCACAACAAGTTATCAAAGACAAAGGATCACTGAAATTTACTTTATTTGGCACAACTTCAAGTTAGAGCAAAACAGGGGAACATGGTGCCAGAATATCTTAGCCAAAACAAATTTGAGGTAAATGGGTTTAGGTACAGGCCTGGAAGTGTGAGTACTAAGTACATGTACACACCTGTGCAAACTTGATAATATAGTGTTTACCTCTTATTCTTCCCAGTTCATTGAGTTCTGATTCAGACATCATTAGATACTTGTTTCTATGGAAAACAAAATACATAGACAAATCTATGAAGGTTTGTTCAATAATGGTTTCAAAAGTCACATGGACAGCATTTGCTGTGTACTATTTGCTGTATACAATATCAATAAATCACAAATAATCTGCAAATAATCTTAGTTGAGTCTTTAGTCCCATTCTAGTGCTATATTACAATGCAATATTTTCATATCACCATGTATTGAACAAAGATTTAGCTTTCAGGAATACATGTAGGCCAATCCAATAGCCTCCCCTCCTCTGTCAAATGAGTGTAAAATAAAATAAAAACAAAACAAAAATGCAAGTATTTATAAGAAATGCAAGCCACTCTCTCTCATTAGTCAAACCACTATTTGGCATCCTATCATTGGTTGTACTGCTACATGTAATTGTGATAGACAGTAAGACACAGTCTAAATCAGTGTTACAACATGTACTGGAAGTTTTACTTACCCGTGGTGATCACAAAAACTGTGTGACAATCTCAGGAACTGAATCTTCAAAGCTATCTCCTGTAAGCAAGTTGTAACATCAATTTAAGCCAATTCCTTGACAAAATCCAGATTTTGCAAAACTATTGCAAAGGACATTATACAATTGTAACAATAACATGTGACCCAGTGAGGTAAAAATATCCAAAAATTTCTTCCTTCCAATATTGTACTTACAGGACTGCATTCACAGGCCTCTCCATGTACACGTCTTCTTCTAAGGAATGAAAAGATACAATTAAGACAGGAGTAGAACATTTCATAAAATGGTCCAATGTAACGAAATAGCAATGAAAATGATGAAAATTACATGTTTGGTCAACACTGCATCTTTCTCGATGCAAAATTTGACTACTATAGACAGGATGTTATCCCTCAACATAAGAATATGACCCCAAAAGAGTCGTTCTGTCGGAGTGCTATGCAGAATACAGTATGGGTTTCACACAGACACAGTGCGTTCTGCTGTAGTTCTGATACGTACATGTTGCACTTCCATATGAGGTCTTCATACAGCTCATTCAGCCTGGGTATCAACTTGTACTTTGCCATCAGTTCTTGCACCTTGGGAAGAAAAAAAAAACTGTTTCACCACACAGCTTTTGGACAAGAAAAGGAAATGAAAAAGTGATCTTGATCCAGTTTTAAACTCCGATATCATATTGCTTACATTGTAAATTGCTGACACTGTTCAATCAACCAATCAGAGCATAGCTTATTTGTGGTGAACCAATCAGACTCTGGATACCAATTTAGTGATTCCATCATACACTGCTGATACTACATGTAATTTCAATCAACCAATCAGAGCACAGGTAATGTGAGGTGAACCAATCAGACTCTGGATACATAGGTTACCACGGACACTATCATGGCTACTAGCCCCACCTTGTTCCTCTGCTTGCCAGTGATGAGGATACACAGCACGTAGAGAACCTCCACCTTGTACATGATCTCACGCATGGCCTTCATGGCCATGGGCACTTGGATGGGACCGAAGGGATCGTCCAAAAACTCTACAAACAAGTAATCACAGATTTCAAACTTCTGGGAGTAGATACATACATCATACATGTAGAATTCATTAATACTTGTATGATTGTTTGATGAAAGTTACTTGGTATTACGCTATTACACCATGGTTTATGTTTCATACATTGTACATTCGTCGTGACCACATCCTTGAACCCAGGGTACATGTACACTGGGTCAAAACCCTGTCAATCAATTGCAAGTGAAACCCAATCTCTGCCCAGTCACTTCGGAACCCAAACATACAGACCTAGCAACAAACTAGTGCCACCCAAAACAATACTTCCATCCAGGGAGGGATATAAAGGGATATGAAGTCATGTTGCCATAAAGTTTATGGTTCAACAATGGCAAGCTTAACATGCACTCATGAACCACTACATGTACATGTACTGACCGTATGCCAAGTCTTGGTTCTCCAGTATCTCAAACAGAGCGTCGAAGGCCAGTGAACTGTCCATCCATGTCATCCAGCTCTCCAGCTCATTCATCATGGAGGGTAGAGACACCTGTTCCTCATCTATAAAAGGTGACCAGGTCAAGCCATCATGATGTGTTATACTTACAGATACGAAAGTGCAGTACAACCTCTGTTACACATTAATGAATTTGGCCTCCTGAACATTAGCTGAACACCCCCCAACATGGTTACGAGTAGGAGGGAGCAAGGTTATCACAGGCTCACCAGCTGAATGTTTCAAAATGTTTAAAACATTCAGGTGTGGATGAGAGTTTTGGCTATGGTTGGCTGGTGTTCAAGAGTAGGTAGGGGCGTGGTTGGCATTCAAATTTTTCTCAAAGTTTACTTGATTCATAAAAAAGAATCATATAGAAAGGTAGGCATGGCCTAAATCTTGTCAGACCGCTCCTGAACTTCAGCCAACTTTAGCCAACTGGTGAAAACTTCAACTTATACAGAATCAAATCATCGCCAAAATTGTACTTACCAAGCTTCCTACAAGCTAGGTCCACCAGTCTTTGGATGAAGTCTGGTAACGCCACTAGAATTTCTGTAGGAGAAGATGAAACCCAGATTACATGTGATACTGGTACAGCTTTTCTGACCTGGTCTTAGATGAATATACATTGTACATTTTGTACACCATACAATCTATGCATGCACAAATTTTACAAGACTTTGTCTACTGAAGGAACAAATCTCACCTTGGTTACAGTCAGGTATGGGGACAGTCGATAGTCTCTTCGCTGCTTCGTCTTGATACAGTAACGTCAGCTGATCTTCGCTTTCGCTCAGTTCCGACATGGCCACGGACACAACACGGCAGAAGTTTGCAAGCTGCTGTTGGTTGAACTTGTTTACAAGCTCAGGAAAGTTGGCTGTTGGTAAACAAACAAACAAACATTACAATTGCAAATTTCACTATGTATGCTGCTTTGTATTGTATGCAGTAAGTTTCTACATATTCTCCATAATACCTTGCCTCAAGTTCCAAGTAGAAAATACATGCAAGAGTAGCCTCGGCTTCTAGATTTTTTCCCACCTATATTTTACAGAAGAACAAAACCTGAAGTTGCAGTAAATGGCTTCCATTTGTATCTGGAGTACAAAAAAATGCTAGTACTTCCCCCTGCCCAGCACCCTACTCTGGGATACTCTCCTGGGGAGAACCCTGAGTAACCTGTAAACAACAAGCCTGTGACTAAACAGAGGTTGGTTGCACATATCACTTAAAGCCTGTGATCTATCAGGTTGGACACAGTACCCAGCCAGTAACCTTCCTTACGTATATTTTCCAGCCTGATCATGTCCTTCTTGACTTGCAGCATGTCCTCCAGCACCGTGGCAGCGTTTAGGAAGGTTCTCTGCTGGGCCATCAGGCTGAATAAATAATGCACCAGGTCCAGGGGCTCTCCCCGCTCCTGGGCTATTATACCCACCTGCCAGGGACAAAAGAATAGGAAGGTACTATTGGCTCTGCTCCTGAGGTGTCGCCAAAAATAAGCATTTGTTATAATGAGAAATAGGCCAATCCAGAGTTTTAAAGGCTTAGAATGCTTAGAAGCCACAGAGAATGATTTTAACATCACTTTTGAATATGATGATGGCATGTTGATATCAATTACAGTCTGAAACATGAAACAGATAAATCTTTGATAAACAGGTTTATAATCATCAAAGATAAATAGATACTCACATTGGCAAAAACATGGTGTAAGATCTCCAGACACAGGTTTTGCATTCGCTGGACTTTTTCCTGCTCTATGTAGGACAAGAAACAGAAAATTTTCCTAAGAGTAAGAGTGGATTAGAATTTTTCACAGGAGCAGCTGTGCAGTGACACAAGTACATGTACATGGAAATTTCTTTTAATAGTTTCAAACTTTCATATACATCTATGACAGACTGCAGATTCAAGTGATAAACACACCATATGAACTTTAAAAGAGTCATGCAGACTAAATTTTAGATACATCACAGTGAAGGATGTACTGTTTAGTGTAGTACCTCTTGCTGACTTGTCTTCAGATGGATACAACATGGGTTTCATCAGAAGTTCTATCACCACCTGAAAAATAATACAGGAGTTTGAAAAGGAGAAATGGAAATGAAGAGTCTATGATTGTAATTTTATTCTCCATACAATTCTAGACGTGTGTTAAGTTATTTGTTTGAAACCTTCATGACAACGATGATTCCATAATGAAAGCAATTTTTTTTTATTTGCACGCTCGCATCAGTTCTGAGGTTTCAAGAAAATGTCATCCATATAATCATATCAACATGGCCTAATCAGAAATACCTGCAGAACTCCAAATTTATCTGCACTAACCGGAATAATCGCGAATATGCAGGCGATATTCTAAGCTGACAGTTTAGTTACGTCCAAACGTACCTGACTCCCGTCAAACACGTCGAAGACCTCTGTGTTGAAGGCACGTGTGGTGTTACTCCACCGCACTCCAGGGTTGTCCTCAAAACCATGCGCTGTCAGCAGCTCACGGAGCTCCTAAACAACAACAATTTTTCTTCTTCTCGTGAACCATATGTGAAGCATTGATCACCCAAGTGAAACATTGCCTTGAAGACAGAAGAAAAATGTCCAAACTACTGTAATTCACTTCATGTTTGCAGCAGCTGAAATAGCCTGCGGTCTGAGAAAAATGGACATGTTCACGGAACTACGGTACATGTATTATATGCTCGAGGTGGCAGCAGGTGCAGAAAAAAAAAGCCGGCAAATTATTTGTTCACGGTCATGATATTGATAAGTTTGTGGTGCAGAAGTGACCGCAAAACTCTGAACATACAAACGTAAACCGTACCACAAAAAGTGTGAATTACAGTATGCATGATGACTTATGTCAGTTTTAAACTGGAAAATGTACCAACTTCATACTGTATTTGGTAAGTACTGTATTTGTAAGTACTGTAAACGTACCTGGATTCCGTCAAAAATACATTATTTTGATTTGGCATTTGGCTCAAAGTTTCTTGTTTGATTAGTAAACCATTTTGATTCGTCAATTGATTGATTGAGTGACAGATTGATTGGTCCGTACCTTGAGAAGTCTACATATGGTGTGGTAGTCCATCCATGGACCGATGGTGAACTGGGAAAGCTTCCGAACTATCTGGGGAAGGTCCTTCAACTTCTGCTGGGTGTTGACGGCCTCAACAAAGGCGGCCGACAGCTGTAATAAAAACAAACAAACAAACAATAATAAACAATCGATTAATCCAAATTTATTCCAAAATTATTATGTATGTATCAGATTGGATGGTAGGTAGGGTTAAAACCAAACTGGACTGGAACAAATTGAGAAGAAATCTAGGTTACGTGCAGGTAGACATCAGAAATACCTGGTACAGCTCCAAAATTTTATCTGCAGCACACAAGCACCCAGTATTTTTTTCGCCATAATAAAAAATAGTGACCATATTTTTGGGGTGATCGGAGTCAATAGATTGTTTACATACGTGGGTAAAACAGTGACCCATATAGAACTGAAACAACACGATGAGGCATCAGGCGGCGAGGTAAGAGCTTTTGTAGTGTTTCTATCTAGTTTTATATACCTGTATGGCCCTAGTCAACCCCCGCCCGGTGCACTTCGCCAGTTCGACTTGCCGCACGACATTTTGATGTCCCTCTGGAAGGTACTTTAGTCGGGCACAGGCCCCCTCGGGGAAGCCTAGAGTCCCTGCACGGCGCCTTCTCTGGTGTCTAGAGAAGGTAGGGGTTGTCTTCCGCCCGCCAAACATGGTGCAGAGTCTGTAGAAAACCGTGTGCTGGGAAATTTTGTGACCAGCCTGACGACACAAAAACACCGAGCTTTCTCTTTCCCGAGGAAGATGGCGGCGGTCACGTGACTTATCAATTGCCTTACGAAATGATACCGCAAGGTGGCGCCCATGCACGGGGCGCTGTGTGCATGGTTTATTTGATAGAGGTTAGAGTGGACCGTCAATTTCCTAGAGTTAAAGATCCCGTGGCTGCAGTGAATTTAAGTGTTGATGCTATTGCATACCCCTAGACAATATGTGACACCATATGGTATCATTTGAAGACACTAGTTGACAGTCCTTTCTCTACTGTGGACCCTGTACGGACCTAGCCTCATACCTTGTTTCTGAGTCCACTAATACTGTGGCTGAGACATGTAAGAAGAGTCTGGGAATGCATTGAATCACGTATGAGGGCGCTCCGATTGCATTCGATGGCAGGAAAATTAAAGAAAAGACTATGCATATGTAAGCAACACGCTATAAAATGAGTGCAATAAAACGGTACATTTAGATGGTCACTTTTTGTAAAAAAACAGCGACATCTTTCTTTGCAATAACCCATCAGCAGTGCAGTGCTTGTAGAATTTTTTAATAGTGCCAGAGACGTGCGTGGAGAAAGGGAAACTTTTGGCAATTTCATTAAGAAATTTGGCAGGCAAACTTTCCTTCCAAACGTGTTAAAAGAACCGGGTATGGAAAGGTAACGTTAAAAGCGTATAGCATTACGTTACGCCTAGGCGTAAAGTTTCAGAACGAGTAAGAAATTCCTTTATTATGGGTTCACCACACCACGAAGTGGTGGTGAACCCATATTGCTTTTTCTGATGTTTCTTCTCCTTCTCCTTCTCCTTCTTCTCCTGCCATTTTTTAAATGGATTCAGCTTCTTCATTTTAGGGCCTAAGGTCCTGAAATTTGGTATGGAGGTACAGTGGGCAAATACCCCTAGGCGTTTTTTAAATTTTTGTGATACAGGCTTTTAGAATGGTTTTATTTGAGTTTTTTGGCTGTGTTATAGCAAATGTATTACTGAGTTAGTGTGCAGTGTTACCACATTTGGGCATGAGTCATCACAATGGAATGCAGGGCATCAACCAATAGGCATGCAGCTTTCCTCTATTCTCCTTGCTGATTGGCTGTTGGAATTTAACAGGCTTAACTTAATTAATACCTGCTCAGATCCATTCCATACTGACAGTATGTCTGTATTCAAGTGTTTTGGTAGGTATTTCAAGCTTTCCTGCTCCATTATTGGAATGCGGGGCATGAACACTTCTTTTTTTCTTGAAAATCAACAGTTTGCATTATGCAATTAAAAATCCTAACCAATAATGTAGGGAATAGCTATCCAACTGTTGTAGTCTTAGTTGTATGTTACTTCATACTATAGTTATATCAATGTAAAGCATTGTTTTCCCTTGTGTTTCTCATTCTTTCCCTGCCATGTCGTAAAATTTGGTGAAGCCATTGCTGTATTTGCTCCAAAGCAAATGTCGGCCTTTCTAGTTTGTTATCAACTCCCTAATCTTACGTTACTTTGTCAAAGACAGGCTCTGAGCGTTTTGATATTTGCGCCAAATTACCTGCCGTACGGTTTAGTAACAACGGAGACGACAAACATGCGTGTTCATCTGGTGATAAAGGTTCAAAGTCCCCAGAGCCTCGCGTTCCTGTTTGCAATTGCTTCTCGTGATGTGGCGGCGGCAGCCATGTTGGACCATGGGCTCTTGGTTTGCCCGGTCTTCAGATTCGGCGAGTTGAACTTAGCAGGAAAACACTAACCACTGCGGCACCAGGGATACCACCAACGGCTGTAGCTAGCTGTCGGATCGATCAGGCTGTATCTGCAGGTTTATAACAGAACCTATAACGTTACATAAGGGGTACATATATGTACATGCATATCTGACATTGGGTTGTAAAACGTCCTGACATCAAGATTGTCGTCGACTTTACTTTAGTAACTAAAACGTGAGAAGATATGGCGTTTTCTGCCTCACCATGGTGATAAACTACGTTGTGATATTGCTGTTGACCCGTTCAAGGTGAAGTAGTTGTTCCTGTGGGCAAACAGTGTGCGAAACAGTTACTCATTACCTATTACACTGCCCTTTACATAACTTCCACCGTTCAGAACTCCTCAGCAAACTTTCTGGGATCTTAGGACACTCTGTTAACTTACACACCCTTTCCGGATAGAGCGAAACAACTTTGAACGGTTCCCCGTTTATTCTTTTCGAGTTAACCGTAACATTATGTCAACCGCCCAAAATTACATTTTAGCAACAAAACGTTTTTAATTCTGTCCTTTTCATCTTGGGTGGGGAATGTGGACTCTCGCTTCATCAGTTCGACTGTGTTCTTCTTTCACATGTATTCTTCGTTAATGTTTTGCATTGTTTAGTAATATTAGTTTTATTCATATAAGTGGCGGCGCTAACATAAGTTACGTAACTTAAGCCCGTCGTCACTTTGTCCTGTACCCTAATTTTGTTTACTGTATGCTGAATAAAAAAACAGTGTACAATACACAAGCAAGCCGCAAGAGGCGGTCCAAAGGTGTGGTCAAATCATGTTTACCTGTCATGCTCAAACTGTATCACCTTAGATAAATACTTTAAACCTGTTCTGTGGAATATGTTTTGAAAATGTCAATAAAAAGAAAGTTAAAAAGGCTCTACAAAACCCCATTTGCTCCATGTCGTCCCCAGTGGGTACGTACTGAGGAGATGGACCTTGACAAGTTCTTCAGGGCTGTGGAGAGGGGTGACGTACAGACTGTGAGGAGGGGGCTGGACGCTGGGGTGGACGTCAAGGTCAATTAAGAGAAAATGGAACAACTGGGTAAGCAAACTGTTCATGCAAGGTTAATACAGACTTTAGTTCGAAGTTGTTCACCTCTGTTTCTGTACATCAAACGTTCCCGTTACTCATTTCTGTTTTACATATCAGATATTTATTAAGTGGTGCCGTTGATATATAACCCCACCGAGCCAGCGACAATAGGGAGCCGGCGGTATTACACGACGGAGGAATGCACCCAGACTAGTTGATATAGCCATTTTGCTCGAGTATAGCACCTTTGTATGCTGTATTGTTTAAATGTTGCAAAACGAAGCAAGCAACAGAGAATGATGAGCACACACTGATATAGTCAATCAGAACATTGTCTAACTTAAAAAGGAAAATAAACCTAACTATCGTAAACCGTTTGTGTCAAGCAAACTAATAACAAAAGAGTGATGATTCTCATTTGATTTGATTTATTAAAGTATATAATATAGCTATTATAAAAGGGCTAGCTCCGAATTGAACGAACGGGACAAAAGCGGTATGTGGACAAAACTAAGAACACTACATATCATCCTGCATATTTTCTTTCAGTAAAAACAACTGTTAAGATATGTCATGTTGACTGAGCGTATGGCTTGTGGAGTGGCTTTGTAACCGGTTATTGTTTCCCAACTGTTGTTCTACCCAGGAGCGAACATCCCTGCATGTGGCCAGCAGGTACGGACAGACTGCGGTAGCAGAACTGTTGATCAAACACGGCGCTGATCTGGAGGCGAGGGGCGAAGTAAGTAGAAATAGCTCAGTCTGTTCTCCTGACCTGAACCCTGCCAGTGTGACTCATGGTTCCCTTATGGTGTTTCTCTAACCATTCAGATTATGTTTTACCGAAAATTCAAAGAGATAAGAAGCGCATTAGTCAGAGGAGGTGTCATGTAAAGTTTTTTTTTAAAGTGGAAAAATGATGAACACACACTGATATAGTCAATCAGGAACATTGTTTTTAACTTAAAAAGGAAAAGAAACCTGACTATATCGTAAACCGTTTGTGTCAACCAAAATAAATGAAAAAAGAGTGATGATTCTGATTTGATTTGATTTGATTTATGAAACTGTATAAACAAATACGCAGCCAGGACTGCCCAACTAACCAGTTGCTATTATAAAGGGCTAGCCCTCATAACAGAACAAAAGCGGTATATGTTAGCAGGTGGACAGAACTAACAACACTACATATCATCCGGCATAGTATATTTTCTTTCAGTAAAACAACTGTTAAGATATGTCATGTTGAGTGAATACATGGCTTGTGGAGTGAGTTTGTAACCGGTTATTGTTTCCCAACTGTTGATCTATCCAGTATGAGAAGACATCCCTGCATGTGGCCAGCGGGCACGGGCAGACTGCGGTAGCAGAACTGTTGATCAAACACGGCGCTGATCTGGAGGCGAGGGATGACGTAAGTAGAAATAAATCTGTTCTGACTTCTCCTGACCTGAACCCTGCCAGGGTGACTCATGGTTCCCTTGTGGTGTTTCTCTAACCATTCAGATTATGTTTTATATACAATTCAAAGAGATAAGAAGCACATTAGTTATGAGTAGGTGTCATATAAAGGTTCAAAAGTAAAAGACTTGTTTTTACACACATAGGAACATATGCCATGGCACCCCGCCAACAGAAACAGGTATTTAGGTTTTGTCTAACATATATCTAATCTATCATCATAGACGAATTCGGAACTGTTAATCACCTTGCTGTAGTAGCAGACTCTATTTGAAAGGTCGTATGAGGACACAGCCGAAAAACGACTAGTCAAAGGATTAAACAATTTACGTATATAGCCTATGAAAATAAATAGTGCAACCGAATTTTTGTGTGAATAAAACTAAACCAAAACGTTTGTGCAAGGATCCATTATAGTACCATTGAAACTTAACTTCAAAGTTATGCTACAAACTTCTGACTCTCTGCCAGAGCTAATAATCCCCCTTCTCGGGGTCTGTCAGTCGGGTGTACCGCTAGGAATACGACTTAGTCAGGCTATCGTCTAATTAGAGCTCAGCAGGAAGAGACGCACGAAGGTATTTCGAGTCGACTATCATTCCTTAATATCACACACGTATTCCCTTGTAATGTGATTGTAGTTTGGATCACCATGCTATATCCTATATCATATTACACAACATCACCTTGACTTAAGTTTAATTGAGGAAACTATTCGTCAATCTAGTTAATACGTCTGGATCTGTACTTACTACTTAGGTTTGTCCCTCAGACATGTTACGTATTCGTTGTGGCGCTGCGCTCTTGTATTTGCTCTACCAAATAAAATAAAATAAAATGAGACGTTTGAACTTGTCACGATATGATGGGTTTATTTACATCTAATGTAACTGGAGATCCCCAGACCTGATGGTGATCGACGGAACTTCACCTCGCACTGTTTCTTATCCATGTGATATCGTTCTGTTATCCCCGTGTTGATCCCATCCCTGCTGACCCTGACATTCCTCCCTGTACAGGACCAGGACACACCTTTGCATGATGCTGCCGTTGAAGGCCACACCGGGACTTGCGAGCTTCTGATTCGTCATGGGGCAGACGTGACGGCAAGGAGTGTGGTATGGTTTTTATGTTTCAGTTGGACCTTACTGGTTACTTGGATATGAAATTCAAACTGCTATATTAACTACATGACTTATTGTATACATATGTCACTTCCATATCCATGAGAGAAATTAAAAACAGGATGAAGTTATCTTGTGCCTTCAAAGATCTGGGATCGATTTATGCACACACGTTTTTTTCTTATACACACAATGCTCGGATGGGCCCTACTGGTTACCTAGATATGATATTGGCCATGTATACAGTTATTTCCATAACGTTAGCTATGAGAGAGATGAAAAACAAGATGACGTTTGCTTGCTCATTCTTAAAGAGCTGAGATCGATTTTTATAAAGTTTAATACGTTAAAAACAATCCTAAACACGTCTCACACCAGTTCTCCCGGAATTCAGTAGATACAAGCTCCATTGGAACAATTTAATTAGAAAAATGCATATCATATTGCGTTATATGATTATATGAATATATGATTTAGGCGACAAACCTCATATCGCAGTGAGGAAAAATGTACGTGTAAGTCACCTCATACTGTTTCTTATATAGATAAGTGTATTCCGTGAAGAATCCATCCCTACTGATCCAGACCATCCTCCCTGTACAGCTACAGAACACACCTTTGCATAGGGCTGCTGCTCGGGGACACACCGGGACTTGTGAGCTTCTGATTCGTCATGGGGCAGACGTGACGGCCAGGAATAAGGCATGGTTTTTATGCTTCAGTCGGGCCTTACTGATTACTGGTTACGGATATGGAACTATAGAGTACTATATTACTAGTAAGTTAATAACTACATGTACACATAGTTATTTCCATAGTTATAAGAGAAAGGAAAACCGATATGAAGTTTGCTTGTACATTATATTCTGGGATCGATTTGTGATACAATCTCCATAGGAACAACTTAGACAAATGTATATCATATATCGTTATCTGATATATTACATGATTTATGCGGCAAGGATAATTGCACAAACCTTTGTATAAATTGACCACTATTAATACACAAACCTCATATTGCTGAGGAGAAATGTACGTGTACGTCACCACATACTGTTTCGTACATAATGTGATAACTGTTGTCCGTGAAGAATCCATCCCTACTGACCCTGACCTTCCTCCCTGTACAGACCCAGTACACACCTTTGCATGTGGCTGCTGAAAAGGGCCACACCGGGACTTGTGAGCTTCTGATTCGTCATGGGGCAGACGTGACGGCCAGGAATAAGGCATGGTTTTTATGCTTCAGTCGGACCTTACTGGTTTCTGGTTACTTGGATATGGAACTTTACAGTGCTATATTCTCATGTACACATAGTTATTTCCATAGCTATGAGAGAAAGGAAAACCAATGAGAAGTTTGCTGGCACATTCTGGGATCGATTTGTGATACAATGTCCATAGGAACAACTTAGTTAGACAAATGTATATCATACAATGTATATCGTTATCTGATATATTACATGATTTATGCGACAAGGTTAATTCAAAAAGTTGTATACATTGACCACTATCAACACACAAAGCTCATATTGCTGAGAATAAATGTACGTGTACGTAACCTCATACTGTTTCTTATATAATGTGTTATCTGTTGTCCGTGATGTACACATCCCTACTGACCCTGATATTCCTCCCTGTACAGGATCAGGACGCACCTTTGCATAGGGCTGCTGATAGGGGCCACACCGGAACTTGTGAGCTTCTGATCCGTCATGGGGCAGACGTGATGGCCAGGAATAAGGTATGTTTTTTATGTTTCAGACGGACCTTACTGGATACTGCTTAATTACCTCCATGAAATGTGTCATGGAGGTTATATTTTCAGTTGTGTTTATCTGTCTGTCCGTCCTTCTGTTGGTCAACAAGATAACTCAAGAACGCCTGGATGGATTGATTTCATACTTGGTGTGTTGGTAGGGTGTGACGAAAACTGGAAATGATGAGATTTTGGTCCCCCTAGTGGCTTCCCTTGGTACTGCAGCGCAACTTCCGGTTTTGATATCTCGCGATCTGGACATGCTGGGGTCATGAAATTTTGATGGAAGGTAGCTCTCGTGCTTGGGAAGAAGTCTTATGAGTTTGGGCCCCCTAGCGGCTTGTTCTGGAACTGCAGGGCACTTTCTGGCGAAATGTTTAAAAGCCAATAAGTCCAGACAGGAACAACATATTTTCATTATTTTTGGTGTGTAGGTAGCTGAGAGAGAGATGTACATAATTAAATGCAAATTATGCAAATGAGGACTTTATTTGCATAATTAATGAGGAAATTCTATAATTACAGTGTTTTACGATATCTCGCGATCTGGACATGCTAGGGTCATGAAATTTTGATGGAAGTTAGCTCTCGTGCTTGGGAAGAAGTCTTATGAGTTTGGGCCCCCTAGCGGCTTGTTCTGGAACTGCAGGGCACTTTCTGGCGAAATGTTTAAAAGCCAATAAGTCCAGACAGGAACAACATATTTTCATTATTTTTGGTGTGTAGGTAGCTGAGAGAGAGATGTACATAATTAAATGCAAATTATGCAAATGAGGACTTTATTTGCATAATTAATGAGGAAATTCTATAAGTACAGTGTTTTACATTATACTACTTACATACATGTAATGTATGTAACCTATGGCAGGCGGAGCTTCAACAGATACTAATTATGCAAATGATGACCTAATTTGCATAATTAATGCGAAAATTCTATGGTTTCGTAATGGTGAATGATGAGACATCTGTAAGTTAATCAAAATTTAACATACATCACGATGCATATATCATGTTAATGCAGAGGTCATTTGCACAATTAAAGAAGAAATTTAC
>NW_017804143.1:71247-153747 GCF_001625305.1 Branchiostoma belcheri
TCATTATTTTTGGTGTGTAGGTAGCTGAGAGAGAGATGTACATAATTGAATGCAAATTATGCAAATGAGGACTTTATTTGCATAATTAATGAGGAAATTCTATAATTACAGTGTTTTACGATATCTCGCGATCTGGACATGCTAGGGTCATGAAATTTTGATGGAAGTTAGCTCTCGTGCTGGGGAAGAAGTCTTATGAGTTTGGGCCCCCTAGCGACTTGTTCTGGAACTGCAGGGCACTTTCTGGCGAAATGTTTAAAAGCCAATAAGTCCAGACAGGAACAACATATTTTCATTATTTTTGGTGTGTAGGTAGCTGAGAGAGAGATGTACATAATTGAATGCAAATTATGCAAATGAGGACTTTATTTGCATAATTAATGAGGAAATTCTATAAGTACAGTGTTTTACATTATACTACTTACATACATGTAATGTATGTAACCTATGGCAGGCGGAACTTCAACAGATACTAATTATGCAAATGATGACCTAATTTGCATAATTAATGCGAAAATTCTATGGTTTCGTAATGGTGAATGATGAGACATCTGTAAGTTAATCAAAATTTAACATACATCACGATGCATATATCATGTTAATGCAGAGGTCATTTGCACAATTAAAGAAGAAATTTACATTTACATATCAAGATCATATTTCATGGAGGTATGAAGTCTCGGAATTCTAGTTGGATATGGAACTTCATAGTGCTATAGTTATGCACACATGTACACATAGTTATTTCCATAGCTATGAGAGAAAGGAAGACCAATGAGAAGTTTGCTTGCATATTCTGGGATTGATTTGTGATACAATGTCCATAGGAACAACTTAGTTAGACAAATGTATATCATATATCGTTATCTGATATATGACATGATTCATGCAACAAGGCTAATCGCACAAACCTTTGTATAAATTGGCAACTATCAACACACAAACCTGATACTGCTGAGGAAAAAAATATATAGTATAAATTGACCACTATTAACACAAACCTTATATTGATTAGGAGAAATGTACGTGTACGTCACCACATACTGTTTCTTATATAATGTGATAACTGTTGTCCGTGATGAACCCATCCCAACTGACCCTGACATTCCTCCCTGTACAGGACCAGGACACACCTTTGCATAGGGCTGCTGAAAAGGGCCACACCGGGACTTGTGAGCTTCTGATCCGTCATGGGGCAGAAGCCGTGACGGCGAGGAATGAGGTATGGTTTTTATGTTTCGGACGGACCTTACTGGGTAATACTGGTTACTTGGATATGGAACTTTACAGTGCTATATGAACTACATGTACACATAGTTATTTCCATAGCTATGAGAGAAAGGAAAACCGATATGAAGTTTGTTTGCACATTCTGGGATCGATCAGTTGTGATACAATCCCTGTAGGAACAACCTAGTTAGAAAAATGTATATTATGTATCGTTATCTGATATATGACATAATTTATGCGACAAGGCTAATTGCACAAATTTCTAGAAATTGACCACTATTAATACACAAACCTCATATTGATGAGGAGAAATGTACGTGTACGTCACCTCATACTGTTTCTGACATAATGTGATATCTGTCGTTCGTGAGGAATCCATCCCTGCTGACCCTGATATTCCTCCCTGTACAGTACCAGAACACACCTTTGCATTGGGCTGCTCTTCGGGGCCACACCGGGACTTGTGAGCTTCTGATCCGTCATGGGGCAGACGTCACGGCGAGGGATAAGGTATGGTTTTTATGTTTCAGACGGACCTTACTGGTTACTGCTTAATTGGATATGGAACTTCATATAGTGCTATAGTTATGCACACATGTACACATAGTTATTTCCATAGCTATGAGAGAAAGGAAGACCAATGAGAAGTTTGTTTGTACATTCTGGGATCGATTTGTGATACAATTTCCATAGGGACAACTTAGTTAGACAAATGTATATCATATATCGTTATCTGATATATGACGTAATTTATGCGACAGGGCTAATTGCACAAACCTTTGTATAAATTGACCACTATTAATACACAAACCTCATATTGATGAGAATAAATGTACGTGTACGTCACCACATACTGTTTCTTATATAATGTGATAACTGTTGTCCGTGTTGATCCCATCCCTACTGACCCTGATATTCCTCCCTGGGCAGGACCAGAACACACCTTTGCATGATGCTGCTGCTGGGGGTCACACCGGGACTAATGAGCTTCTGATTCGTCATGGGGCAGACGTGACGGCCAGGAATGAGGTATGGTTTTTGTTTCAGTCGGACCTTACTGGATACTGCTTAATTGGATATGGAACTTTATAGTGCTATGTTAACTACATGTACACATAGTTATTTCCATAGCTATGAGAGGAAGGAAAAACAAGGTGAAGTTTGCTCGTGATTCAATGAGCTGGAATCAATTTGTGCACACACGTTTCTTTATCTATTTTTACTAGAAACAGCCATAATAAGTACGTTCCACGCCCCTTTTCTACAAGTATCTGGTAAAGACAAGCTAAGCTGCTTCAATAGAACAAGTTAGAGAAATGTTATGTTATATTGCATTGTATGATATATGATGAGGGATGATTTGCCACAATATTCATACGGTGTGATATAGCCAACCGCAGTCGCGTGACTGCGAAGCTCCTGTTTTATATATATCGACTGACGGTTTTACTTGTCGGTCAATTCAGATTGTACCAACCTGGTGGGAACAGTCTGGTGGGAAAGTCAAGTACATATATGGGTGTGTGTGTGTGTACTGAACTGATTATGTGCCCATAATGCTGATTACACAGACCTATGCATAAATTGGCCTATAAATGCAAAAACAAATCTATTTGCAATAATTGAGGGGGGTGTACCGTAACTAGAAACAAACAAAACAAAAACCGTTACAAAACTAAAAAAGCGTTCAACAATATAAAGTGTATACGTGTAGACCGGGAGTGTAAGTGTAACGCAATACCTCACGTGCACGCCACATTGCACTTACAGGATGGGAAGACTCCGTTAAGTATTGTCAATCCACAGACTCGGCGTAAACTGAAGGTAGGCAAACTTCCCGTTGACTTATGGACGTTTTGTTTTACATAAAGATCCAAACAAGTCTCATGATTGAATGTTCATTATAGTGAAAACAAGTTGGTATCATTTTCTAGCCTGGAGTCCAGCCTTGTTAGCTTTAGTCTGCTCCCCAAGCTAACAAGGCTGGATCAAGGCTAATCATTTTCTGCTCCTTTCATTATTAACTTTAAGGTTCTGCTAGAGGTTACACCCCATTGTTTGCATTTTGTTTCCTTTCGGAATCAAGGACGCGGTGCAGGAAAGGTCGTTCCACGAGCTGCTGCAGAAGTCTGGCGGAGTGAAGACCGACAGGTGTAAGACGTTCGTGTTTGGGATGGCGGGAACGGGAAAGTCAACACTGAAGATAAGTCTGATAAGAGTACGTAAAAGCCCCCTTGCTTCCTCAATCTTACCAAGGTCACTTTATGCATGATGATGTGATAAAAAGAAATAAATACTAGATTCCCTATTTAGAGAGTAGGCAAAGTTTAAGCAATTATAATGAATGAATGAATGAATAAAATACCTTTCTTGTACGTTTGCGCTCGTCCAATCTAATTACAGGTCATGTCCTAACAAGAATTGATTACAGTCATATCTTACTTAAACTTTGTAGACTATTCTGATCTACTATTTACAGCTTCAATTTCTTCTCGCTGTTGTAGATGTACGAACATATGGAGCTAATGATACATATACATGGTTCAAGTTTCATAAGGAATATGAAATTTTCTGACAACTTATCTTTCATATAAGTAGTGCTATATTATGTGCAATCTACTACAAAATGACACTCATCCTCAATTTTTTTCTAAATTACAAAGTTGGCAAATCATTTGTTGTAGAGGATCTAAGAATGCGGTTATTTCTGCCTTTTCAATTTGGAATTTGTGAGAACTAATGACTAAATGCTGTCCAACAGGGCCTCGTTCCTGCTTTGCTCCAAGCATGGAGTAAATCATCGTCAGCCGAGGAGCCTCACGACCCCACCCCAGGGGTGGATGTTGGGACGTTCCATATTCCGGGGGTGGGGGAGGTCAGCCTGTGGGATTTTGCTGGTCAGTCGGAGTACGCGGTGACCCACAGTATGTTCATGGATGCAGAGAACACCATCTTCATTGTGCTGTACAACATCGAGCACGACACTGAGACACAAGAAAAGCAGGTACATTTACAGCCACGAGAACAAACGATATGTACCGTTATAGTATTCAAAGTTGCAACGCATTTAGAACCTTTTTATGTTTGACATACATGTATTTGCCTATGTTCTGTGTCATAGTCTGCGTCAAAGTCAAGGCCGATTTACAAATGTTGTCGACCTTTTCTGACATCATCTAGGCAGCTATGATATGGGAATCGATTATCAAATGTTTCCCTGCAGGTTCACTGGTGGCTTTGCTTCATCAAGTCCTGCAACCCAAACCGGCAGCCTGACGTCATCTTAGTGGCCAGCCATGGAGACAAAGTGTCACCCAACACAGGTAAATAGAATTGTCTGTAAGGGCATAGGAAAGCAATCTTCTAGAAACTGGTGTTCTACACATGCTCCTCAGCAGAGGGATCGTTGTAATGGGTTTGTCATGACAGAAATGAAACTAATACAGGTTTTAACTTTTGTTGCAACGTTCCGCTTTGATATAAACATTTAGGAAAACGCCGAGCTGCCCAACTTCTGCAGCTAATGACGTCAGAGTTCAACGATCACCTCCGTATCTCAGACGAAGTGATCCTGATGAACTGTAAGGAGACCAGAACACCTGAGATGGACCGACTGAAGAAACTGCTCGCTAAGATGAAAACGAGTATGTTGGAGGTAAGTATCTGCAATAAGGCTATAGTGGCTGATATATGAAAATGGTCAAATATAAAACAAATATGTGAGGCTTTTAGAAACATGATGATAAAGTACACCCACCATTAAAATGGTTTATTTGCATTTACAAATTGCACAGCACCAACGGAAGATGCCCAAGCTGTGCGCAGAAATCACCAAGCAGCTGCCCAGCTGGTGCCAGAAGAAGTGCAGCCCGAAGTGTCCTGTCCTGAGGTGGCCAGGCTACCTGGACGCAGTCAAAGAGATCGACCCTCATGTGGATGAGGACTTCCTGCGGGAGTCTACACGGTATCTGGACCATCTCGGGGAGGTAGGCTGCCCCTCCTTGTTATGTTCAGCTGTTAGAAGAATAGCTGGTTCTTCAATCTTGAAACTGAAGAAAAAGTTGAGATCTGTTCGCAAGAATATTTTCCACATAACTCGTAGATCGATATGCCCCCAAATTATTTCACTACGCACTATCTTGTCCAGTTTGCTCCAACCACTTCCATAAACAATTGGACTCGATGTTGATGTTGCGGCTTATATTGTAATGACTAATACTTACGAAATGATATCCCATACATGAAAGCGCACTAATGGATTTGACTTAATATGCTGATTGTGACTCAAGATTGTGTTACAGATCATTTTCATCTGTCCGAGTTCTTCTGATCCCATCATTGTCCTGAAGCCCAACTGGCTCTGCACAGACGTCATCGGTCCAATGATGGCACCGGTCAACTTCCCCATTCCCCGCCTGGAGGGAACGAGCGAAGACTACGTCACCAGGGAGGAGATCAAGCGCGTTTTCCAAGACGTTGCTGACGTGGATCTCCTCATCACTCTGCTGCAAGAGTTCCAGCTCTGCCACTCCTATGACGGACAGACCTTCATCTTCCCAGGGCTGCTGACGCAAACCATGCCTGCTGACAAGTGGCAACCAACATCTGCACATGAGCCAAAGGTGGTCTACTTCGGGAAGCAAGTCCAGTGTGCCGACTCCACTGACATGTTCTCCTCCGGGTTCTTCCCCCAAGTGCAGACCCGCCTGATGAGAGAGCAGGAGAATCGCCCGCGGCTGTGGAGAGATGGCGCCAAGTGTGTGGACGGGGATGTGGAAGGTCTGATCAAACTCTCTCCGGACGGCCGTACAGTCAACATCTGTGTCCGGAGTGTACAAGGTGACAAGGAGCAGTGTGGCAAGATGCTGCAGCAGCTGGAGAACATCATCGCTGAGGTGCTGGAAGAAAGCAGCCCAGGAACAGGCACGGTCGAGAAGGTGCTCAGCGCTCGTGCACTGAAGGAACACAGGGAGGAATTCTACTCCTACGGCATGGAGGAGATCAGCAAGGCAGCAGCCGAGGGCGGTAGAATCGTCCACCCCATCCTCGGGTTCACAGAACAGGTCAGTGACCTGCTGTACGTGGAGACCCCGCTCACCAGGAACCGCCCAGAACTGGTCCAGGCCTTGCGGCACGTGGAGCCAATCCTGGACCACTTGCAGGCACGTGACATCCTGACTGTGGAGGAATGTGACGTCATCAGGGCCAACGCCACGCCCCAGGACCGCGCACGTGCGCTGCTGGACACCGTGGGGAGGAAGGGAGAAGACGCACTCCGGGTGTTCCAGTCCGTCCTGGGGGAGGTTGACGCCCGTGCAGCAGACATGCTCATGGCCACACGGCAGGCTGATGAGGTACAGGACAGAGAGGACCATCTGACCAGACACCGTCCTGAGCTGGTGCAGGCTTTGAGGCACGTGGAACCGGTCCTGGACCACCTGCAGGTCATGGAGGTCCTCAGCACCGAGGAGTGTGACGTCATCAGGGCCAAAGGCACGCCCCAGGACCGCGCACGCGCACTGCTGGACATCGTGGGAACTAAGGGAGGAGACGCGCGTCAGGTGTTCAAGGTCGTCCTGGAAGAGGTGCACCCGGAGGCGGCGGAAATGATGGAGTAAACTTGAAGGACTTGAACTTACTTAACGTGCTAGTGACAAACATCTACATTTGTGTCACATGTGACATAGAAAACTGGGTAATACTGACATGCATGTGTTTAGTTTTTGGAACATGATATTTGTTTCCGACTTTTTTTCAATATTTGATTGTCAGGAGTTCAGGATCCTACTTCTTTCTGCAAATTAGTGCCACTACCTTGTGACTGTGTTACAGTCAGACATTGCCTTTTCTGTTGTGGCATGGATACTGTTTTAATTTTGTGTGCAAAGCTACTCACTGCAATAAGAAGGTAAATAGCAGTTCGTTAGGCTGAAGTTACTGAAAAACCTCTGTTTCTTTTTAATTCTTAAACTTGACGTCGAAAAAAGTTTCTGGCGATTCTTTGCATCTGCTCCAACTTAACATTATTACTAAACGACTGGAGTAAAGAGACAGCTGCTGAGAACTGAATGAATGTATATTAACTACTGATCTTTTCATAATGCAATCCTGTATAAATAATTTGACTGAGTACATTTAATGTAACAATGGGACCTGTGATGATTGAAATCTATGACATCATCAATTACATTGTATAAATATCTTTTGCAATCTGCTGTTTTGCTATCATGTAAGTGTATTGGCCACAAAGAACGGGAAATCTGCTTCCCGACATTTTGAGGCATTAACAGGAATCATCATTAGCGTGGGACATAAGGGGAACATGCAATAATGCCACAGTAAAATGATAATATGCGAATAATGCTTATAGCTAGCATTACGTATACCGGATAACCATATACATTGTACTAGTAATAAACTTGTGCAATTCAAGGCCATTTCTGTACTTCTTTGCGCAAGGGACTGGGCAGTCTACTAGAGATAGAAATTTTCTCTAAATTTGACGTCAGTTAGACAAGTAATAAACAGAATTATGCTTTTTATTTTATATCTCTCTTTAAAGTAATTGTCTTTTCCTGTTTTTTATAAAGGCCTATAAAACCACTTTTCCCGCCTGGATCTTAACCCATCGTACCTTAGATGCTCAGGAGACATCAATGTATGATTTTCTGGTACTCGGTAGCTACTAGCAGGTAAAGTGTTGGCATGGTTTCTCCTCCGGGACTATGCTTACATGATTTGAGTAGGTACATTGCCATGAAACATTGGAACGTGTTATCAATGTGCAATGATTGTCACATATGGCATCATCGTATTTTACATTGTTTAGATGTCTTTTGCAATCGGCTGTTCTGCTGTCAAGTAACTCTGTCACAAAGGATGGGAAATCAACTTTTTGAGGCGTAAGCGGAACAGTCTATTATGCAGATAGAACTTTTTTCTAATTTTGCCGTACGTTAGACCAGTGATATTATAGTTGTGCTGCTTTATTTCACATCTAAATATATGTCTATTTGCCTACTATCATATCCATGAAGGCCCATATAACCACTTTGTCGCACCTGTAACTTTCCGAATCGTACCATAAATGATCAAAAGGTGGGCTAGGTATTTCCTTCTGGACTATGTATAAATGATTTGACTGGGTACATTCCAATTGCAATGTAAAACGGTACGTGTTATCAATATTCAGTGATTCTCATATAAGATGACATTATCTATTACAGAGTAGAAATGCCTCCTGCAATCTGTTTTTCTTCTATCAAGGACTTTGGCTGCGCGGCACGAGTGGCAAATCCAATAATGGCATAGTAAAATGATGATATGCGAATGATGCTTATAGCGTGAGACACAATGAGTACTAGCCATAAACAAGGGAAATTCCAAGTCATTTTTGTACTTCTGACTTATTTGCGTAATTGAGAAAGAAATGCAAAACAAAGCTAAGCAACAACATTAAAAAAATAAACCAAATGTTGAAACCTGCATTAAATGTGGAGGTTTAAGTTTACCAAATGACACGAATACAAAGTCTTCAATCTGGCGCAACTGTGCATGCTTAGTGGTGCGATAGTCAGCAATGCTGGAACCTTGGTTCGTGGATCTCTTACTAAATTCAATACATTCAAACTTGATCCGTTCCTTGTAATAGTTTGGTCACGCTATCGGTTAAGCAATACCACACAGGGAATCGCACGAACAGTTGCCTGACCCACCACGACATTTGGTAACAGCACGTATTACACCTGGGTTTACGGTTCAATGGACCACCAACACGGAACAGGTAACAGAAGGTCGCGGTGTTCGGTTACACCTGTTTGCCCCACGTCCTGTCATCGGTACAATGACGTCATTGTTTCCTGCCAAGGTGGTACGCGGCTGTCCGCCATGTTGGGACGTTTGCTCTTCTGGTTCAAGTTAGAGGTTTCACCAGCACCAGGGATCCCAGAAACAACTGTCTGATCCACTATAGCTGCAGGTAGGGTGAAAAATTTCGGGGGTTGACATGTCTAAGTGACTCATTGATTACAAAGTTATAGGAAGTACACCTGATGTTTTCAAGGCAATCTACCATAACGGCGGTTAGCAGCGTTCTTGTTGTGGATGTGTGGACAAGAAAACATTAACTTTTGTGACTTTGTTTTTAAGCATATTAATTAAGGTGTTATGAAGGACATCGTTTCGGCACGCTAGTTGGACTCTAGTTTGACTCTATTTATTCGGCACGCTAGTTGGTAATCCATTTTGATTACTACTGTAGCGTATAAGTATAGCAGGCGTCTGTTGTGAACAAAGGGGAACCTTGAGAACATATAGAAAACAGTACGTTGTGACCCAAACTGGGAATTTTAGCAACATACAATTAAATCAGCCCAGACATGCTGTGATTACATGTCAGTATAGGTAGCCGGGCCCGGAAGACTATCTCAAAAGGTATTTTTTTCGCTCAAAAGAACATACATTTCCGTCTATAGGGAGTGGAGATAACGTGTTTAGAAACTAAATCTAAACGGTAGTTCGTACATATATACATACAGGAACTTGTAGCTTAGTACTTACTAATTATGTAATGGTTAATTACATTATTAAAAAGGATGGTATGTTTCTTCCATGACAATGAAGGTATTGTTACCTAATTCTATGATATAGCTTCAATGCACTTGTGCGTTATGACAGAGGAAATTTAACAGATACCAATTGTATAGCTCTTGTGCTGGGGATAAAGTGACATGAGTTTAAGCTCCCTAGCTGCTTGCTCTGGAACTGCAGGGGCATTTGTTGAAAAATGTTTAAAGGAGAATAACTTAAGAACCGATGGATGGATTGTCATGATTTTTGGTATGTAGGTAGCTCTGAAGCTCTGATGCAGTGCCAAGGTCAGCCTCCAGGAGGCCCATATTTGACCTTGACCTTTGTTTTTCTACGATCTACCAACATACCAAATATCCTCACAATCCATAAAGGCGTTCCGAAGTTATGCTGACTACAAATGTGCGGAAACACAAACACACACATACACATACACACACACACAGACACACACACAGACGCGCCAAAAACAATACCTTCATTTTTCATAGAGGTAATTGATAACAAGCCACAAAGGCTTATAAGGTAGCCAGTCTAAAGGTGCTGTTGTCCGATCATATTTACCAGTTAGACTGTGTTTACATGTCTGGCCGTAAGACTAGTGCAATGACTGATAATCTGCACGGCCATCTGATCTGTGAAATATAATGATAAATCTCAGAAGGTAGTCAACTTTTTTTCTATTCACTCGAAGGAATTCGATATAGGGAAATTCAATCGTAAATCTCCGCAATAAAACTCCGAAAATTATCGCGTTACTTCTAAGTCTAAAGTACCAGAGTAAGTGCACTTAGTTAATGCTGCTGAATGAGATTGCTTTAAATCTGTATCTCAGACACCCTAGTGTTAACTGTACTTGAGCTTTACATAATGATATTTATAACTTTGTGTGTACTACTAGCGTAATTTAATTACTTATATACAAGAGGCAACGAGAACATGTATCCGTGAAGCTCTGTGGTTTCTCGATATAAAACAAATATACAAAACAAATGCTGCTGAAAACAACATAGGACATTTATTTGTTCAGAAATATTCTGGTTGAATGGCTATTTGATAAATGCTATAAACAAAACATACAAAACATTATTTGTTCCATGTCGCCCCCTGCAGGTAGTGAGGAAATGGACCTGGACACGTTCTTCACGGCTGTGGAGGAAGGTGACGTGCAGACTGTGAGGAGGGGACTGGACGCTGGGGTGGACGTTAGGGCCAAGAGAGAATGGCGCATCTGGGTAAGCAAACTGTTCGTGCAAAGTTACAGAGAGACTTTAATTCGAAGATGTTCCCGTCTGTTTCTGTACATCAAACATTCCCGTTACACATTTCTGTTTTACATATCAACAAGAGTTCCGAGATCTCATACCTCCATGAAATATGGGCTTCATATGTAAATGTAAATTTCTTCTTTAATTACGCAAATGACCTCTGCATTAACATAATATATGCATCGTGATGTTAACTTTTGATTAACTTAAACATGTCACAAGTATGACATTCCCATCATTCACTATTGAGAAATCATAGATTTTTTTGCATTAATTATGCAAATTAGGTCATCATTTGCATAATTAGTATCTGTTGATGTTCCATCTGACATTCAAACCGGAAGTTCTGCTGCAGTACCAAGGTCATCCACCAGGAGGCCCATATTTGACCTTGACCTTTGCCTTCCTAAGACTTATCAGCATACCAAATATCATAACAATCCATAAAGGCGTTATGAAGTTATGCTGACTACAAAGTTGCGGAAACACACACAGACACACACACAGACACACACACACACACACAGACGCCGCCAAAAACAATACCTCCATTTTTCATGGAGGTAAATATTCATTAAGTGGTGCCGTTGATATATAACCCCACCGAGCCAGCGACAATAGGGAGCCGGCGGTATTACACGACGGAGGAATGCACCCAGACTAGTTGATATATATATATATATAGCCATTTTGCTCGAGTATAGCACCTTTGTATGCTGTATTGTTTAAATGTTGCAAAACGAAGCAAGCAACAGAGAATGATGAGCACACACTGATACAGTCAATCAGGAACATTGTCTAATTTAAAAAGGAAAATAAACCTAACTATCGTAAACCGTTGGTGTCAAGCAAACTAATAACAAAAGAGTGATGCTTCTCGTTTGATTTGATTTATTAAAGTATTATATATAGCTATTATAAAAGGGCTCGCTCCGGTAACGGGACAAAAGCGGTATGTGGACAAAACTAAGAACACTACATACATATCATCCTGCATATTTTCTTTCAGTAAGAAAACTGTTGTTAAGTTGTGTCATTTTGAGTGAATGTATGGCTTGTGGAGTGGCTTGGTAACCGGTTATTGTTTCCCGACTGTTGTTCTATCCAGGAGCGAACATCCCTGCATGTGGCCAGCAGGTCCGGGCAGACTGCAGTAGCAGAACTGTTGATCAAACACGGCGCTGATCTGGAGGCGAGGGACAGAGTAAGTAGAAATAGCTCTGTCTGCTCTCCTGACCTGAACCCTGCCAGGGTGACTCATGGTTCCCTTATGGTGTTTCTCTAACCATTCAGATTATGTTTTATAAAATTCAAATAGATAAGAAGTAAATTAGTCATGAGGTGTCATACAAAGTTTAGAAAGCGGAAGGCTTGTTTTTTTTGCACACATAAGAATGCGTATGCCATGGCACCCCACCTACAGAAACAGGTATTTAGATGTAGTCTAACATATATTTAGTCCACTATCATAGACGAAACCACGTGCACTGTTAACCACCTTGTTGTAATAAAACTAAAGCAAAACGTTTGTGCAAGGATTCATTATATTATACTACCACTGAGACTGAATTTCCTTCTCGGGGTCGGTCAGTCGGGTGTACCTTGTTTAGGGCACGGTCACATTTCCAAGCCGGGGCCCGGCCGGGTTGTTTGCGTGAACGAAAAAGAAACAATTTGTACAAAGAGTATTCACAAATAGTGCTCAAGGTTAATTTTCTAAAACTTTTTTTGTGTTTTGCTGTCTCATATCATAATTTTCGTTCCAAACGACTGCCCGGCCGGGCCCCGGGTTGGGAAATGTGACCGCGCCTTTAGTCAGGCTACCGTCCTACTTAGCTCAGCAGGAAGAGACGCAAGACGGTATTTTGAGTCGACTATCATTCTTTAATATCACACACGTATTCCCTTGTAATGTGATTGTAGTTTGGATCACTGCTATATCCTATATCATATTGCACAACATTACCTTGACTTATCCTATGGTAATTGAGTTTACTATTCATCAATCTAGTTGATACGTCTGGATCTGTACTTAATACTTAGGTTTGTCTCTCATACGTGGCACTAAGCTCTTGTTTTTGCTCTAACGAGTAAAATAAAATAAAATGAAAAACTTGAACCTGTCACGATATGGTGGGTTTATATCAAATGTGTAGCTGGAGATTCCTGGACCTGTTGGTGATCGACGGAACTTCACCTCGTACTGCGTCGCTGAGTGCACAAAGTTTATGCATAAATTGGTCCATCAACGTGAGGAAATCACCAGGATACAAGCTTCATTGGAACAACATAGATATACAAACGTATATCATATTACATTGCGTTACAAGACATGATTTATGTGACTAGGCTAATAGTACAAACCTTTGTATGAATTGGCCACTATCAACACACAAACCTCATATAATATTGCTGAGAATAAATGTACGTGTACGTCACCTCATACTGTTTCTTATATAATGTGATAACTGTCGTCCGTGAAGAATCCATCCCAACTGACCCTGACATTCCTCCCTGTACAGTGGCAGTACACGCCTTTGCATGATGCTGCTGCTGGGGGCCACACCGGGACTTGTGAGCTTCTGATTCGTCATGGGGCAGACGTGACGGCCAGGAATGAGGTATGGTTTTTTATGTTTCAGACGGACCTTACTGGATACTGCTTAATTGGATATGGAACTTTATAGTGCTCTATGAACTACATGTACACATAGTTATTTCCATAGCTATGAGAGAAAGGAAGACCAATGAGAAGTTTGCTTGTACATTCTGGGATCGATTTGTGATACAATCTCCATATAGGAACAACTTAGTTAGAAAAATGTATATCATATATCGTTATCTGATATATGACATGATTTATGTGACAAGGATAATTGCACAAACCTTTGTATAAATTGACCACTATTAATACACAAACCTCATATTGATGAGGAGAAATGTACGTGTACGTCACCACATACTGTTTCTTACATAATGTGATAACTGTCGTCCGTGAAGAACCCATCCCTGCTGACCCTGGCATTCCTCCCTGTACAGAACCAGAACACGCCTTTGCATAAGGCTGCTGGTGGGGGCCGCACCGGGACTTGTGAGCTTCTGATCCGTCATGGGGCAGACGTGACGGCCAGGAATGTGGTATGGTTTTTATGTTTCAAACGTACCTTACTGGTTACTCGTTACTTTGATATGGACCTTTACAGTGCTATATGAACAACATGTTTACACAGTTATTTCTATAGCTATGAAAGAAAAGAAAACCGATGTGAAGTTTGCTTGCACATTCTGAGTCGATTTGTGAAACAATCTCTATAGGAACAACATAGTTAGACAAATGAATATATCATATATCGTTATCTGATATATGACATGATTTATGCGACAAGGATAATTGCACAAACCTTTGTATAAATTGACCACTATTAATACACAAACCTTACATTGATGAGGAGAAATGTACGTGTACGTCACCTCATACTGTTTCTTACATAATGTGATAACTGTTGTCCGTGAAGAATCCATCCCTACTGACCCTGGCATTCCTCCCTGTACAGATCCAGAACACACCTTTGCATTATGCTGCTTCTGGAGGCCACACCGGGACTTGTGAGCTTCTGATTCGTCATGGGGCAGACGTGACGGCCAGGAATGACGTATGATTTTTATGTTTCAGGCGGACCTTACTGTATACTGCTTAATTGAATATTGAACTTTATAGTGCTATATATTAACTACATGTACACATAGTTATTTCCATAGCTATGAGAGAAAGGAAGACCAATGAGAAGTTTGCTTGTACATTCTGGGATCGATTTGTGATACAATCTCCATAGGAACAACCTAGTTAGAAAAATGTACATTATATATCGTTATCTGATATATGACATGATTTATGTCGCAAGGCTAATTGCACAAACCTTTGTATAAATTGGCTACTATCAACACAAATACCTCATATTGCTGAGGAGAAATGTACGTGTACGTCACCATACTGTTTCTTATATAATGTGACAACTGTTTTCCGTAAAGAACCCATCACTACTGACCCTGACATTCCTCCCTGTACAGATCCAGGACACACCTTTGCATTGGGCTGCTGATGTGGGCCACACCGGGACTTGTGAGCTTCTGATTCGTCATGGGGCAGACGTGACGGCCAGGAATGTGGTATGTTTTTATGTTTCAGACGGACCTTACTGGTTTCTGGATACTTGGATATGGAACTTGACAGTGCTATGTCCTATATGAACTACATGCATACACAGTCCTTTTCATAGCTATATGAGAGAAAGGAAAAGTTTGCTTGTACATTCTGGGATCGATTTCTGATACAATTTCCATAGGAACAACTTAGTTAGACAAATGTATATTATATATCGTTATCTGATATATGACATGATTTATGTGACAAGGATAATTGCACAAACCTTTGTATAAATTGACCACTATTAATACACAAACCTCATATTGATGAGGAGAAATGTACGTGTACGTCACCACATACTGTTTCTTACATAATGTGATGTCTGTTGTCCGTGAAGAATCCATCCCTACTGACCCTGACCTTCCTCGAATCCTCCCTGTACAGGCCGAGAACACACCTTTGCATTGGGCTGCTGGTGGGGGCCACACCGGGACTTGTGAGCTTCTGATCCGTCATGGGGCAGACGTGACGGCCAGGAATGTGGTATGGTTTTTATGTTTCAGGCGGACCTTACTGGATATTTGGATGAGTGACTTTAAATATTTACAGAGCTATATCAATACACAAGCAAAGTTCAGCTTGGATGGAAACAACGGTGTATGGAAACAACATCATACGTTCCACGCCAGTTCTCTACTTGTTAGATACAAGCAAAGTACTTGTTAAATACAAGGTTCAATGGAGAAAATTAGTCATGCAGGGAAATGTATGTTATATTGCATTGTATTATATATGATAATGCATGATAATTGCCACAATTCATACGGTGTGATATATAACCAGCCGCCGCCGCGCGACTGCGAAGCTCCATATCGACTGGCGCGCGGTTTTACTTGGTCAATTCAGATTATACCAAAGCAAACCTATAAATTATAACGTCAAGTTGAGAGTAGTTATATTTCGTTTGAATATCGTGAATTTACGATCAAATTATACAGATCGTTTCAGACATAGATATTCATTTATTTATTCACATGTTATATATAAGTATGTACCGAACTGATGATTTGCGCATATGCTGATTACACATTATAAATTGGCCTATAAATGCAAAAACATCTATTTGCAATGATTGAGGTTGATGTACTGTAATGTACGTGTGTACGTACGTCATCGAAACTAAAAGAAAACGTTCAACAATATAAATGTGTACATGTGTATACCGGGAGTGTAACACATCCCTCACATCTGCACTTACAGAATGGGAAGACTCCGTTAACCCTTGGCAACCGACAAACTCGGCGTGTCCTGAAGGTAAGCAAACTTCCCCTTGACTTATGAAATGGTTTGTTTTACATACAAATAAGTCTTATAATGGAATGTTAATTTATGTTGTTTATAGTAAAAACAAATTTTCTGCTCCTTACAAGTGTTAAGGTTCTGCTAGAGGTTGATACTTGAGAAAGGCCGACGCTCGAAAGTCACACCCCCATACGTTGTTTACATTTTGTTTCTTTTTGTTGAATCAAGGACGCGGTGCAAGAAAGGTCCTACCATGAGCTGCTGCAGAAGTCTGGCGGAGTGAAGATCGACAGGTGTAAGACGTTCGTGTTTGGAATGGCGGGAACGGGAAAGTCCACACTGAAGATTAGCTTTAAAAGAGTACGTAAAGCTTCCACATTCCATTGCTTCTCAACCTTACCAAGGTCAATTTATGCATGATGATATGATAAAAAGAAATAGATTCCCCAGACAGAGAGTACGCAAATTTAAGCCGAATGAATGAATGAATGAATGAATGAATGAATAAAACACCTTTCAATCTAATTACAGGCCATGACTTAACAAGAATTAATCACAGTCATATCATACTTAAACTTTGTATACTACTGTGATCTACTATTTACAGCTTCAACTTCTTCTCGCTGTTGTAGATGTACGAACATATGGAGCTAATAATGATACATGATTCAAGTTTCATAAGGAATACAATTTTTCAGAAAAAAACTTATCTTTTATAGAGGTATAGAGGGAATCTGTCTCATTTCTATATAATGTACAATCAACTACAAAATGACATTCATCCTCACTTTTTTCTAAGTACAAAGTTGCAAATGGCAAATCCTTTGCTGTAGAGGATCTAGGAATGCGGTTATGTTAGCATTTTCTATGTAGATTTTGTGTGAACTAATGACCAAATGCTGTCCAACAGGGCCTCGTCTCTGCTGTGCTCCAAGCATGGAGAAAATCATCGTCAGCCGAGGAGCCTCACGACCCCACCCCAGGGGTGGATGTTGGGACGTTCCATATTCCAGGGGTGGGGGAGGTCAGCCTGTGGGATTTTGCTGGGCAGTCGGAGTACGCGGTAACCCACAGTATGTTCATGGATGCAGAGAACACCATCTTCATTGTCCTGTACAACATCATGGTCGACACCGAGACACAAGAAAAACAGGTACAGTAACAGCCACGTGAACAAACGATATGTACCGTTATAGTATTCAAAGTTGCAAGGCGTTTAGGACATATTTGCCTATGTTCTGTGTCATAGTCATAGTTTGCGTCAAAGTCAAGGCCAATGTTGACAAATGATGTCGACCTTTTCTGATATCATCTAGGCAGCTAATATATGGGAACCGATTATCAAATGTTTCCCTGCAGGTCCACTGGTGGCTTTGCTTCATCAAGTCCTGCAACCCAAACCGCCAGCCTGACGTCATCTTAGTGGCCAGCCATGCGGACAAAGTGTCACTCAACACAGGTAAATACAATAGTCTGATGATCGAAAGATCTAGGTGGGAACTATTTCTTGTGCTACACAAAAAAGTTCAATCACGTAACTACCAACACGTGGCGGGGTCGTGTGGCGTAGCGGCAGAGTGCTCAACTCGGAACCAAGATGCCCCGGGTTCGAGTCCTGACATGCCACCGATCTTGTGCCCATGGGAAAGGCACTTTACACCACTTTCCCCACTTAACTCAAGCGAAATTAGTATTGTCTGTCCAGTATTCGTTTCTATGTGCGGGACACAATACCAGCAATAGCTACCTCTGTGCTAAGTGTATTGCATTGTTGCAATTTCAATAAAATAAAATAAAATAAAATAAACAAAATAAAATAAAATAGAATAAGATAAAAATAAAATAAGCACTGATTTGATTTGATTTGATTTATTGAAATTGCAACATTGCTGCGTCCCGTTCCTGGTGTTGCGTCCCGCACATAGAATCAAATACTGGACAGAAAATACTCATTTTCACTTGAGTCTAGTGGGGAAAGTCGTGTAAAGTGCCTTTCCCAAGGGCAAAAAATCGGTGGCAGGTCAGGACTCGAACCCAGGACCTCTTGATTCCGAGTCGCGCACACTGACGTTGCGCCACACGACCCAACATTTAATAGCCTACCGTACGTTCCATTTGATACGAACATGTAGGGAAACGCCGAGCTGCCCAACTTTTGCAACTAATGACGTCAGAGTTCAAGGACCACCTCCGTATCTCAGACGAAGTGTTCCTGATGAACTGTAAGGAAACCAGAACACCTGAGATGGACCGACTCAAGAAACTGCTGGCTAAGATGAAGACGGCCATGTTGGAAGTAAGTGTCTGTAATATTATAGGCTACAGCGGCTGATGCACGATAATGCTCAATACAAACAAATATATGAGGCTTACAAAGTACATCGTTAATTTCAAGAAGAATCTAAAATGATTCATTTCTTTTTATACATTGCACAGCACCAACGGAAGATGCCCAAGCTGTGCGCAAAAATCATGAAGCAGCTGCCCAGCTGGTGCCAGACGAAGTGCAGCCCGAAGTGTCCTGTACTGAGGTGGCCAGACTACCTGGACGCAGTCAAAGAGATCGACCCACATGTGGATGAGGACTTCCTACGGGAGTCTACACGGTATCTGGACCATCTCGGGGAGGTAGGCTGCCCCTCCTTGTTCAGCTGTTAGAAGAATAGCTGGTTCTTCAATCTTGAAACTGAAGAAAAAGTTGAGATCTGTTCGCAAGAATATTTTCTACAAAACTCGTAGATCGTTTTATGCGGACAAATCATTTTACTTAACGCTATCTTGTCCAGTTTGATCCAACCCACTTCCATAAACGTAAACCATTGGACAAGATGTTGATGTTGCGTCTTATATTGTAATGACTCATACTTATGAAATGATATCCCATGCATGTAAGCGCAATAATGGATTTGACTCAATATGCTGATTGTGACTCAAGATTGTGTTACAGATCATCTTCATCTGTCCGAGTTCTTCTGATCCCATCATTGTCCTGAAGCCCAACTGGCTCTGCACAGACGTCATCGGTCCAATGATGGCACCAGTCAACTTCCCCATTCCCCGCCCGGAGAGAACAAGCGAAGACTACGTCACCAGGGAGGAGATCGAGCGCGTCTTCCAAGACGTTGCTGACGTGGATCTCCTCATCACTCTGCTGCAAGAGTTCCAGCTCTGCCACTCCTATGACGGACAGACCTTCATCTTCCCAGGGCTGCTGACACAAACCATGCCTGCTGACAAGTGGCAACCAACGCCTGAGCCAAAGGTGGTCTACTTTGGGAAGCAAGTCCAGTGTGCCGACTCCACTGACATGTTCTCCTCCGGGTTCTTCCCCCGAGTGCAGACCCGCCTGATGAGGGAGCAGGAGAATCGCCCGCTGCTGTGGAGAGATGGTGTCAAGTGTGTGGACGGGGATGTGGAAGGTCTGATCAAACTCTCTCCGGACGGCCGTACAGTCAACATCTGTGTCCGGAGTGTGCAGGGTGACAAGGAGCAGTGTGGCAAGATGCTGCAGCAGCTGGAGAACATCATCGCTGAGGTGCTGGAAGAAAGCAGCCCAGGGACAGGCACAGTCGAGAAGGTGCTCAGCGCTCGTGCACTGAAGGAACACAGGGAGGAATTCTACTCCTACGGCATGGAGGAGATCAGCAAGGCAGCAGCAGAGGGCGGTAGAATCGTCCACCCCATCCTCGGGTTCACAGAACAGGTCAGTGACCTGCTGTACGTGGAGACCCCGCTCACCAGGAACCGCCCAGAACTGGTCCAGGCCTTGCGGCACGTGGAGCCAATCCTGGACCACCTGCAGGCACGTGACATCCT
Source organism: Branchiostoma belcheri (assembly GCF_001625305.1). Lineage (NCBI taxonomy): Eukaryota > Metazoa > Chordata > Leptocardii > Amphioxiformes > Branchiostomatidae > Branchiostoma > Branchiostoma belcheri. The sequence goes on from NW_017804143.1 coordinate 91,597, forward strand.
GACTGTGGAGGAATGTGACGTCATCAGGGCCAACGCCACGCCCCAGCATCGCGCACGCGCACTGCTGGACACCGTGGGGAGGAAGGGAGAAGACGCAGTCCAGGTGTTCCAGTCCGTCCTGGGGGAGGTTGACGCCCGTGCAGCAGACATGCTGATGGCCACACGGCAGGCCGATGAGGTACAAGACAAAGAAGACCAGCTGACTAGACACCGTCCTGAGCTGGTACAGGCCCTGAGGCACGTGGAACCGGTCCTGGACCACCTGCAGGCCACGGAGGTTCTCAGCACCGAGGAGTGTGACGTCATCAGGGCCAACGCCACGCCCCAGGACCGCGCACGCGCACTGCTGGACACCGTGGGAACTAAGGGAGGAGACGCACGTCAGGTGTTCAAGGTCGTCCTGGAAGAGGTGAACCCGGAGGCGGCGGAAATGTTGGAGTAAATTTGGACTTAAAGGCTTGCTCAGAACTTACTTAACGTGCTTGTGCTAAACATCTAAATTTGTGTCATTTGTGACATAGAAAACTGTGTGATACTGACATGTGCGTTTTTGTTCTTAGCACATAATATTTGTTTTCCTTAATCATTGTTGATATCGGAGTGTCAGGAGTTCAGGACCCTACTTAGCCGACTACTTTCTGCTTGTGGCAGCGTTGCTTTCAAACACTGGCGTTCCTATTTGTGCATAGCTACTCACTACAAGCCGGAGGCGGAAAAATGCGAAGTTCAATTTATTCCAGAGCCCTTGTATGTGCAAAGCTCCTAGCAAGTAGCAAAACAAACATTTAATAATACATGTATGTGCTTAAGAATGAGCCAAAAGGTAGATGTTTCATGTATGGATATCCTTTATTTTGTTCAGATCGGAATACCAGAATCAGACTATTTGCTTCTTGCGTGTATTATAGAGATAATTCTTCTTTATCTGATGCCAGTTGCAATTATAACAGTTTTGGCGATATTTGCAATAAGTGAAAACACACTTTTACTAACTGTCATGTTAGACCAGAAGCACTATAAAATCAATACAGTAAACGTTAAAACGGTTCTTTCACCGCTCACGCTCTCAAAGCACATCTTTTAACAAGGACATGATTGCTTTTAAGAAAGTCGTAGCAGCTGGAAATAAAATATAATTGTCTACAATATGGAAAGGTTTCAATGATTATCATTTTAATATAGGTTTGATCATTAAAGATCATTAAAAATACTACAAAAGTGCACAATGTGGGTAACTCTCACTGATTATCATGTGAGCATATTTGACTTCTGAGCTATGAGTAGAAACATCAGGTAAATGAACAAGATTTGTTCTGAATGTAAACTTCTTGTGTTGGGTTAACGTTTTGTGAATACTTCCTCATAGATGTTCAACAAAACACCTGTAGTCAATACAAAATAAAATACATAGACGAAGTATAAAGACATTCCTTCAATGTACGGATTTGAAATGAAACATATGATCAAAGGATATTGCAAAGTCAACATGAAGTTAGCATTAAATGCCTTCATTACAAAATATTTATATCATAATTTTTTATTTGTCTAATATATAACAGCACATTGGTCTCAAGATTCAAAAAGAGTAAGCTTCATCAATATGAACAGATACACAATAATATAAGTAGCAATATTTCTACATATCACCTCAAGATTCAAAAAGAGTAAGCTTAATCAATATGAACAGATACACAATAATATGAGTCACAATATTTCTACATATCACAACATGGACTGCAGATACTGATACAGCTGGTTCATACTCTATATACAAAACAAGACTACTCAGTACATTGTAAATACGCACATTATACAACTACTGTCACTGTATACATTTGACCATTAATTCTCCACATCAGAATATGACCTGCATGCTCTAACATGTTCCTTCTGTATTAAAAAAAAAGGCAAAACTCACACAAAAGTTTCATCAACTACGTATACTAGGTAGATAAATAGTAATGTCGTCACCACAGGTAAACAAAGATGCAGTTACTGAATAATACCCCCTTCCCTATACAGAGTCCTCTTGTTTTCTATACATGAGCCTATACAATAATTGCTACAGATCCAAGTAAATTTTGGCCCAAAGCAAGAGGGCAACTACGTTGAAAAGACTACAACGTTTAACATCATTTTCAAGATCACTCTTAGTTTTTGATTCAAATCACCTCTACCTCTTTTAGGCCACCTTGATGCAATATTAAGAACGGCTGCCAATGGGACAAATCTCTTTGCCGATTCAAAGAGATATATAGCAAAGAGCTCTATAGCAAAAGGAATATTGGTTCTGGAGTTGAGCTCTTCTTTACGTTTACAGTACAAACAACAATACAGGTTTCCCGTCTACATACTAGTACAAAGTCAGTTAAGTATTTCCCTATAGTGTTAATTTCTCCTTGTGGCTGACCTGTGGGTTTGTGGGTTTGTTTGTCCGTAATGAGTAGTTGACATCACGTGGGTAGGGGAATATTGATCATGACAGGCCAAAGATCAGAAACAGGAAATAATGTGAGCGTAAGAGCAGGTTGGCAGCACTTGGATAGGAAAGACTGACAGGCAGAATGACAGGTGTCCATCATGGTATTCAAACGTTTCAAAACTAGGTATGCTGCTGTTTAACAAGTACACAATACGAGGCCAACTAAGATGTACGCGTATGGTTATAGAATTTTGCATAACCATGCCACAAGGGCCATGCATCTTTGTGCATCATTGTCAGTAGCGGGGGAAGACAGTGATTGTGTCATGGTTGATCACAACCAACTGTCCTCCCGGCCCCACTGCAACCCCTGTTGGGAGTTTAGCACGGACAGCGATGTGGCGGACATACTCACCCCGGTCTGTGTACACCACCACGCGCTGGTTGTCTCTGTCCGCCACCAAGATGTGACCGGAACTGTCCGCACAGATGCCGCGAGGATGATTCAGGTCGCCACCACTCCTTCCTGCTCCTCCGAACCTCATCACGTACCGCCCGTTCTCATCGAACCTGTAGATGTAGTGGGTGTTGAAGTCGGAGACGAAGATGTTGCCTTCTCCGTTCACGGCGACGTTCGTCGGCGTCTTCATCCGCCGTTGGCCATCCCAGACGACTTTCCCATCCGGCTGGAAGGCTTGCACACCGCCACTGAAGGCACCGTCAGACCAGGTGACGATAACGTGGTTGTTGCGCAAGCCCGCAGCCATTCCGCTGTGCACCTCCCATGGTGTAGTGCCAGGGAGGTCAAACTTGGCTTTGAGCTGACCTTCCCTGTCCAACTGCACCAGGGAGTCAGGGCTGGCAGGGTACCCACTCATCAAGACCCACAGGTGACCATCTCTGTCGATGGACACATCATATGGCTCTTTTGCCGGATACCCCAGCCCTGGTGCACCTTGCGGAAACGGATACAGGAAGGCGCCTGCCATGCTGTACACTTGGAGACGGGTTTTGGTCTGGTCAGCCACCCAGATCTTATTGTCTGGGGAAACCACGACTCCGCGTGCGCCGCGCAGTTTTCCAGCCCCCGACTTATCGCCAAAGGTGATGACGGGTGCCCTGCTGCCGTGATCTACGGGAACAAAAGATTGACCTTATTCCCTTTCATGCAATCCACGTCAAACTTTCTCTTTGTCAGTCTGTTGCACAGTCGACTTACTTATGTCATACTTAATCATGTCAGTACCCCCTCCCTATTGTGATGCGTTAATGTGTTGGCAGATTATTACATATCACAAACCTTCAGTGGCGGTTGAAACCGGCTTGTTGATTGGTGCAGGCCCTGCTGTTGAAGTGATGCAGTGTGAGGGACCACGTCCGTGGACCGGACTCACCTAAACAGTTAGAACGGGTCAAATTGTAAACAAACCACCATAACTGCAACAAGAATGAGAAAAATTCCATAATTTCCATTTCGATTTCTGTCTGTGATTTCCTGTAGTGAAAAGACCTATCGAGCCTAAAGAATGACAAAACTTCCTATCGTCACGAAGGACCACGTGTTTGTAACGAACTTGTCTACTGTGAGCTTCAACTGATATACCAATGGACATTGTTAGGGCATCTTGGATACAAATTTGAAGTCGCCAATAGTGGCCTTTAGTTCTATGTCCCTGTTTTATTATCATTACACAAAAGACAAGGACAATGTGACGTACAATCAAGTTACAGCTTATTTTGCTTCGCCACACAATATACATACAGAACAACAGTAATCAACGGTATGTACTGTAACAGTACATTGCACCCCCTCTCGTTACCCAATGTTGCAATTGCCAGATACCTAAAATTACAATGTGCATACAATGTGTATGATAAAATATAGTGCTTGACTTCTTTTCCTATGTCTAGTTTGTCTACCATGGGTTCAATTATCCTAAATGAGCAGCCACCATAAACCCAAGGAACACTGACTAGTACTGACCTTGATGACATCAGCCGATGCCCCTTGGTCAGTCTTCATCAGCGCTGTAGAACTTCGCCAGGCAGTGCTGTCAGCGGTGTTACGTCCTGATGTAGTTGTAGCCGGCTGTGAAGAGGTAAACAAACAAACAATACATTGGTTGTGATACAAAAGACAACGCGGTTTGAAGAAATCATAGCTGACAAACGCCATCTTATATTAATAGTTACATCGTTGTTACATGTTTGGGCGTCACGGATACAGCTTAGACGTCTTCTGTTTTATGTCTACCATGGCTGCAAGTGTGGAGGATGTGCAACAATCCAAAAACTAATCATAAATACTGACAAGTACTGACCTTGATGACGTCAGCAGCTGTCATCAAGGTCAGTACTTCGTCAGGTCTCGTCACCGCAGTAGAACTTTGCCAGGCAGTACTGCCACCAAAGGTGTTAGGTCCTTCTGTGCTTGTAGCCGACTGTAAAGTGGTAAATAAACAATGCCATGTTTTTTGCATTTTTTTAAGATAAAGTCTTTATCTGGAAGTCAACGATGATGGAAAAGTGGTATTCCCATCTCATGTGCTTTTTGTCTTTTTGTCAGCTTTTTTTCACAATCATTCATATATGAATTAAAAAAAATTCAATAAACTTACAGAGTCGTTGTAGCCAGGTCGGGAGTAGCGGTGCGTCAGAAGTACAGACACCACGATCAGCAGTGTTACCATGGTAACGGACGATATGGCGGCGCACATCAGCAGGCGGGGGGACTGGTGATGACGTAATCGTTCCCAAACGGTACGGCTCTCCGGGGCTGGTCCGACGCCTATGCGGGGGACAGTAAAGAAATATATTAATTGTGTTAATTAAGATTTTTCTCCTAATGGTTTTAATTTTGAAATTGTCATTGTGGTTGTCAACAACAGCAAAATTTCTGTGTCAGCGTGTTTTAAGGCATTATAAATAGAACTGAAGATTATTACTCAACAATTGCTATTTATGGCTTTGTAAATCAAATAAAATTAGTGGGAACTCAACTCATATTTCTTTGCTAGTTTTAATTATACGTTTGCATTTTGTATTTAGCTTTCGTCATTAAACAATAGAAGAGAATAAAATGGCTGATTACACGAAACGTATGAAAGAGACAATTGTGTTGTTATATACCAACCTTGAGGATGGTTCACGTTGGAGTCGTACATGGCGTTCGGCTGCAGCTGATTGATGATGGCTTGCGGGTTCAGCAGCATCTGTGGCCAGCTCGGCAGTTGTTGGGCCCCGCCGGGCGGTCCTCCGGGTCTCGGTGTTGAGGGGACAGGTGGCGGGCCGTCATCCCGGTTCAGAGCTGGCCCGAGACCCTGTCTGAACGTGTCCTCATTCTCGTACGTGTGTGCGGCGGCCGCCGCAGGCTGGGCCCCGTCGGTGGTTCCTCCTGGCCTCGGGGACTTGGGAAGGGTCGGAGCGCCGAGAGCGTCGCGGTTCAGAGGCTGTCCGAGACCCATGAACGTCTCCCCATCCTCGTACATGTGTGCGGCGGCCGCTGCAGGCTGGGCACCGCCGGTTTTTCTTCCGGGCCTCTGGGTAGAGTGGACCGGCCGGGCGCTGCGGGCATCTCGGTTCAGAGGTTGACCGGGGCCGTCTGCCGGTGGACTGTCGTCTGCCGGACCGCCCGAGGCTGTCATCTCGGCTTGGGCTGCCCCAAACACTTCTTTGGGAGTCGTTTGTTGGTCATCGGGTTCTACAATCAAAGAGAAGTACATGTTAGCAATTTATCATTAATTAATTTATTTATTTATTAGTAATTTATTTCCTTATCGAGAGGTATCCGAAAAGTCTCCAAAGTATATAATTAACTCGTGCCTTGTTGTATTGGTGTCCATAAAACGACACCTATCCACATGCATGCTAGATACGACTTATGATGTTTATAAAACCACAATAACGCCCACGCACAGAAACATATTCATCATCTTGGTGTTTTTTTTTTGCATTAAGGAGAGTTTGAAGTTGTAATGATGTAAATTACGTATACATAGCTCGCATTTCACCATGAACAACAAAAATCGCTGACGCAGCGGTTGTCATTTATACTAATTAGCCTCCTTCGCAGACTTGTGGGGCGGCGTTTTTCAAGAGTTTTTCACTGTCCCGGTGAAAAACTCTCTCCAGGCAAACACTTTTGGCGGCAAAACCGTCCCTCCGCTGCATATATAACTCGCGTCGCTCCCCGAAAAAAAAAATTTAACGCCGCTGCCCCACAAGTCTGCGAAGGAGGCTAGATACTAATGGTGTTACATGTAGATGTTGCACTGGTGTTGGTATTAGAAATTAAGGTACACAATTTGAAAATTATCAAAGGAATGTTATTTGTTTACAAACATCTGATTTTTTGTTTAGTTTTGTTGTGGTTTTTGCTTTGTTCTTGCAACTTTTTAAAAAATTTTCTGAAGACACGAAATATATGTAAAAATATGTTCCACAAATACTGGACAACTACTTGGAGGTTCATTTAAAAAATTACCTACTACCCATAAATTGCTCTTCCAGTGTATTTTACTTTCTTTCCATAATCATAATTGATAGGGTCGTGTTTCGTCGGTTGTAGCTTTTTTGTGGACCAAACAGAGACGGAGTGGGGGTAGGTGTATATGTTGTCATTTCTAGGCTGGTGGTGTTCTATCTAGTTCTGCACATGTAATGTAAGAATTAGAACTGACCTGACGGCAGATCTAGATCTGCCCCGTACATCGGGTTCAGCGGCAGCTTGACGAGGTCTTCCTCCCGTAGCCTGTGCCGGTACACGCCTGCCGTTTTTCCGTCTCTCTGTTTGGGGCGGATCGGCGTCACCGATGGTTCGTCTGGAGCCTGTTCGGGGGGACGAGGCGGTAGTCCCGGGGTCTCGTCCGTGTGACGAGTCGGTACCTGGTACGCGATCGGTATCTGGAACGAACGGTTTATTTATTTACTTCAAAGGACATTATATAGCCGTTATATGAGCTGAATAGGAGCATACTTTATACAATGTCTTAAAAGTGATACAAATTGACCATTAATAAAAGGATTAATCATTAAAAAAATTAAACAAAAAAGCTGTCCACACCCCACTCTCTTTATGTATTTTTATATCACAATTTTGACAATTACTGAGGAAGTCTACCAACCTTCCAGGCCCTTCTTTCACGTCTCCATCTAAAGCGACGAGACGGGCCCGGGCTCTGTTCGGGGGGAAGGTAAGTTTCGCCCGTAGCCTGGTCGGTGGAACGGGACGGTAGGTCGAGAGTCTGATCGGGGGGACGGGAGGGCTCCTTCCGGGCCTTTCTTCCACCTTTCCGTCTAGCGCGGTGAGTTGGATCCTCCGGACCAGCCGGTAGCCCCTGCTGAGGCTGTTTGGGGCGACAGGACGGGTCCGTCCAGGTCTGTTTGGGGTGACAGGACGGGTCCTGACGGGACTGTTTGGGGGGAAGAGGCGGCGGTACCTCCGGATCCTGGCGGTTGAAGCCCCCCTGGAGGACTGACATCTCTATTTCTTCCCCCTCCAGACGCGGTGTCTCCCGTGGGCCAGCCATCACTGCGGATATCTGTCTGTTCGCTGTGTTAGACCTGCTGTAGTCCGTCTGCCGGCGGCGCACCCGCCAGCCAGCACTTCGGCTGGGACACAATCTAGAGCTGATCGCTTTCCTAGCTGTTTTTAACTTGCCTGTATTAGTCTAGAAGTCTGATGTTGCGATGTTTATGCATAACCAACAAGTGTGACTTACTACGTATTAGTGTGTATTTTTGAAAATAATGTAGTATTTTACTGCTGGGCTAAGATCTTGTTTATGCTGTACCACGTACCTTATAATAAATTATCCTAAAATAATATCATATTATTGTGTCTTCTATTTCGTTGTAGAGATCATTTTTCATTGGTCACGTACACAAGCTCCCCTTTGGCATATCGTAGACTTATTTTTCTGTGTTTATAGCTTACGTAAGTTTGCGGAGAAGGACTACAAAGAGTTTATAGAATTTAATTTCCTCGCAGAATTTGTGACACGTGTGTGTATTAATATTAATTTTCTTTGAACCATTTCTGTTGTGTTTTCTCTAGTTTTCAAGCCTTCTTATACAACTTATTTTTACAACAAGGCAGTTAAGTTGATACGTGTGTGTGTGTGTGTTTGTGTGTGTGTGTGTGCGTGTGTGTGCGTGTGTTTGTGTGTGTGTGTGTGTGTTTGTGTGTGTGTGCGTGTGTGCGTGTGTGTGTATGTATACGGTGTGCAACGAATATGGCCATCTTGCCAATAAAACTGCAGGGAACGAAAATCTCTCTCTCTCCCCCCCTCTCTCTCTCTCCCCCTCTCTCTCTTATCAATATGATTGTAGGAAACCTGGGTATCGTGTCATTTGTTTATATAACGTAACGTTTGTTCCTGGCGTTTTTTTACCAGTCACGTACACAAGTTGTAATTCGGCATAGCGCAGACTTGTTTTTCTGCATTCCAGATAACTTGAGTCAGATTGGAGCAGTAGGTGTATATTCAAGAAAAAACTGGGGGATCTGGAATGGTCCATTATTGGGGTGAAAGTATTTTTTGAATGGTCCATTTTGCATTCTATTATGTTAATTTTGAACTGAATTTGAACTTGAATATCAGCACATTAAAATCTTGCCAACATAGTTGTATTGTTGTAACTTAGCAAAAAGCCAGTGGCATTCTGTAATACACACACACACAATTTCCATCCATATTATGCGTCGAACACTTGAACAGACAATGGAGACAACTGATGTACAAGGCAGAATTTATTAATTTAAACACAATGTAAGGTGTATAGTATACTTAGTATACAGGCTCATTAAGAGATTGATACCTTACAAGTAAATTAAAAAGAATAAACGTTTAACATCTGTATTGTCTTAAAGACAGGCATAATATTCACACAAAGTCACAAAAAGAAAGATCTTTTCTTAACCGTCGGTTGAGGGCCGGTCAAATACGTCAATCGTACGATATGGTCGTACTATCGTATACTGCATGTATTTTTAGGATAGTTATGTGTCCTGACAAATTAATTCAGCTTTCTTGTCGCAAATCTGAAAATCTAAGTTATGTCTTAGGTCCATGTCGGTAGTTGCTTCTATCACGTGATAATCCTACGTCATCAAAATACCGCACGACGATCCGTGTACAACAATTGTGACCGCACCGTTACAGATTAAGACATTTCCAGCTGCAGGCAGTTCTTTAGCCTGTTACATACAGGGTTTAAATTTTGGCACTGGTACGTAAAGTTACGCAAATCATTTAAGTCACACAAACACACACATAAACACGCACTAAATCAAACTGTGGTGATCCATGGCAAATACAAGCTCAGACAGAGAGGCCGCAAAGGTGACCATTTAAGCTTCAGATACACTCCACTGTGCCAACACAGGCCGGGAATATGGGCACAAAAATCAGTCCACCTGACAGTGTTCTTTCCGTGTTCAAGAATTGTGATTGAAAGTGTGGGAGCAAATGTTGGAAACGTTGCAACTCAAGTGGGAATGTTTGAAGCAGTGGGGACAGGAAGGGGTGATGATAGACCTATCCTTGCTATCCACTACAGTTGGCAGTTCAAACAATGATGGCATAGCAATCAGCAGTGCGAAAAATGAGAGGTTGTTTGTATGCCCCTCAAATACTCATTAAAAAATAAAACTCTTCTATTGGATAAATTACGGCGATTTCATTCGTTTTATCCAATAGTGTCCCAACGTGTCCTTCAAATAGCTTCATGTTCTCATATTGGATTCCTACGTTTCGTTGGAAGTGGGCGGGGCTATATAGGATGAAATTGAATGAAATCGAAATGAAGTTGAATAATCTATTTGTGGGTTGTGTGATGAAGCCAATATTGAATAGGAATGTTACAGGATGGGAGGAGCAGCATTAGGCACAAGAACGTTTGGCACAACTATGTACATAAGTTGCATTATGCAGATGAGGTCGCAATTATGCAGATAGTCACCATCATGCAGATAAGTCACTATTATGCAGATGAGGTCACCATTATGCAGATGAAGTCACCACTATGCAGATGAAGTCACCACTATGCAGATGAGTGTTTCACATGACTGTTATCAGTACGAAGCCCAAGGCAACCAGCAGCATGTTGGCGACCATACTGGCTGTGACAGCGTCCGCTCCAGCGCACTCGTCAGCCGCAACCCACGGGAACTCTATCACGGGCGGTACAGGGCGCTGGGGATGCACACAGAATGGAGAGAAATTAAAACTAGAAAAGCAACATTTGCAAAGCAAATGCATACTGTTTACCTTCGCATATGGTCTGCTCTGTTAATTCTTACTCAAAAACATTCATATATACGGTGACAGGAGTCTAAATCCCTCCTGCTATAAAATTGCAACATGATGTAAGCCAACACCAGTTACCATGGTGACAGACGTCTGGTGCAGGTCATTGTTATGTGTTTGGAACGGAAGATGAAACAGAGCAAAAACAATTTGCTGTTCTTTGGTAAACATAATGAAGTCCAGGTTTTATTTTATTTTTTTCAATGCTAAATGAAGGATAAAGCAAAATCAAGCAAGTCACTGGGTCAAAATGGGTTAAATCCATCCACGTGTAAGGTTTAAACATTTCGTTCAATGGGAAGCCAAAGCAGCCACAATGTCTAAACTCATTGGTAGATGATCCACTCCCTTTTTTGACAAAATATGCAGCATAATTAGCAGTTCAACCAATGAAAAAAATGACGGTTCGACCAATGAGACCAATTTACCACTAGTGGTAAATCTAACTTTACGTGCAGTGTAGTTTGTTTGTATTGCAACAAATGTTAAATCCTCCATAATGTTGTTTCAGGTAGAGTGAGGCTGTACTGACCGTGCCATTGCCGTGTACTAGGTCATTGTTCTTGTTCACGCATCTCTCGAACCTTTGGGCCTGTGTTTCTGCTCGCTATGGGAAAACAACGATGACATAGATTACATAACACATATACGCAGAAACAAACATCGCATTGCGCTACTAATTAACAAAACAATGTACGAACTAGAGTTCCACAACTTCAACTTCGCCAAATGATGTACCTTTACGATTGATGAATTATATAGATTATTCCCCACGGCAGGTGCCGAAGTGCAAAGTTGGCAAAAACCTCAGCGAACGTTTGGATTTATGGAATAATATCTGAGCAAATTGTACATCTTGGCTAGTTTTGTAGTGTGATTGAAAAGAAATCCAAATTGAAACAACAATGTGGGCATGGTGGCCTTGAAAAGGTGCACTTATGTGCACCTGTTCCACCATGCCCTCCATGTATGTTATGTATGTGGTTAAGTGTAATAAATAAATAAATAAATAAATAAAGTTGAACTGACCTGAAAATCCGCCCTTAGCTCGTCCGTCCAGGTGATGTCAGATGCAAGTATCTGATCGGCAGTCAGGCCCGCCACGTTGGCCGGGGCGGTGGCGACAAAGTCATTCTCAGCAACGCTAGAGATAAAGGAAAAATAAAAGAAGATGCTAGATGTAAAAAAATATACCAAAATACCCAACTATTGACCACACAACGTCACATTTTCTTAGTTTGAATATACCGACCCGTCTCCCCGAAAACATAGAAATGTCAAATAAAACATTCAAATGTATTGTAGTATGGAACGAGTCCCTACCACATGGGGTACAAGCAGTGTCATCACACGCTTCTATATCTACTTGGCTGATAAAAAAACAGTCCGGCAGAGCTGCAAGCGCCTGGTGTCTTAAATATAAGTTTGTGTGAGTCGCATCGTTTTAAAGTTGTACATTGAGGGTAACAACGTGGGGCCTCTAAGAATGAGGTACAGTTTAGCATTGTCTGACATATTAAGGTTAACAAGATGAACAAGCAAACCAGCAAGTTCTGATGATTGTATAATGGACATTGAGGCATGAAGACAGCTGATAATTGTGATGGACAGTCTAGGATAGCCTCCTTCGCAGTCATGTTGGGCGTTGGCGTTATTTTTGTGAGCGATTTGTGAACAAGTGTTGGAGCGGGAAACCTTCTCTCCGTGGCAAAAACTCCCTCGGCAGCAAATCGTCCCTCGCGGCCGCATATTACTCGCGTCGCTCACAAAAATAACGCCCACGAGACTGCGAAGGAGGCTAAGTCTAGGAGGGGTTTACCTAAACTCCGTGGCAGTGGCGGACAGACTGTAGAGGTACCAGTACGACATGGGCCAGCTCTCACACTTGGCTAGCTCCATCTTGGGGTAGTACAGAATCCAGGCAATACACATCTCGTCTTCAGTCTTCAGACCTCCCTGTACATCAATGAAGTATGTAAGTATGTTTCAAAATGTTTCAAAAAGAGATAACAAGCCATTAGAACTTAGATCAATACCACTTATATATATATATTTCTTTTTATTTTATTTTTAGCATTGTATACCTTAGACCTAATGTTAGCTTTCTTTATTACTATTGTTGTAGTACTCTCTAGTACATTGTACTTTGTACATCCATGCATTTATCCCCCCGGGGAATGAACATGCAATAAAGTTTCATTAAAAAAATACAGTGTTGGAAAACTACCTAAAAGCCGCGGCTCAGTCATGCCGTTCGTACGATCCCACTAGGATAAAATTGTCGAGCCGAATTGATTCGGTTTGATCCGGCTTCTTCGATCCGGCTCCGATTCATCTCGATCCGGCTCGAAGCAGGATCGAAGCCGGATCAAACCGAATCAATTCGGCTCGATCCGGACAATTTAATCCTAGTGGGAATTGGGCCTTGTTGTCGTGGATCTTTCAAGGACGTTGTGACAGAGCCAACCCCGACATTTGGCGACAAGCTTCTAAGCTTAAGACAGTCTTTTTTCGGAATTTCGTGCGGCTTATGCACGACTTTCCCAAGAATGAATTCAGTTAACTAGTTGGCGGGCGTACAACGATGCTGTGACGTATGTGATAAGTGGTTTGGTTGAAAAAAACGTGGATAGACTTAAAAGGACTGTTTGATATAATATACATAGAATAAGTGTGCCCTTTCGATTTGCTTTGCAAACTCGGCGTACATGTATGTGCAGCATATTTCTGACCACTACAAGTGTCGTGCTAGAAGGACTACTTCTTAGGGAAGCGAGTATGGGAGCCCCGGCATACAAGTAGGATGGTACCCAAGCTGTCGTGCTACATTTAGTGACAAAAATCATGTAACGTACGTAAGTGACGCCGTTCCTGTCCGTGGTGTCGTAGGTACACTCCATCAAGATGCTGTCTCCCTGGGGAACAAGAGAGAAGCACAAACGGTTAATGATGTCTACCCCTCCCGATGGCGTTTGTTTTTTATGAATAAATGAATAAAGATACGCCAAATAAACAGTTATTCAAGCAAAATGATTTAAGGCCAATCCTAACAAAATCAAATATGAAACAGTTTACGATAATGTTTAGAGGCCCGTTAATTTGGAACAGTATAAGTCATTCACAGCAGAATTGCCAATCCCTTCCAACTTTCAAACGATATTTAAAAACTGACCTAATAGAGAAGCCATCTACCACTTCCTGATTTGCTTTTGTTTTCCTTGTTTTCTTATGCTACGATATTTTCCTTGCGTTAATATTGGTTTCTTATGTTGTTCTTACCATATTAACTTATGATTTGACTAATGGAAATGTATTTTTGTTGAATACGATATGTTTTTGATTGTCTTACTTTATTGTTTAGATATTTAGTTTGCCGTGTTAACTTTATATTATCTTGTTTGAGTTAATTTTCTCTTGTTTGTCCCTTAAGACATGCATGTTAATTGTTAACGTAAATAATGTTGTAAATATGAGATCATCAACAGGATTTGGGAGAGCCCACTAGATAAACCTCCTGGTTTCTTGGGCTCTCCTGCATGTATTTGATTGTACATAATTTCTTTTTATACCATTACTTTTTTTATGTGCGAAAGGACAATAAACAAAATAAATAAACAAACTGGATATGATTTTGAAACGGCCAGACGTTTCAGTGTAGTTACTGTACGGGTAGATTCTCATACTTGACCATCATCACCAACTTGTCTTGTTTGTACTTATTTTGGTTTTATTAATGGCCACCTTGTGGTTATGTCTTCAAAGATACTAGCAGTTTTCAGTCTCACAGGCGACAGAATATTCATTAACGTTAAAGGTGGTCGCCTTAATTTAACAAAGAAGAAGCAAGGTACATACCGGCAGAAGCTGTCTCTGCTCGTCCAGCGAGATGGTCTCCTGGTAGTTGAAGTCGTAGTTGTCGTCCCTGAACAGCTCCTGAAGCTCACTGGCCCCGCGGACATGCCGGATATTCACCTTCCTACCGGCCAGGTGCGCGTGCCCGAACACGGCAAAAACGTTCAGAGCAGGCGCCGAAATATCCTCCATGCCCTGGATTAACACAAGGATACAGTGAATGAAATCTGGCTGCATGAAATGTTTTGTTAGAAAAGTTGCATGGGATTTCCTAATGCCAGATAAAAAGGCCACATGGCCAACATTTAGACATGGGAGTCGTATATGGCGTATTAAACGACAGAGCGTTCGGTTTGGAATCAAGGGGTCCCGAGTTCAAATCCTGCCATGGCACCGATCTCGTGCCCCTAGGAAAGGCAATTAACACGAATTGTTTCTCTTCACTCAGGTGAAAATAAGAATGCCTGTTGCTCGTTCATGCGTTTGTCTGCGTCGATGGCGGCATGAAAATAAGTTGAAAGAAACATGAGTGTGCGCCGTCACCATGTCTTGTAATAAATGTTGAATAAAAAACAAACCATTGAATAAACAAGCAATAGACATCTTCCCTCCATGAACGAGGTTGGTGTTGTTAGGGTTCCTTTTTATGTTATCGCATGTGTTCATTGTTATAGGTATGTTCAGGAGAAGACTGGCCCCGACCACGCGGTCGGAGGTAGTTTATTTACATCACTAATTGGTAACAGAGGTTGGGGGGGGGGGTACAGAGGCACAGATGTCTGTTTCCTACTCGCTATCAATCACAACACAAACAAACCACCCCATTAGCAAGGCCGGCAGACCCAAAAACAACCAGACCAAAAAAATATATAGCCTGTCAAACAGGAGGTAAAAATAGATACACTGTATCCCAATTGGGGTCAACAAAGACCACACTACTATAAAATAGGGGTGATAATGTAGAAATCCTTTTAAATTAAGCAATACAAATGTACGACAACCTGCTAATGCACTCTAAAACACAAAGAGACTCAACAGCTACCCACATACCAAAAATTATACCAAACCATCCACCAGATTTTCAAAACATTCAACACAAAAAGACCAACGTTAAACATTTTGTAAATATCAAACGCAAACAGCTAGGAAACCCAAATTTAAACCACTAAACCATAATAATAACAACTATATGCTACCTTAATATCGCACAAACAGTCCATAACGCGCCAACAATAGAATAAAAATTAAACTGCAGTACCAAGGTCAATCACCAGGGGCTCAAAGTCAACCTACACAATCTCCAAGGCCCCATCCATCAATCTGCCAAATATCATACAGTTCCTTTTCACCGATCTTCAGATATCAGACCAAAACATGAAACGGACCAAAAACAATACCCCCATTACATGGAGGGTAAAAACACCATTTAGACACTTACCTGCTGCAGACATTCGGAATAGCAGTGAGCGACAGTTGTGTGAGAAGCGCTCCCTGGCGGAATTTTGTGGTACTGGCTCACATCAGCGCCCACCTGTAGGTTACCAACTTCGTTCTCCCGTAAGGTGGCGGTGAGGTAGAGCCGCAATCCGGAACTGTCCACGATGTCTGGGGTGTTTTTAAAACATATGGTTAGCATTTTACCCATGGGCAGACTTGGGCAGACCAAAGGCACTCTTGGAATCTCCTGTCGCTTGCGACAGATGGGTAGGCGTACATGTATATACAGGTCCTCATTTGCCAAAGGCAAGACCAAAGGCACTACCTCATAGCTGTCACAGCTAGTCGTTTAACTTGTGTAAGGAGTTTTCCAATTGCAAACGGTCATTTTCTATTTCAATGCTCAACTAACTGTGTCACTGAGATGTAATAAACCGTTAACGTTCCTGGCTGTCAATCAAAATTAGCGATTAGGCCAATAAGAGAGTGAGATTTGGGACAAGTGACCGACAGTCAATCGGGAATAAGCAATTCAGCTAATAGAAAAACGGCATTTGCATGATTTGGGCATATGGCCACCGACAGTGCTGTCGAATAAACCGACTTACCGCTTCTCAGCTCGGGGTTGTCATAATGTGTTTCCACCATGAGGAATCTCGGATCATTCGTATCTCCCACGGAGATCCCAGCGTTTTCGGGCATGTCAAAGGACTGAAGGAACATAAGATAATGATAAAAGTGAATACCAACTCACACACTCACGACTTTCCGAATTTGAGTTAATTCTGAATCAAATTTGATCACGCCCCGAACACTGCTGACTTACTCTCGGATATAGATAGTTGGCTTGGTGTTTTTCTGACTTACGGTCGAAAACCAGCGAACTATGATCGACCCTCCCACACGCCCCACGAATGTTAAAAACATTTCGAAACATTCGGCTGTCACAGCAGAACAGTAGCAGAACGCCAGTCGACCCACCATCTATTATTTGACCTCTGATCTCCAATTCATTTGTTTTTCTCTATGATTGATTCTGTCTCAAGTTGTTATAATTTCAGTATGATTTGTATGTTTTATTTATTATTATTGCTAAAAGCAATTATTATCATCATTATTATTGTTATTTCATTGTATTTCGTGGACTCCAGGAAGAATAGTATGGAGTTGACTTCCATACTAATGGAGATCTAAACAAACAAACAAACAAACAAACAAACAAACCATTGTTGGCGGGCGTTAGGCTAGTTCTCGGGAGGGCCAAATCGTGAATGTGTGCCTGGGATTCAAGCTTCGCCAAACGAAAACAAAACGTGAAAGGAAGATTGAAGACGTTTCTGACCGATCCTCCGATAGCCCAGGCCAGAAGAGTGATGCTGCAATGGTACCACTCCCCGGGCATGTTGGAGTAGCACGTGTACTCCCCGCCATCATGCGTGTCAGGGTCAGGCTCAACTCCGCACGAGTACACAACCACGTGATGCACGGCGCCCTCGTTCCCAGGCTGGATCACCGGCTCCCACTGAAGCAAAAGCAAAATGTTGCGAATCACAAATCTGCACGTTTGAAAAAATGGCACGTACACATACACAGAGTACGCACGCACACACACACAAACACACACGACAAACACACACACACACAAACACACACACAGACGTACACGTACACACATACACATGCATACGCAATCACACACGTGCAAACACGTACATATATACACACACACGCACACGTTTAAGCACGTACGCACACACACGCACACGTTCAAGCACGTACATGCATACACACGCATATACACAAGCATACACATAATTACAAATACGTTTACACAAACATACACGCACATGCACAAATACGTACACATAGTACGCACACTGGCGTGTACGTATACACAGACACGCACACACACACACACGCGCAGGCACGGACGCACACAAAAACACATAAACAAACACACACACACAAACGTACACACACATACATACACACACACATGTGACCTACGCCCCTGAGTGAGTATGTTGACGTACCCTGATGAGGTGTCTCTTCCCGCCCAGGTCCGGTACCTTGTACCCCCTGCACAGGTAGGTGGTGTCCGAAGTGTTTGGAACGGTGTACTGTAGAATATAGACAGGCGTCAGACATCCCGCTACATTTTTCACAATAATGCACCTTTAGAGATCGCAAAACGGGCGCACGACAGTTTTTTCCCAGGAACAAAGCCAGCTAAAACCTAGCCTTTACAAGGCGTCGGGAGGCGACTGGAAAGAGTAGAAATCGGCCAAATAGAGAGGTAGCATGCATTGATATTATGGGAAATGTGAAATAGGTGATTTAATTTTAATAGGTGACTTAGAATAGAAGATTTTTGGGAAAATATGAAGGTGCATTATGGGAAATGTGAAGGTGCATTATGGGTAATATGAAGGTACATTATGGGTAATATGAAGGTTCATTATGGGAAATCTGAAGGTGCATTATGGGTAATATGAAGGTACATTATGGGAAATGTGAAATAGGTGATTTAAATAGGTGATTTAATTTCAATAGGTGACTTAGAATAGAAGATGTTTAGTTTACGTTTTGGTTCAAAAGTTCCAGGGTTTGGACGTCAGCGGGCAGCGCCGGTTCGGTTCGCGGGTAGAGGATGTGGAGACTGCGGCTGCCCCGGTTGGTGGCGCCGTGGTACAGCAGAGACCTCGGGCTGGTCGGGTCGTCGGCGTGGTAGGCCCAGATCACACGGTTGGTTCCGTTCTGCACACGATGTAAGGGTAATACTTGTGAAACATTCCAGGTATAACTTACAATGACAATGACAATGAACTTTATTGCATATTCACGCCTTACATGGGCCAAATGCACTAAGTTAGATAACTGAGGTACAAGGATAGAAGGAACAAGTGTTACAAGTATGACGAAAATAATTTCATCAGGTTGGAAGGACATAGGCTATACGTGTTTTCTTCTTACACAACTGGTCATGTTTCTCACCGTACCTGCTTACATGTACGTTTAGTGCCTGTCAGACACTTTCCTCACAGCTTCTGACTCGAGTACTGCTTCTTGCAGTTATATGTAGCCAATGTAGGCGGCGAGAACACAATCCTAAAAGTGACTTTCTATTTCTCAATCTCTCTCTCTCTCTCTCTCTCTCCTCCTCTCTCAAACCCCCTCTGCTTGTCTCACAAATACAAACGCACGCCAAAACACAACAAGAAATCATAGACTTCAAACTTTTAGGAAGTAAATATACAGGGTCAAAACCTGCTCGCTCAATCAAATAAGACCCAATCTCCACCCACTCACTTTTGAACCCATACATACATACATACATACATACATACATAAGTTAGTGCCACCCAAAACAGTACTTCCATTCAAGTACTTACGATGATGGTCCTATCGTCGGAGTTGCACATTACGATATTCCTGGTGAAGCACACGATGGTGTGAGTGTCATTCTCGGTGGCGAGGACGTCAAAGTAGTTCTGGTTAGAGTCGCCGTCATAGACCGGATGTTCCTGCGCCTCCGCGTAATAATCCTATAGTAGGGGCGTTATACGTGACGTCAGAGATGTGAAGGCTATTCATGGCCAAACGGAAACTTCGGAGATTTCAGACTTCGATCAAGGAAGTGTTTTTGTATTTCATAAATTTGTTGGAACTGGAAAGGGCATTGTATTGTCGAATCTAATCGGTATCACGGCACTAGTTAAAACTACTGAATTCTTGCTGTATGACCTAAACATGTGATCTGCAGCTAACACAGTGTTAGCAAAGATGAAGACTTGACAAAATGTCATGGATACCTCTATGTGTACAATAGCGAGCTGGAAACTGTTCGATAGGCGAGTAGATTTACGCCACTGAATTTACGCCAAGATACTGTCACCGCCTAGTAATGTATTGGTTTAATTAACGGACGAGGATTTAAATACTGTAATAGTATAAATAGCGAAGTACAATGGATGTTCAGAACCATGCTTTACTTGTGTTGATTCTAAGTGGTCTGTAAACAAGCCCCGGTGAGTTCATGATATATGAAGCGCAAACACCGCTGAGCTACCAACAGAACAGAACTACAAAAGCGTTACGATTATCTCAATAAGGCCACAGCAAATAAATATTATGGATGGCATCCTTCACACACTCAAAATCTGATGCGATAGGGCTAAAAAAACAGATTCCAACGTAACAATTTTGAGATCATAAACTTTGTTTAACAAGAACTGAGGCGACGAAACATATCACAGCCCATATTCATAAGTCATAGAACTGTATAGCCTGGGTACCATCCATATGCCCAAATCATCCATTTATGATGGTACCCAGGCTAAGAACTGTAAGGCCACACTATGTAATTTCCATGGATGACGTCCGCGTACATTGATTTTATCCTGTTCCCAGAAGGAAAACAAGAAATCCCACTTCCTGTAACCAAGGAGGTTGACCTCCTTGCTGTAATAATGTAGCCTCTACCAGGCTTGAGGAGGCGGCTGGAAAGAGCAACGGCCAAACTCCCTTGGCATGCTTATCTCTCTATTTTGGCCGATTTCTACTCTTTCCAGCCGCCTCCTCAAGCCTGGTAGAGGCTAGTAATAATGACCAAAGAGTCACGACAGTGGGATCAGGGAAGGTGTGATGAAAGGAAAACTGCTGTTCCACTGATTATAGCTGTTCCCACGACGAATAAAAGACTTGTTGGTTGTTACACGGTGTTCTCTCATTGAATTTGTGTCCCAACATTTGCCGTCCCTTGGTATATTTGATATGTAGGCATCTTAACTTTTTTCGGCCCTTTTTGTTTTTCTCGCGCTCTCGCACAAGATTTGGGGTCTTCAGAGGACGTCATCTATAGAAATTCCTTTGTGTGGCCTAACAGAACCAGTCTGTTTTCTTTCCTTCGTTGCGTATTATGTAACGCTGTGGTCATTTGTCACCACGACATGAGGTGAAAGGAACAACAATAGACCGATCCTGATGTCATGATTCAGCAGTTCAGGCAATGAAAGTAATTATATATAAGACAAACGGTGGTTTAACCAATGAGAGAGTTCTGGTATGTTTGTTTGTTTGTTTGTTTCGCATAACCGGTAAACCGTCTTTAAGCGTAACACACCAGTTTTGTACATGTACTTACATGTGCAAGCTGTAAGACCGGACTGTAAGGTTTGAACCACTCACACCGGGAAGGTCCCCTATGTCCCCTATGTCTTTCAAATACTCGCATATATTTACGTTACGAGTACAACAGAGTTGGACAGGGATGAATTGGTGGGTTGACGGCAGTGATCTTGCCTTTCAGCTTCAAATACAAACGGTCGTGATCAGCCGAATTCTCGAGGTTGAAAACAGCACAGGATAAAGTTCAATAAAGTCAGGATCGTTCTGACAGACAGACAGGCTACATCAGTTCTACATGCGTGTACCACACCTATCTATTTATTTCAGAATATATTCAATATTTTTGTTATCTCTGTGGCTTAACTGGGATGGTTCCTGTATACTCACGTTATTAATTACTCCTGAATAAAAAGATTAAAGACATGTGACTTACGTGGAAGTAAGGCTGCCCGTCGTCGCCCACGTATCCGGCGAAGATATCCGAGGCCGGCATGTTTCCGTTGGGAGAGAAGCCGATAGCGACCATCCCGCGGGTCTGCACCTCCAGCTGCATGGTGACGGTAGACTCGTCCCTCCTCCACTACATATAATAATAATGGTTTATTCAATTCAATTTTTAAAATACATTAAAGTCTCTATACAGCCTATCCCACCTGGCAGCCAGAGGCTCAATTGCGTGGGAGCTGTTTACACACTAACAATAAAACAACGGCAAATCTCACGCTGTCATCAGGGTTCCTAGAGGATTTCATTCATATAACCAAATCAACATGGCTAATGATCACCCATGGCATATACATTTACATCCTAGTAAAGTGAGGAAAGTCGTGTAAAGTGCCTTTCCCAGGGGCACAAGATCGGTGTCAGGACTCGAACCCAGAACCTTACCAACAAGGTCTGTGTCTCTTACCTGCAGAAAAACGTTCATGTTCTCGTCCAGGTAGGCATTGTTGGTGAAAGTCACTCCGGTGTTCCCCACTGCTGCATCAAACACAGCGGCAAGGACAAGCACGGCCACTGCGGTCTTCATAGTGACGGTAAAAAAAATGTCTAACGGTCCTCTAGATCTCCTGAGCTGCTGCCAGGTACGAAATAAGCTTCAAATGCCGGGATATTCCGTCCACTAGGCCGCACGCTATCATAGGTACGTTCGCTAGGTCATTGATATAAGGTTACTCCAGCAACAAAAAGTTGCCCTGTCAACCACGCAAACACGCAAAGGGGTTTATCACAAAATGTAAGGGAGCGTGATGAGAATGGATATCGTCTTTCTACTCAGTCATCACACGACAGGTACATACAAAAACACGAAGGGTGTGACTAGGTCAGAGGTCATCCTGGCAAGGGACACCACAAAAGGATCGCGTGTCGACGGTAATGCCGCCCAGGGCCACTCAAGTACCGGCTTAAGGCTTGTCTTCTCAAGTAATTAAAGGTCCACACAAAAGAAGTTTACGGTAGTTGTGGCAAAGTTTCCAGCCTCTTTCAGGCTTCGGGAGGCGGCTGGAAAGAGTAGAAAATCGGTGAAATAGAGAGAGATAACATGCCAGGGGAGTTGGATCGGTAGAGAAAACTGTTTGCCGCACCCGGTTGCTTGAGTAGACATGTCTTAAGCTGGTATAGGCTACAAAGTTCTCACTGTCGTGGTAAATTTCAGCTCCGCCATTTTTTTTACAGTGTTAGTGCGCGTATCCGGAAAAAGGGAAATGTATGGTTGTAGCTGTTTGCCTTTTATCTTTCTTTAAAATGAGGTGTATTACAGAAACAGGAACATGGACAACTGTTGGCTTACCAAAGGCAAAACGCTTTCATCTGCGTTTTGGGTAAGGACTGATACTCAATTGTTTTTTTATAAGGGCTAATTTGTGGCTCCTGAACGAAGATGACAGCTTTTGAAAAAAGATCATGGATCCTGTACAAAGACCATAAAACGAATTGTAAATATAATTCAGACGTAAGTCTGCAAAGTGGTATCGAATTAAGGTTTTAACGTTTCATGGCTCTTGAAAAAAAAGTCACGGCTTCTGAACAAAGATTATAGCTCTACCCGCCCCCGGCTGCCATATCAAGACTCCTACACGCACACAGTCTGTTGTCTGTCGGCTTTGTTCCCACACAGCGCCGTATGGAACAGGTAATCACTTTTAGCTAGAGTTCGAATTCTCAGAAACTAAGTAGCTTCCAATATGCATGTCTCTAATTTGCTCACCATTATGACCATTGAGGGTGTTTCGAACATACAATGCTGTGATTAAAATGAGTGACTTATCGATATAAAAGTATATTTAATAAAATTCGAGGCTACCGTAAAACCCAGTTAGTCTTTTCTTACATCTAAACAGCTTCTTCAGTAAGGCCTAATTCGGTAATTATGTTTATTAAAGTGTGAGAGTGAGAGGGAGATAATACTCTCCGATGTCGGTTTGAACGGGGGCGGGGGTGTGATTTGAATAGAGGACGACTGAACCTGCAGCTCAACAGAATGTGGCGGCGTGCGGGGGCGATCTCCTCGGCAATATTTCACAATTAAAATCTCAACAGATGCCTGTACTATCCATACATCATTACGGTACTGGCGTATTCAACATGACCAACCTTTCTAGTGCTGTGATTAAGGAGGAGGGGCAAAAGATTAAAAATCAATATTTCTCCCTGACAATTCATATGCCACCATACCCTGCTACAAGGTACGCAAATCTGTTAATTTTATGATTTCAATACCGCTCTTCTAAGATCGTTATGTTTAGGAAAAAAATTCCGTGCCTTGCTCTTGAAAATCGACTGCGACAGAAAAATATCTAACTTGGTTCCGCCTAATCCTAACTCCTTCACCATTTCTTACGCGTTTCAATCCAGCACCTGGGTCCAACGTCTGTGGGAGGTGAGATTAGGCCACACTGAGTCAATTTCCTGTATGATATCTAGATGCGCGCATTGATTTTCTTTCGCCTAAAAAATCACCTCCTCTGAGGTCCATGTTAGCTAGCGACAATTAGGGAGCCAGCGGTAACTACGGAGGACGGCACCCAAGCTGCCGAAGCTCCACTGAACTTAAGAACTCAGTACAGTGCCGGTGTGACAGAGATCTCGCACCCCCAGTGATTTCGCACCCCCCGGTGACTTTTTTTAATTTTTAAACCCGTAATATTTTTAACATTCAATAGCTTTTATAGCAATTATTCTTACTCAAAAATGTCACAAAGTTTTATTTTTCCGACGGGACCAGGCTTCGAGATTTTTTTCTGTCCCTATTTAAGACTTTTGACAATTTTAAAATCTTCCTCAGGAATGTCAATCTATTACACTTGATCTATGACATAGAACAGCTTACCAAATAAATGTGTGGTGCTAAGCAGAGAAATATTGGTCATGTCTTAAAAATGATTTTTAAAAAATCAATAATGAAGAATGACATAACGTTGAATTAATCACACATTCTTCTTGGAACTAAGGGACACTATTGCAACCAATCATTGGGCACAGTCACCATTATTGCGCTGTGCTGAAATACGTCACATTAGTCCAGGGAAACTTGTAAAACTCTCGATTACAACATTAAAGTATGGTTTTATCACACTAAAATGCAGTTTCAACTATATACCGGGCAGACAGAACAATTTTCAAAATGTTTGGCGGGGGGGTGCGAGATCACCGGGGGGTGCGAAAACACTAGTTTGGGGGGTGCGAAAACACTAGCTTGGGGGGTGCGAGATCGCTAGCGATTTCGCCCCGGGGGGTTCGAGATTGCTAGTGATCTCGCCCCGGGGGGGTGCAAAATCATGGGGTGCGAGATCTCCGTCACACCTGTTCTTAAGATGCCGCAAAAGGCCAACATGTGCAGGCTTGTCGTAAAAGTCGCAATGTACAACCGCGAATTCACAATACCAGATTTGTATTCCTGTGGTTTAGCAGCATTTTTTTGCCCGCGCGCACTAGTTTGAGGGTCTTTATAGGATGTCATCCATAAAAGTAATTATAAGGCACTTTAGCCTCATACCGGGATCATCGATACTTCACAACGGAGCGTCTAGCTCAGCAGCGTTCTGTCAAGTGTGGGCTGATGACGTGCGTCATTCCCGCATTAGCCTGGCTGCCAGACTGTTGCCAGGCGCAGTGTACAGGCTAGATCCCGGGCTCCGAAAATCTTACCACAGACACTCCGTCAGAGAGATTAGAGAGATATACTACTGCCTAACTCTGGGATCGGGGCTTGTGGCCTCCCCCCGCCGAAAGGAGTACTGTGTCGCGCCGGGGCCTGGCATCCAGGCTATTCCCGGAGATTGAGGGAGTGAAGAGGAGAGTGAACATGGCGGGAACACGGAGGTTACAGAGGTGGTGGTGCTGCCTGATCCTGCTGCTCACGTACGCCGCTCAGGCAGGTGAGGGTGGCTTCCTTGTCTTACTACATGTCGGCACAGATCAGTGAATGGTTTGATAGGAACTCGAAAGAACAAGAAAGGAACGTTTTGACCTGTCTCAAGCCAGGTGGCGACAATTATTCTGCAACTGAAAGGCTTTGGAGGCTTCCGATGTTGTTATTTTTCAGCCTGCGGAGAAGGGGGGAGTACGTTCTGTGTCAGGATTGTCAGATCTCATAAAATGATTCAAAGTTGCAGTACTGTTTAGATAACGTGCGCCACATGCATGATATCTGCGCGGTTCGTTTACACCCAAAGATTTCTCTACCAGGAATCGAGTTGTTTGTTCAAGGATTGAGCTATAACCATCCTTAATTAGAAGATGGCGAACAACAAATGATAGTATCGTCGTAACGCCATAATTACAACATCTGCAGGATTGGATAACCAATCATTAGGGCGATGGCGAGCATACATCACGGCCTGGCATCTGAGACAAGCCTTCTGTCGGCTCTGATGGTTATACGATTGAAGACTTGTCATATGCTTTAATAAAAAAAACGCCCTAAGGCCATCGTTAGTACATGTGTAATCAAGCTCCTCTCCATAAGTAGGGGCACCGTTAGTACAGGTGTATGGATCCGCTGGGGAAGACGGATGCCCAAGTGTGGGGGTCTCAGATTCGCAACCTGTTATTGAAATCCACGCAAAGGCCACCGTGTCAACCCTCCTCACTCAGGTGTAGGGACTGACACGGTCATCATACTCGGAAAAATCTGTATATCTGTACATGAATCTGTTTCTGATTGCAAATAAAGATCTCGAGTGATTGCCATAGAGATAGAGTACAGGTGTAATCAAAACCCATCCATGCCGGGCGCCCGCCCACGTAAGCCACAATCCAGGCTGTCTCCACTATTTCCATGACCTCCAAAAAATAAAGTGTACCAATTACTAGTATCTCTAAGTGGTGCTAAAATGTAATACCAGCATATCTTTAACAGATCACAAAAATAGAATATAATACAGAACCAAAGATGAATGATAATGACCAAAATATGATCATTAACCTACATGGCATCACGTGGATCAAGTGCACTAGTGCACCTCCAATATGCACCAATTATCTCTCAATGATTGATGCTAAAATGTGATACCAGTATATCTTTAACAGTTCGCAATAAAAAATACAGAACTAATCATGAATGATAATGACCAAAATATGATAATTAACCTACATGGCATCACGTGGATCAAGTGCACCATACGACACTTAAGTGCACTGATGTTATCATGCTCTCATTATGCGCACACCCACTCATAGCCTGCCATGAGCCAGCCTGATGTTTATGAATCCCTTCCGTGTCGTTACGTAAATGACACGGGCTGCCCTGCATGTGGAAAGGAATGGTAACTCAGTTTTGGGGTCATTCTGGTCAGTTCACTGCTGTTAGCTGGACGTGGGAGGCATCTTGAAGACAGACGAAAATCTTGAAGACAGACGAAAAATGTCCAGACAATGCATGATGTACAAAATGACTAATAAACTGGTGGATGTGCCAACTACTAAGTATCTAATACCGGCCCAGAAAAGAACATGAAACAGTCATGCCTACAAGTATTAGAGTTAAGTTACCAACCGTTGAATTAAGGTTTTCAAAAACTCGTATTTTCCAAGAACTATGATCGTGGAATGGAACTCGTTGTCACTAGGTACAGTTGGGGCATCATCACTAGAAAGCTCAAGTTAAACAACTCCTGCAGTTAAATGTGCAAAAACTGGGTGTAACAAGTCATTCGGTGTAATATAGCTAGATGTCGCCTTGTCGTGTGCCTATGAAGCTGGACGTGTGTTACGTCAAAGGGCGGTTATACCTGGTATACAGATGGGCGGTTATACCGGCTATACAGATGCAGAAGCTGGTGTGTTACGCCAAACTGAAAGGGCTGTTCTACCAATTATACCGATACAGACATGAGCGCCGTTTTTCTTTCCTTCTCCGTGTCAGCCGGCTCGTCTTACCGCGTCCGTCCCGAGTCGTCTGCCGTGCTGCAGGGCGGAGACGCGAGGCTGGACTGTGCGTACAGCAGCCTGGGGAGCGGGGACACCGTCATCTGGCAGGGTCCGCCCGGGGACAAGGTCATCTCGCACGGCCGGACCGTGATGAAGTCCTTCCCCCGGCACAGCGTCACGGGGGACCCCGCCGCCGGGGAGTTCAACCTCGAGATCCGCCAGGCCAGGCCGGAGGACGGCGGGAAATACAGCTGCTACACGGACCCTGCAACCGCAGCAGAGGACGCAACACTCACTGTCATCGGTAGTCATTTCAATTGCTGTTGTTACTTACTGTCGCTCACTATCACTCACTGTCATCGGTTGACATTCCACTTACTGTCACTTATTGTTGTTACTTGCTGTCACTTACGGTCACTCACTATCATGGGCAGTCATTTCACTTACTGTCATCGATAGACATTTCACTTACTGCCATTGATAGACATTTCTTTGTGAAGGTAGGTAATTATACGTTCATAATCATTATCATCAACTACTTAAGCATGTAAGTGTTTAGATGATTGGAATATAAATTATTATTTCTAACTTCGCGAGTTATTTAGCACACATGTCCTGAAGCGTGAAATGCCTTTCTGTCCAGTACCGATGCCGGGACCGCCGACCATCACTGGCGGGGAGCTGGTAAGCACAGCAGGCGGCCCGCTGTCCCTCACCTGCCGGGCTTCAGGTGGACATCCGGCCCCGCGGCTCACCTGGCTCAACGGAACACATCCCTTCAGGTTCCAAAAATCTGCTCTGTTCACACGGAATTGCTGTAACCGCGAATCGGATAAAACGTATTCCTCACATCTAGCCCACGTGCCACACGTGCCTTTCAAACCGTGCCCGAGCACGATTCGCCTCAATCGCAATCATTGTTGTTTGATGAAAACGTGTAAAGTAGCGGACTCGGTGGAATCTGGATTCACATTTTCTTCTCTTTCTTTGGAATTGTTTTTGGCCTTTTTGTATCGTTTTTCCATGTTTTTTTTTCAATTTGTGGCATAGATTTGCTCATTTTTCAGCTTCTTTGTATATTGTCGGTGTTATTTTTTTACGATGGCCTAATGAGGTTTTTGTAGTCACGTGGCGCCATATTGGTGTTCAGTGTGCATTGGTGTCCTCCTACGAGTACATTAGCTTACAGGTGTTCCAAATGCTGTCTGCAGGTCCGTGAGAGATGCCGCTGGTAGCCATGGTAACGAGAGAACCCTGGAGCTGTTCGTCCCGCGGCTGACGAGATGGGATCACGGCGCCAACTTCACCTGCCTGGCCGACCAGGGCTTCCCCGACCTCGCCAGGACGAGGGCCACGTCTCGGATCTTAAGAGTCAAATGTGAATCTCTTGTCGAATATGTGGATGTGTTTGAACAAATACTGGACCATTAAGTATCATGTTCAGTTATCATCGTTGTAATTTTTAGTAGCTAAAAAGTAACAATGCCTTAAGCTTGTTTTGATCGCTAGACCAGCCGATGGTCCATGTTACCTTAATGGTATATGATGGCTGTTGTATCTGTTCCACAGACCCCCCCCCCCCCTCTGGTCCATGGTACCTTATATGATGGCTGTCGAATCTGCCCCACAGACCCCCCGGTTGTGTCAGTGCCCAGTCCGTCCGTCCACGTGAGAGAGGGTGAGCCGGCCAGTCTCAGCTGTATGGTGGACAGTAACCCCAGGGCGACTGTCACATGGCGGAGAGTCGGAGGCAGTCTTCCTGTGCTGGCTGTGCCGAGGTAAGGCATAAAATCTTTATATCCATTTATAATGAACCTCATTTCATCAACGATGCCTAATATAAATTCAGGTTCGTCAGAATGTGCAATGTCTAAATATAAGTTTGTCGGAACATTCAATGTCTAAATATAAGTTTGTGAAAACGTGCAATGTATGAATACATGTTTGTCAGAATATGCGATGTCTAAATACAAGTTTGTCAGAACGTGCGATGCCTAGATACACTGACTGGTTGTTCCAGAGATCACCTGCTGCACCTCCCGAAGGTGTCTAGTCAGGACGGCGGACTTTACCATTGTGTGGCCGACAATAAGGTGCCACCTGCTGGACAGGGCACTGTTACTTTGCAGGTTTATTGTAAGTATATGCTGTAGTAAGCTATCTAAGGCCCCATTACCACCAGGGTAAAATTGTTCGGATCGAACCGAATTGATTCGCTTTGATTCGGCGTCGATCCGGCTCGAGCAAAGCGCATCGATTCGGCTCGATCCGGATAATTTTATCCTAGTGGGAAAAAGGCCTAAACTAGCTACTGATGTTACACATGAGATGATTATGATGATTTTCTATTTGCCATTACCAAGTGTATTTCACACTATTCCAATGTCATTATACACACGTTTTCAGACCCCCCTGTGATAGAGAGTACATTAGAAGACGAGGTGACGATGTTGTTCGGTCAGGATGACCTGTCCATAGAGTGTTTCGCTGCCGGGAACCCCACACCTCACGTCCGCTGGCGACGGAAGGACACAAGTCTGTACTGGGACAACCCTCTCCGCTTCCACCGGGTGCGTTACGACGTGCAGGGCACGTATCAGTGCGTGGCTGCCAGCGACGGCTTCCAGGAGGTCACCAAGGACGTTTTCGTCGACGTCGTGGGTACGTTTTACGTCGGGGGTCCTCTCCCCCCGCTACGTATTACGGGGGGGGGGCTTTTATGTATTCCATAAAATTCGTATGTTTCCTAGTAATGGATAGTATGTATTCCGTAAAATTCGTATGAATTCCGTAAAATTCGTATGTATTCCGTAAAATTCGTATGAATTCCGTAAAATTCGTATGAATTCCGTAAAATTCGTATAAATTCCGTAAAATTCGTATGAATTCCGTTGAATTCGTATGAATTCTTTGGCACCCCTGATGATGTGATTGTATGGAATATAACTTTTCTTTGACTAAAATCATCGCTATCGTAGTTACAAGTTATTGAAACTATAAACTGATACGGTCAATGTATTTGTACGTCATCAGGGCGACCGTCTATTAAAGCTGGTCTCGCAACGCTCACAGTAGCTGCAGGAAGTAACGCGAGACTTTACTGCGAGATTCTCGGGGACCCTCTCCCCGTCACCGTCACCTGGATCTGGCAGACCAAGGAAGGGACTGAAAGCGTCGTCATGGCAACGGACGTCGGTGTCGTCATCACCGAAGAGCTGGTGGGTCGGATCTTATAAGTTTGTTTATTTCTGCTGATTGATCTCAGCACGTACATCATTTTAACAGCACGTTGAAAATTATGTGAAATACTCATATCAACATTATATGCTGGAGATAACGGTACATATATTCGTTGACGTGCGTACTATATTGTAAATAAGTAACAAGCTAAGCCACTTGGCATAAATGTTGACAAATGAAATAAGTTGTAGGTAATTCGTCTACAGCTGTGTATCCAAAGCCATGTCGTTACTTTGATTGACATCTGACATGCTTAAATATTCCGACAGACGGGTGTTGGGATAGCCAGCTCCCTTGTCGTGGAGGATGTCGGGATATCTGAAGAAGGGACGTACATCTGTCAGACGTCCAACATGTTCGGGGACGCTCGGCGGGAGATCCGACTGGAGGTCACAGGTGAAACACCAAGTGTGTTATGATAGGTAGCTATATAGTGGAACGCAATATGTATTTCACATCAAATCAATAACCTAGAGTGATA
The DNA here is from genome assembly GCF_001625305.1 of Branchiostoma belcheri. NCBI lineage: Eukaryota > Metazoa > Chordata > Leptocardii > Amphioxiformes > Branchiostomatidae > Branchiostoma > Branchiostoma belcheri. The sequence continues at coordinate 122,837 of NW_017804143.1, forward strand.
AAAGGTATTGTAAATATTTGAACTCATTGAGCCAAAGTGATTAATCTGTAGCTTCAGACGTGATTATGATTTGTATTAATGATAACAGGACGAGCATTCAAAAATGTGAAATTTATGTTTTGTTCAGAGAAGGCAGAGATCACTAGTCTACCTCATACGCTATCTGCATCTGGCAGTTTTTCGTTAGCTAAAAAAGAGTTGAACCGAAAATCACGCAAAGCAAAACCGACTTCGTTAAAGACTATTTTAAGAATATTCGATTCATGCATCAAACCTATTATGTTATATGGCTGAGTAATTGGTGGAACATAACATGTACTAGTATTCTATATCTATTAGTCACAATTTGTTCGATATTGGGGTGGTAAGAATACTAAGAATATTTTGAAACAAAGAACTACTAGTATGTCAATAGAATTAGAAAGAGCCCTTACTTCCTACATAATGGTACGGTCGAACAGAAGTGATTTTGAATTTCAATCACTTTACGCAGGTTTTACTTTACACATCTTAATTTCGACATCATCAAAGACAGGTTATTTTATGTCTTCATATTTTCGTGTCTCAATTATCGTTTAATTTCCTTCCAGCTATACAATTGTCTCAGACGGAAAACAAAGTTATAAATAGTAGGTTTTATGTCCTTATTCTTTCCAATTATGTCATTATTTTTTTACAATCATTATTATCATAATATTATTATAGGTTATAGTCTGTAATAAAAGTACGCTATGGGCTATATTCTGTAAAAGAAGAGCACTATGAAGTATAGACTATGATATAATACGTTATAAGTCTGGACTTCCAAAAATTTGTCTTCACTTTATTTGCATATCAATCAATAGGTTGTGCTTATAAACCTGCATTTCCCCTCTGGTCTCTCAGTCACTGACGAAAGCTAGTGGATACTAGCTGAAACGTCTGACGTTTTCAAAATCATATCCAGTTGCTTGAGTAACTGCTTTTTGGCGTTATAAGTTATAGTCTATAATAAATTAAATTATGCTATGGATTATAGTCTGCATCTTATCAAGGAAAACACTGAAGTTATGCACATCTGTTCTTGCATTAAATTATGCAAGATATTAAAAAGATATCTATATTTTTGGATCATCACAGACTCCACTGACTCCATTGTCGTCATCTCGGTTTCCATGGCGACGCTAGTCCTTGGGATTGTGGGTGCGATTGTCGTCTGCGTGGCTGTGAAGAAGCAGTGGTTGTGTCGGGAGCAGAGACCAGGTATTATAAATCTTTTGCCAGCCTGTATCCATGCATTTGCCAGACAGTATTCATTTCCCCACTGAAGGATTCGGTCAAATTTGATACTGCCTTCCCCCTACCGAAAGATCTGCTTGGAGATGTGTTGGTGTGTCAGAATTAGTGCTTAGGCCATGTTGATTTGGTAATATGGATGAGATCCAAGCTCGCACGAATTTTCGTCTGTTGCAAAGAAGAAAGGTTTTCGACCACACTGTAAATCGTACAAAGCAGCTGCAAAATGAACAAATATCAAGTTGTCTGTTGTGATTGGGTAAGTATCAGTTGACTTGTGTGTTTTACTGACGGAGATATATGGTGTTTTTTTTTTATCTACCAGACACGTCTACATTGTCCTCCTCCCGCTCGATGCCTCCTGTGCCGAAGCCCGGGAAGAGACTGGGCCACGGTACGAACGACTCCGGTGTGGAGGACCTGGAACTGCAGGAGTTGGACGGGACCATAAAGCCACGCCCGCCGCCTCGGGCTGGCAAGGAGTGGACTTCCGTGGGACTCTCCTACACAGGTACGTCTGTGGGACATAATGTAGCGAATCCGTCCCGGTGGGTCGGATGGTCCCTGGAAGTCTGTAGCGGCCCCCGTCCCGGTGGGTCGGAGGGTCCCTGAAAGCCTGTAGCGACCTCCGTTCCGTTGGGTCAGATGTCCCTGGAAGTCTGTAGCGACCCCCGTTCCGGTGGGTCAGACATCCCTGAAAGTCTGTAGCGAGCCCCGTTCCGGTGGGTCAGGCGTCTCTGGAAGTCTGTAACGACCCCCGTTCCGGTGGGTTAGACGTCTCTGGAAGTCTGTAGCGACCCCCGTTCCGGTGGGTTAGACGTCTCTGGAAGTCTGTAGCGACCCCCGTTCCGGTGGGTCAGGCGTCCCTGGAAGTCTGTAGCGACCCCCGTTCCGGTGGGTCAGGCGTCCCTGAAAGTCTGTAACGCCCCCGTTCCGGTGGGTCAGGCGTCCCTGGAAGTCTGTAGCGACCCCCGTTCCGGTGGGTCAGGCGTCTCTGGAAGTCTGTAGCGACCCCGTTCCGGTGGGTCAGGAAGTCTGTAGCGACCCCCGTTCCGGTGGGTCAGGCGTCCCTGGAAGTCTGTAACGACCCCCGTTCCGGTAGGTTAGACGTCCCTGGAAGTCTGTAACGACCCCCGTTCCGGTGGGTCCCTGGAAGTCTGTAACGACCCTTGTTCCGGTGGGTCCCTGGAAGTCTGTGGCGACCCCCGTTCCGGTGGGTCAGGCGTCCCAGGAAGTCTGTAGCGACCCCCGTTCCCAATGAGAAAAATGTTGCTTTGATGCTGCAGGTTTGGCGCACGCGCACTCCAACGCGCTGCCGCCCTACTCAACAGTGGAACGTCATAAACCAGATGGGGTGGACATCCGGTCACGTGGGGAGGACATCCGGTCAGGTGAGGGCATACCGGAACAAGCCATCCTGGATGACGTTATCATGGAGGACAGAGACTACATGTCGGTAGGTTGTTGTGTTGGCCTTCACCTAATGCATTGGATCCTTTGTTGGGTGTATTTGTGTTCAATTTTATTGGTATTGATAAGTTAAAGTAATTTTTGTTGTGCTTTACGTTATCAATTAGCATTCCCCTTATAGTTTCTAAGTTTTCATACAATAACAGTAAGGAGATAGCAGCGGTGAGAAATCATCAGAAATGTTTGACCAAGTATAATGTCCTTGGTTTGACCATTTCAGGATGATCCTCCTGCGCCTCCTCCAAAGGACAAGAAAGGGAGATGGACGAGACGGGCGCCCTCTGGCGACATGGCCGTGCCCAGCAGCCTGCATGAGACAGAGAACGCGCTGAATGAGATTCAGGCGGACAGCATTTAAACAGTGCAGCAAAGGTTTCCCAACGGAGAAATCATCCTGTAGGAGGGTGCAACATGTCGCCCGATTGTCGCGTAATCAGCTCCTACAATTAAGGGAGTTTTAGATATAAACAAACGTTTTAGATACATTGTACTAACAAGTTGTTAAAAACAAGCATCATCATAAAATTATATATGTCCGAACCAAGAGCATTAGCCTGGGTACCATCCTACTTGTATGCCGGAAGCGAGTTAGGGAAGCGAGTGTGGGAGCCCCGGCATACAAGTAGGATGGTATTAGGCAAGTGTAAAGATATGCGTATGTAGCCCCTGTCTGGCTAAACATTGTCTGAAGACTATTTATTCCCTACAAGCTCAGGAAATAGAAGTGGTACAGGGATGTGTAAAAATCTGATGGTTTGAAACATTTGGTTCATAGATTCTTGTCGGCTCTCACCTGTGGTGTAAAATCTTGTGTGATGTAGTCATAACTCATGTAAGTGCATTTTGTTGTTACAATTCAAATACTTAATGTCCAAGTTGTTAAAGAGAAAATATAGTCTAGCATATTTAACATACGTTTAGCACTTTCTCATTGTTGTAGAAACTAACATATTTCCGTTGTCAGAGTAGGTTGACTTTAGTACAAAGTTGATAAGAAAAATGCTCATGATATACCTAAATTTGACCTTTTCTACCAGACGAGCCAACGGCTCTAACTTTTGGGGTATGTTAAGCATCTTCCGTACTACATTTGCTCTCAAAATGTCTTGTTTCATTGTATTAAGCTGGGCGGTTATATCGGCTGTACTGATCACGTTAATTAGATAAAGTTCTAATTCGCATAATCCATGTCCATTGAAAGTCTCTTATGACTAAATAGCACAATCAAGTTTTAGCAGAATGTGCCATTCAAACAATGTCTGAAAGTAGTAGTCCTACCAAAGAAAACACAGAACATCACAGTAACAGCATTAATTGTTCTATTTTAGAAACTGTCAACAGTACTACAGAATGGGTATAGAATATGGACTCTCTATGTACATTGCCATATTGAAGAAAGCACAACTTCCTTGCCATGCAATGTTTATTTCTTATTGAAATCAACTTTAAGATAATAGCAGATGTTCTACATCTGATTAGAGCATTGTGAATTTTGCTGACAGATAAAACAATAAAAAGACCCCAAATCAAGAATAGAATACAATGACAGGTGATCATCTATAATGCCTAAAGTATGTAGACAAAGAAGAAACTACAACTATCCAGCATGACTTAATACGTGTAGTGCAGTTTTCCCCCACTTATTTCGAAGTTTTTTTTAGCAAACTGATATCATCACCTTCCTGCATATGATATGGTGACAGCATTTTTGAAATCAATATTCAACCCAAATCATCAGGTCAACATTGATGACAACAACCATACAAAAGACAAAGGATTTATGACTCTACATAGATTTAAGACACATGAGCATCTCATTATTAGGTTTAGTTGTCTTGTACACCCAATTTTTAATTATGTTCTGCAGACATGTTTCTGAACCCTACCTTGCTAGCTGGCTGCAAAATACCATGCAGTCTACTGTACTAGACAACCATGCAAAATCTAACAAGTCTGTCTGTTGCCATACTAGTAGTGTACATACACCAATACTGAATAAAATATAATGTGTCTGAATCTATCCCAAGGCAAATAAAAATGATGCACTGTTTAGACCCGTTAAGAGCTTTAAAAAGTTCTCAGAGGGCAAGAGTGTAGCAGTCGATATGAAAGAACTTTAAAAGAAAATTAAAACTGACATAGAAACAAAATACCACAGATAAAATACAGCTGAAATTTCTAATACCAGTAGTTGCAACCTAAGTTTTGTATCTTTACACTACCCCATATAAATACAAAATATACAAAACACCACGACTCTCTCCTTAGTCTGACTCGGTGCTGCTGCTCTGTGTCTGGTTCTGTCTTGCCTTTTTCAGAATAGCTGCCAGTTTTTGCTGTAAAACAAAGAGCAGAAACAGTTAATAATAACAAGATAAGGCTGCCATCCTCTAGGAACAAGAAATGCTTTTTTAAAAGCTGTCTGTGGGCCAATATTACAGCAGCGGGTGGTGTGAGTGTAATGACAATGTGTGACTCAAATAATATTGGTGGCTCAAATAACCATAGAACAACCCAATCATAGAATATGATACTGAGAAGTTCATAAAATAAATGAAAAGTTCACTGTATCCCAAAAACACAAGGTACTGTAATTCCTGATTTTTTTTGCAGTACAAGTTTTATGTCAGCAGTTTTGTACCACAAACTTATCATTACCTTTATGAAATAATCTGCTGACTTTCTTTTTCTTCATGCGGCCACAGCGAACATATAGTTCATAAACCTTTGCTACAGCGAACAGGACATAAACTTTATGATAAAGTGAATTGCAGTACTTTCAAACATGGCAGTAGACTGACCTGTAGCAGCTGTATGTTACTAATAGTTTTCTCGTCCATATCAGGGATTTCTACATCGTCTGGATCCACGTCATGGCTACACTGGAACACCTGCATGCAAAACAATAAATCAAAGATGTCACACCTTCTCAAAGTATTTAGAGTTGTTATGAATTTCTTGTTAAATACTTAGTACCAAAAAATACAAACCTAGTAGAGCTGTGTACAAATTTTAGGTACAGGTACACAGGGTTAGGTACAGGTACACAGGGTTAGGTACAGGTCTGGACCCATACCTGTTTGTTCAAATAATGGTCAACTTTTAATAAGCTTTGCTTCTATCAATAATGTTTAATACAATAGAAAACATTAGATATAGATTTATGGGTTTACTTAGATCAGTATCCTGTACAGTACCAGTACTTGATGTTCCAGTATTTTGGACCTGTATCTATTTGATCGTACCAGTACACTGTATTGGTACACAGCTCTAAAACCTAGCATGAAGTAGCACTACCCAAAACATTACTTCAGTCTGTTAGTAACAGAATGTTTCCCACCTTGCCATCTCCCACAGGTATCAGTGCCTCTGGAACTTTGACAGCAGCAGCCATGGGCCTGTTGAGAACAGGACTGCCTGATATGGACATCAGCCTCTCTCCAGCCTTCGCTTCTCGCACCATCGGAGTCGTGGGAAGTCTGAGAACCACAAAAGAAATGTCCTTTCTGATTAGAGAAAAAATCTAGTACTAGATTTCTACTAGATTGGTGCTTACTAATAGCACCAATAAGACTAATAACATGGTCTGACGTTATTTCATACAATAGGTCAGATGCCTTGTTGTGAACAAGGCTTTAAGTAAAGTGGGTGACTTGCCCTTCAAAATGCAGGAAATGGCCTTTTAGAGGGTCAAGATTTCAAAATTTTATTGGAGGTGCATGCTCTTGCATAGCCCCATAGGATCGTCGTGGCTTCAGCCCTCAACATAGCATCGATGCTACATGAATTAAACAATTGCATTTTGTCTTTTCCAGACACAAATGGAAGTCATTTCCTGCAGCTTTAGTTCTACATCTTCTCCACACAATTACAACCTTACAAGGCAGGAGAGATGTTCAATATCTGTACTTAATTCTGTACTTATACATATACTGATAGGGAAGAAGGGAAGCTAACCTTGGATCAAACTTGGGTGTAATGAGTGGTGTGTCGCTCCACACTGGCTTGTTTCCCTTCACAGCTGGGGTCGTAAGCGCGTTCCGACTGGTCTTGCTGCAATCAAAAGGTCAATCTTTATTTTTGGGTACCACCTCTTTATTTTTGATACCACCAACCCACCATTTTTCTGTCAGCAACATTGCATTTTTGCCTCACAGACATCAGTTATAATCAGTATGCTATAGGAAAGGATTGATTCAACTCACTACATTAAAAGTGAGCAGAAAATTGATTTTGAAAATCCAGTTTTGCCGCCCTGAAATTGCACTGGATTCCCACAAATGACTTTGGAGCCCTGTAACAATACAGTTTTGCTGAACCTTACCTGCCCAACCTGGAGGCTGTGCCACCCTGAGTCCTGGCTGAAGACCTGGTCATCCTTTTTGTGGGTGGAGGGGCAGTGTCCTTCTTCTTGGTAGTCTAAAGGTCATGAACCAAACGGATAAATTAAGACAGAGGCACTCAACAGAAACTCTAGTATAACTCTAAATTATTATTACATGTAGTACGATCTAGCTGACCAAGATTGTATGGCCACCTCCAAAAAAAGGACAGTGAAAAGTGGCCTAAAATTAAAAAGATCATCACGCTGAATGTAGAACTTCTACATTCAGTGTGATGATGTTTTTAATTTTACTAGAAGGCCAAAGCCATCAAGGAAGTCAGAGATGGATGGACAACATAGGGGAGGACTTCCACAAGAGTCCACAGCACAGAGGCAAATGGCAGGCTTCCACCAAGCCTCATCAGCATCAGTGTGCTAGCACGTCTAACCCTCGGAAGACATACAAGGAACAACAGCGACGGCTTTCTGCGCTAATCTGGTCAGTGAGTGAGTATTGATGGTACCTTTCTCTTGGGTGGCCTTCCTTTAGGTTTACTTTCCTGTTCATCTTCCTCAACAGTTTCTGTAATATAAATGCAAAATAGAACAATAAATGAACCCCACACTACTACAATAACTACATACAATTATTCTCTTATCAGAGTCCTAAGCTTCTGTGCAACCAGTGAACCAGTCATTATAGCCCTGAGGAAGACAACAGACGGTTTTTAACGTCAGCTAATGTTAAACAAATGGTTTTGAATAAAAGAACTTTACTATTCAATCATTCAGCGACATGATGAAATAAATTCACAAGTTCTCAGCTCTGAGATCTTACCTGTTGGTGCTATATTGTTGCTTACTGCAGCCAGTGGCATCCTGTGAAGAAGTCAAGAACACAGTACATTGTATCTCAAAATAACACCCAAAAGATTCTTAATGTAATTATAGAAATACAACAAACCTGCAGGTTTTATAATTTTCTCTGGCACTTAAAAATGTTAAGAATATGCTGTATAACGCTGTGTACTAATAATCTATAAATCTGAGGGGTAGTTTGAGCCATGACAAACCTTGTCTTTTCCGCCGATGTGCATTCCTTAGCATCTGTGTCTGTCACCGACTGGAGTTGTATGGCCTCAATACTTCCACCCTGGGCTGTATACACATGTAGAAAAAAAATAAATAAATAAATATGCCAGAATGATAATTATCATGATCGTGGGCATCAAAGGAAAAACAAATACATGTACAGTCAGTGTGTGTGTGTGTGTGTGTGTGTGGTTACTTTTGACCAGTTTTCCCAATTGATTCACATAAAAAATATAATTTACTCACCCAAGAATTCAGCCATGGTCATGTTCTGGATTTTCTTGGGGAGTTTCATGACCTCCAGTCTGAACTGTTGTCTGCCTAAGTTACAGATCTTCTCACACAGCTCGTACGACTGCTTGATCTTAGACTCCACTGTGGACAAAAACAGGAACATTACAATTGATAATTGGATGCAAAAAGATTTTAACAGGGTAAGAAAACTGAAAAGTCCACATGCCCAGGGCAAGCAGGGCTAGACATACCCACATACACATCTGAACTTGCAACTTTGTATGCAAATGGCAAGTGCGTATTTCAAGCCCTGTAGTAACTGACCAGACTACATACATAATGATATATTATCATAATAGAATATTTAGCTTCATCTACTAGTAACGGGCCTACCTTCAACATCAAAGTCCTGGAGGAAAAGCTCCTTTTTGCGTTCCTTTTCCTCTTGGTCCATATCGTGGCCTTCGTTGCCTTCTGGTAGCTTAGGTTTGGCTCGCGTTGTCTGCCTTGTTTTCCTCTTGCGTGGCATTTTGGTGCTGCTGACTGTATTCCTGCAAAAAATAAATCTTACATAAGGCTTCCTGAGTTGCCACAGCTAGTACTTTGGTAGATACCCACCAGGCCACCACCCTTGGGCAAGTCTTGACATGCCCTGAAAACTAGCCATGGGGATTTGGTAAGCCTTTTGTATGCTAATACTGTCTACTGATGATTAGGTAAACAATCATGTGGCATGACTTTTAGAGTGTTCGACTCAGAATTCAAACCCCTGGTGTATATTTGTGTCCCTCTTGGGAAAGGCATTATTTCTACACAAATAAATCCCTGGCTTGAGTTTTGACTTTTGACATGTTTTGTCGTTTAAAAAATGGTCCTGTGTTTGGGGGGAGCTATACCTCAAGCAAGACCCTGGGGCCGCTTTAAAAGATTAGCTGAAAGCCATTGACTCAATTTACTAGTAATACATGAACGGCGATCAGAAAGACACACCCTTGATGAGGTACATGTAGATGTCTGTCAGAAATAGGCAAAAAATAATGAGTAGAGTAGAGTAGAGTAGAGTTGATTCATGCCGGGTAGGAGTCCTGCTCCAATTTGGGCCGCTCTTCAGTTTACTGACATCTCTGGACGTAGTGGGTGGTCCAAAGCTCTATAATTGTAGACGACCGGGTGTGTTTCCATGTACTCGTCAAACCTCTTCTTGAAACTGTTTACACTAGGCGCCATGACTACCTCCCCAGGAAGCTCATTCCACCAGCTTGCCGTTCTATTTGTAAAGAAGTGTAGGCGCATATTTGTTTTTGCCTGCGTCCTCTTTATTTTCAGGTGATGACCTCTAGTTCTCTTCTCTGTTGTTATTGGTAGTAGACATGCTGTGTTGTACATCCCGTGTGTGTATTTGTAAACGTTGATCATGTCACCCCTCAATCTCCTGTAGACCAGGGTAGGTAGTTTTAGTTTCTTGAGCCTATCTGTGTATGAAAGATCCTGCAGGCCTGGTACTCTTTTTGTCGCTCGCTTCTGTACTTTCTCTAGTTCTGTGGCGAGTTTCCAAGTATGTGGGGACCAAATTATGGGGGCTCCGTACTCTAACTTAAGTGAGGACGGATGATGGTCTTGTAAAGAATGAGAAACATTTCTAGGTCCATGTGTACAAATGTTCTCCATGTTAGTCCCATTATTTGGTTTGCTTTTTTTACAATAGTTGTTATATGGTTGGCAAAGCCCAAGTCTCTGTCTACTAGTATTCCCAGGTCTTTCTCTTCTGAGGAAACTTTCAGGGATAATCGATATTTCGACGATCACACGTTCTTAATTAGCTTCACATACTCACGATGGGCTTCAAAACAAACATATGAAAACAAAAAATACCACCTTGAACTAAAGCCATGACTAGATCGCCCCGAAAGCAACAATTCGTCGAGTTATCTTTTCCCTCCATAATTTTCGGCAGCCATTTTTGTTGACGTCCCCGGTTTCAAAACGATCTGCCAAAAACTGGAACGAAACTCCAAATAGCAACACATTCATCTCCCAAAACGGTGTCCGCCGACTCTAAGATATATAAAACATATTTCTTACCTGTATAATTATAAAAACTCCGCTGATACAGCCCAAAATCCAAGAAAAATTGAAGGTATCCTTTCCTTCCGTACCGACAGCACAACTTCTTTATCCAAAATGGCCGCCTCGATTTAAACTAGACGAATTAGCCAATCAACAAGCGAGTTTTGATCACGTGACTAAGTGATCTCCATTACAGGGTGCTATGTGTGCGATTTGAGGTTTTCTACGGATCTTTGGTTTTTAACCAGTATCTTCCACAAAAAATACATGAATAATATGTTTAGAATATCAAAAATTATATCCAAGAACAAATATCATATCTATAGTCCTTTTTCTTTGTCCCCTGTCATGGATACCTCTGGGGACGAGATCAAGCCTTCACCTTTGACCTTTAGGAAACCGGAAAAAGCATGGGACTGTGTATGCAAGCACTGCCACTGTTACGACGAAGTGTAAAAAAAAACGTTACAAAGAAAAGGTTTTGTGGGGAACAATGCAGGCAGAAGTTCTCACCCGGCGTCAGCTCAAATCCGCGTACGTTACTATTGAAAAGCAGGCCGCTCGCTGGAAGGAAATCCACGGAAATTCCGAGCAGTATGTGAGGTCCCTCTGCAACCTCTCCGAACAGTTGGAGTCTTGTGAAAAAGTTCCCGACGAGGCTCCCGAGTTTTTGAAGGACTTTCCTGATCTGAAGAGCAGATTGAGAGCTAAACTGTTGGAAGAGATGGAGAAGATGGTGGGAAAACTCAGAGAGACATTGTAAGTCATCAGAAGAATCGCCAGACCATTTATGATGATCCCGATTTCCAATCGTTTCTTTTTTTCAAACAAATTTAGGAAACAAGTGCTTTTGAAAAAGCAGGCCTTTGGCTGGGTAGTTTATGAATTGTACAAGGATCACATGAAAGAAAACCATACCCTAATCCTAAGAATGTTCAATGTGACATCTGAATTACAAACCCTGGCTCTGAATACCCTGTTCAAAACATAATTTTCAGAAAAATGTTAAATATTTGTCCACAAGCAAACAGGTGGATGGGTCCTTGAGACAGTGACAATGTTAAACTGTGTTTGTTGGAACATTATGCTATAGTCAAAATCTTCGAGCCTTCATATATTTCATATCTCTGTAGATGCTCCTTACAAGAAGTGTCCAACAGTGTAGGCAGACAGTATGGAGCGTCCATGCACACGTACCAGACACATGCAGCAGAGCTGGCGATTCCCAAGGTCGTGGAGAGGTCGGCGACAGAACCCTCCATGGCGGACATGTTGGAATGGTTGGGAGACATCGACAGGGCAGTTCGAGAGCTGTATCCTTTCATTTTGGTGGTCGTCACTGGCCTACAACTCTTTATCACTGTTTTTCAGCCATATATGTGGAACAATGACGCCTGCATATGTAATTTTTATACTGGCAGGCTCTTGCCTATAAATAGAATCAACGTACAAAAATTATCACAAATGTCAGCTTTTTTCTCAACAAACTGCAGCTTTCTACAAAAGCAGTTTCTTCTAGACACACTAAACTATGATGACACCAGACAGATGCAGAGTCTGCAGAGGAGATGGAAACAGGACAATGACTTGGACACCATGGTTATGGGTATGTCTCTATTTCATTTCTACATTAGGCCACACCAATTTAATCTGGTTCTCGGATTTGTCCACTGCATTTTTTCAAGCAGGGAAAGGCTGACTGAATGCAATTCTTTATTGCACGCAAGATCCAAAATTAATAAACTACATATACAATGTATTACAAATTATAGATATCTCTTCTCTGTTAGAAATTGCGATAATTGACATGCTTTCAAGTCCAGTCTTATTAGCACCAAGGTGACCAATCATTTGAGTCACACATCATCATATCACCAACCAGCTTTTCCCATCTTGGCCCCCGACTAGCTTGTTTTTAAAAGCATGTCTTGTGTCTTTTGTTTTCTTTACAGGAATCTTGGCTCATCTTACCTTCTTCTTACAAGACACTTGAAGGAGGGATGCCATCATTCAGGTTTTCTGTTTTGACAAATTTAGGACCTTCATAAAAAAGCACTGTTGGAATTCGATCCCCCCACTAACTTACCTCGGGTGATTGTATGTTATACTAGACTATTTATACTAGCTTTTAAGTTTTATGTCATACCAAGGTATTTACTGACGCTGGAGACAAGCTGGATTCATCTCCTTCGACTCACTGAAAGTCTATCATTTCATATGCAGATAAAGGAAGAGATACAAAATGTTTAAGATACGTGCTTTATTCAACAAACAATAAACAACAAAAGCTGTATGACTGTTCAACTTCTAGTCTTGTAGTTTCTTCCTTGTAGATACATAACGCATATATTTGCTTGTAAGCATCCCCCCCAAAAAAACAAACAAACATGGCGGCCGTGGCGTGGTATCACAAGCGCTCCCTCTCCACGTACGCGAGCACGGCCCTGCAGCAGTCCTCGGCCTGCCAGGAGTGGCGCAGGTTTGTGTACTCCTCCTGGTTACACTCCTGCAGCTCGTACCTGCTCAGGTGTCTCTGAACCAGCTTCTTGGTCTGACGGATAATCTGTGAAGCAGGTAAACCTTGATCAGTAACTAAACGGGAAGTATAATTATAGCTGCTGGCATCATTGTTGACTCTCTCACCATATATACGATGATTGTCTATAGAGTACATGTTGAAAATACTATATTTAACTTAAACTACCATCCACATGATGCATGCATGCAACTATCCATTCATTCATCCATCCATTCACCTATTCATTTATTCATGCATCCTTCTGTTCATTCATCCAGCCATCAACCTACAATATTCATTCATCCACCCATTCATTCATGTATCCATTCATTCATCTAACCATTCATTCACCCATTCATTCATTCATTCATCCATCTACCTACTCCTCCATAAAGCAAGTGGTAGCATTAAAATAAGTCATGGTAACTCAAGTGCGGTACCACTTCGTGTTGTATCAATGTATGACCTTCTTCAGTGAGTGAATAAAAGAAAAAAAAACTTCATGGACCTACCGCTAGTGGCTTGTCGATCATGCATTCCGGCACGGTAGGTTTGAGTTCGTGTATGAAGAACTCGTGTATGTAGACCTGTGAGACGAGTCCGGCCTTGTACGCCTCCTCTGCAGACAGCGTCCTGCCCATCATCAACATGTCTTTGGCCTGCATGTGCATAAAAGAGAAACCATGTTATGATTTTGAAGCAAGTTTGAACTGCAATAGCCAACGCAAAATTTGGACTTACCCAAACTTTCGACTGTAAACTCCAGTCTTTGTCAAGGACTGAGCAATCCACCGCTTCCATGATCCAACGCAGATAACACACGTGACTCCGTGAGCAGTGGATCATAGGTTGCAGAAAGTCCGCGGCGCCTTTCCTTTTGAATTGACTTTGACAAAAGTATCATTACAACATTTTTGATTTTGCAGTTTACGGCATAACTTCATTTTGCATCTGCTTTGTACGATTTACAGTATGGTCGAAAACTTCCCTTTTATTTGGAAACGGACGAAAATCCATGCATATGCCTGCGCGATAATCTCCAAGCAGATCCCTATCGGTGGCAAAAAGACAGTATCAAATTGGTCAGGCAGTATCCATTAGCTAGAGAAGCTCCGCGTTGGTGGGGGTCAGGACAAAAAAAAAAACGGCCATATATAAAAAGGTAACGATCATTCCTCCACAACCTCTGCTTGGAGAGTACCTGCGCGGGTGAATCAAAGCAATTCAACGTGGCCTTATGGCCGTGAGGTAAAGCCTTACCATGGCGGGGCCGACAATGCTGGGTAGTGTGAGGGAGGCACAGCCCTCGGGTGTCTGCAGCAGAGCGGCGTACGGCGTCTCGAACACCGCCCGCTCGCTGGCGTACGCGATGTCACTCAGCGCCACGAGCGCCGTGCCGAACCCGCGCGCCAAGCCGTTCACCAGTGACACTAAGGGTTTAGACAGGCTGATGATGGCGTCCACCGCATCCCTGCAGAAAACAGCAGAAATTTGTGACTTCTGTTGTTTTACTTTCTATGCGTACAACACAATATTAATACGTTCGCGGTACAGAATTCGAAGTGACCACGAAAACCGTAAAGTACCTCGAAAATTAAATTTTCTTTGATTCTTTCTATTCGGTGTTTCTATCGTACTGTAAATCACGATTTTTTTCGGGTTACTTTTATATTCGTGGTTTTCGTGGTCACAAAATTAAATTATGTACCGCGAACTTATTACCGTGAACAAATAATTCTCCGACTTTCTTTTTTGCTGCACCTGCCGCCATTGCGAACGTATAGTGATTTACAGTCTGAGGGCAACTCTTTCTTGTCTTCTTATTAGCAATAGGTCGATCCCATATGCATAGTCCCACCTACCTCCGTGAAAACGTCGACCCACTTACTATACGGCCATTCTCTCATTACCTCTCATTGGTGCATTGGTGGAACTGCTGATTATGATTGACATTCAGGACCTGTCTATGGTTCATAACCCCGACCTTACCTCAACTTTTCCGCCATGTTGTTGACGTCATGCTTCCTCACCGCGTTCCTCCGGCCCGCCAAGTCGGAACCAACCAGATACGTCAGGTCCACGCCTGCGCAGAACACGCCGCCGCAGCCTGTAACCGTCACGATCTTACAGTCGTTGTCGGAGTCAGCCACACGGAGGGCGTTCGTCAGTTCAGCAAAGGCCTGGCAACAGGAGAACACGTTAAGGGCAATGCAATTTCAGGGCAGCAAAGCAAAAATATTCTAGATGAGGATGTTTGTCTGATACGGACATTTTATAACCATTTATTAACACATTTTCGTCATCACTTGATACTTAGTACTTGAAGCGTTTGAAATATCACCTACATGACATAATGCGTCTCTTTGTCTCTGTGGGGCACTGTAAGCGAACGCCGGTTCTAGAACGTTTTTTTTTTTCTAGAAATGTCCTCCAGTGACGTAAGCAGTTCATGTGACCCGTGAAAGGTAAACTGGTCTATGGATTCTTAGTGTTGGAAAAACGTGATAGTTGCATCGGTCAGCATGAGAAAACTTACTTATCTTTAGTTTTGCTACAATGATAAAGTTGCGCTCAGAAGGAAAACGTGGTGTTTGACTCCTGAATTCCTCCATATACCAGCTACTGACCACCCACAGTGCTGCCTGGGTCACCTTAAGGCGTGACCTCCCTACCAACTGTCAAAATCCCCTCCCATCCACTATGTAGCCGAAGATCTTAGGACAAGCAGACACACAAACAAACCCACAACTCGGCCACCTAATACAATACTTCCGTGTGCGGAAATAAAGATATTGAAAATCAAGAAATATCTTCATCTTTATTACCTCCGGTCTCAGCATGGCTCGTGGCGGCATGTCCCCGGGAAAGATGATGGCCACGTGACCATGCTCTTTCCTCACAGTGATGTATTCGTACCCATCCGCCGGAGGTCTGTATGTATGACGTAACGGGGATCTAATCTTCCCCGGGGAGCAACGCTCCTTGGAGGTTTGAGACAAGTCTCTCTTCTGTCGGGGCGGTGTCGGTTTCCTCTTGGACGGTGTCTTCTTGTTTTGTCTCAAGTCGGGCGTTGAAAAGCTCTTCTTGGGCGTGACGGTCGGCTTCGCTACCGACGCGGGTTCGGTACTCGTCGTGTGGGTTTCCGACGTGCCAGTCGACTCGTGTTCGGTCATCTTCGCCAAAACTCGGACGGACCTCCTGGTTATCAACGCTAAGGCATCGCGGGCTTTCTTGGGAAGAAGAATTTTCTTGACGGGAGGGATCGCCAGTGGCTCGTCCCCTGCTGCCGCCTGGTCTTGCATGGATTCCCGCTCTTCCTCCGCCGTTTTGGAGTAGTTTTTCTGCGGGGTGGCATTGTAATCTTGGTCAGTTGCGCTGTCTGTTTCCATGTGCTCTTTTTCCTGGACACCCGTACTGTAATCCCCCGTTCCGGCTAGGTTCAACAACTTCTCTTCTGTTCCTTTCTCTGGCGTTGCCTCCTCTTCCTTCTTCTCCTGAACTCTCGGATATTGAAGAGCCTGGAACAAACAGGGCATCCCCTCGTCTTCATCTGGCTGGTTTTCCGCCGTATTTTGTTCAAAGCTCACTTCTTGTTCAACATCTTGGCATACACATCCAACCGGGAAGACTTCGTTTGTATTCAATTTGCCTTCTCCTTGTACCGGCATGTCGCTTGGTTTTTGTGTCGAGGTGCTGTCTTCTGGCAATCCGGTGGCTACCAAAGCATCGGCGTCTTCTTCTTCGTAGAAACTTTCTTCCTTGTTTTCTTCTTCGTCGTCGTCAGAGAGAAACTCCATCCCGTCGATCAGACGGTACAGCCGCTTGTACACGATGGCCTTGGCGTGCTCAAGCGCGGCGTCCCCGACGTCAGGGGTCTTCTTCAGCACGTACCGGACCTCGAAGTTGACCACGAGGTCCAGAACTCTGGTCAGGTTGCTGAACGGCTCCCAGGTGTCGTCTGCAGGGCCGTATCCCGCCCAGCGGACCAGGTAATACGCCTTTCCGTCCTGGTACCTCTTACCACGAATTCTCTCCACCTGAAAACAGATACGATTTATACACATCAGCGAAATGAATTGTGTCATTTTGGCATAAACATTGCAAAACCAATGGATAAGGGTACTAATGTCGCAAAATTCCAAGTTCAATTCTTCAAAGGAAAAAGAAGAAAATGTGAAGTGAATGGAACTGAAATGAAAAGTATAACATTCACCATGCCATACTCTGTTTAGTCACTGGTTCAACCTTCATTTTGTAGACTTCATAATGACGGCAACTTTTTTTTATTCGCACGCTCGCATCAGTTTTGGGGTTCCCAGAGGATGTCATCCATATAATCAAATCAACATGGCCTTACCTCAAACAATCTCCTTTCGGGATCCATCGTCTGATCCGAATTTTGTCTCGGGTGTGCTTTGGTGATCAGTCGTGAATGTCCCTCTTGACTCGAGTCAAACACCTCTTTCCTCAAGAAAACCGGCATCCGAGGCACCTGGTAGACACCACGGGATGTGTCACAAGTTTGATAGAAAAATATTGAAAGGTAAAGATGCAATTGTCAGGCAACGATAATAAACATCAATTGAACAAGAATATTTAATATTTATTACAGTATCATACCCCAAATGCCCATCCCCACCACCACCACCACACACTCATAAGAAAAGATGGTGTGAAAAATTTAGTAAAACAAAAGGAACCTGACCGCCCGAAACACTACAATCAAGTTTTATTTACCTGGTCTCCAGATGCCATAAGAAAATGATCGGCTTCCATGTTGTCTCCGAACCAAGCAGTATATGATAAATTTCAGATGACAAGTGATCTTGGCGTGTCACTGTCAGCATACACAAGTGAGTTTTTCAAATCAGCGTTATGTTTTTTCTGCACGTTCCAAAGAACCTGACTCGAGATTCTGATTCGATTATCATGTAGTTGTTTTTTTACCTTTCCGCTTTTGCCGTGCCGTCTTGTTGCTAAGATCTGTATGCAATTATATCCATCCTATCGTCCTACCAACATGCTGTCTACACAACTTGCTGACTTCCACTGTATGTATGTGCGAGGGGCGTGGTTACAAGATGTGTTCCAAGAAGGAAGGGGTGTGGTTATTGGCTCCTAATGTACGAAAGTGTTGAGGAAGAAATCCTCACCATGGGTGTGGTCATATTGTAACTTCACATGCCTACGCTGGGGGCGTGGTTACGGGTGCGCACGGGGTTATAACTAAGAAGACTACTTACTTACTCATCTGGTTACATTCAACGTCCCTAGTTGTGTGTTATTCTTTTCTGCATATAACAACACAGAAAAGGCGTGGAGACCAGTTTTGACGATTTTTAGACGATTGTGTGTGTGTGTTGGGGGGGGGGCATCGTTGTTGAAGAAAACATAGCAGTATCATCCACAAACTTACCTTCCTATCCAACGCATTTTGATGACTGCCCCAAGCTTTGTATCACACTGTTGCTAGGTAACGAGACGGCCAGGCGTTTCGAACATGAGCCCAACGGCGGCGTTCCGAACGTTCGAAGAACGGCGCAGGGTCATATAAGGTGACGACTTTCATGCATCACAGTGGTTTGAACAATTCACCCGTACGGGTATACATTGTAGTCGGTTCATTGTGATGCTTTTACGCTATAACAATTGACCTTTTGTTTTTTAAGTTAATGTGACTGGTGCGCTCTCTGATTGGTTGTTCCCTGAGGTCGGCTCTTGTTGGTTCAACGCTTCAACGTTGGAAGGTTCAAATTCTCCTGTTCGTTTGTGGTGGCATAAAATGTTTGATGCAAAATTTTAGAATTTTCATAGCACTTAACGCCAATTAGACTTAAAATAATACTTCGCACAGTCTATCAGATACTTTTCATATTGCAATCTTATTAAAAGCAGGTAAGATACTTTTCATGTTTTTCAGAAGTCTTGAGAACTTGAAAATTGGTGACATCGACGCAGTGTGTTTTGATATCGACTATCTGAATTCCAACAAGCTATCGAAGTTGCCATAGCGTTTTTGTCATTTTTTTAGCCATTATTATGAACTATGATTATTTCTGATTTTGTCTATGTATTTTCAAGTGGCTCACATAAGGTAACATTTACATAACAGAGAATTAAAGACGAGAAAAGAAAACTACATGTCATACAAACTTACCAAAGACAATGAACTAGTCATTGGACCTATCACATTATTACGTCACAGTTTGCTTACCGCAATGAATGCCGGTCAATCGACGTAGCGCATGTGTGTGTTTGTGTAGCGTTAGACTTAATACAGTCTTTATACAGTACTACTTTCGTCTAATGTCACAACTAAATCACCCATGCGGCATGTAATGCTGTGTCAACAAAACTAGACGCAGCAAAAATCAAACATACCTGACTTTGAAAACTTGAAATGATCTTTATTCTTTAACTGCCCGTTCTAGAATGGTCTTTAGAACAGGTAAACAAAATGTGACGTAATAATGTGATAGGTCCATTCATTGGTGTAATGTACATGTATTCAGCAAATGTAGTTGAAATACTAGTATACAGTAAAGTTGTAATTTCGTTCTGAGTGTTAACAATAGTTTTACATGTTAGTAACATGTAAGTATTGTAATGTCAACATGTAACTAAATGCAAATACTAGACCAAACATTTCACATTGGCAATTACGTTTCGAGTATTTACAATAATTTTACAAGTTACTAACTACTGGAAGGTCCATATGTAACTACAAATACTAGATCTTGCATGACTGTGCGTACAGAAATGGCTTGTGCGGAACATGTACAAATAAACAGTTGCAGTTTGCACCAAAACAGGCAGAGGGAGTGCGAGCACGGTTACACATGTTCTCATGGGTTGGCCTTGAAGTAATCTTCAAGAGAAACACTCTGTCCACCGCCGAAGAAGTCCAAGACGAAGACATCTTCTATCTCCATTTTGGCGAAGTAAAACTTGTGATCGGGCATTTTGTACCATTCAGCCATAATGGGGTGCCTGTGGTAATAAAATTCAATAATATATTATTTTAATAAACAGCATATAACAGCACTTCAATTCATTTTAATTCGTCACTTTTCAGCATTGAATCACAGCTCAACAGGCGGGCAATTGAGCATTTCAGTAAACATTGTGTTGTGTTGAGTGTTGTTTCAGTCATCACTAAACGTATATCTATTTTCACATCTTCCCGCCGTTCAGGTAAAATAATTTTTCAAAAACAACAACGTAAAATCAAATCCTCAGGAATTCTGTTCCATGTGACTAAAAGCAATAAAACTGTTAATCCATGATTATGCCCTTTTTTGTTACGTCTGTTTCCCACTCTCCCGTTGTTATTTTTTCCTAAAACCACACAAACATCAGTGTGCGACTATCGTAGTATTATGACATCTATTTAATGCGGTCTTACCTGGAAAACAGCGACTTCATCGCAAAGTCGGTCTCGTCTTCGGGCACAGGCACGACGTTACCCGACAGGTGGACTTTGGCACATCGGGGATCTTCGGGGTCCCATTTCACACTGGCGCAGTACCCGCTCTGGACCTCTGTGTATCGTATGGAGACAATAGCATCAACCAAAAGGCGTCCGATGCAATTTTTGGGCCGCAAAACTGGATTTTCAAAGTAAACTTTCTGGTAGTAAGTTGAACTTAAATCAATACTGTCCACTGGGATAGCCAGTATAACCGCCCTTCGGCGTAACACACCAGCGTTGGTATCGTATCGTATCGTATGCTGATTCTAGCTATTTATGGGTAGAATCAAAAGATGAGACTTACTTACGCCCAAAAAAAGTTACACAAGCAACTGGATATGAATTTGATTAACTTAAATTTGATTTGGTTAACTAACATATACAATGCGTTTTTGCATAATTATCTTGGTTAGGCTAGACCATGTGAAGGTTAACATTATACATTTGCTTTCCAAATGTTACTTTTTTTTTTAGTTGATAATGCATTACCTGACACCAACAGGGTAGCAAAAGGGTCGGCCTGCAGGTCTTGAACGGTTCTCTCCAGCGGACTGAAGAAAAGGTAGGGCACCCCGGTACTGTTACCGACTGGACCGTCACTGGAACAAACCAACATACATTCGCTCATCAGATCTAGATCTACAGTCACGGTGGGAGTGACTCAAAGAGAGAAATCAAGAAATCGCATACTTAGTATTTCAAATTTACCGTATACGGAATATTTCAAGTTTTGCTGACTTGTTAGCGTACTACATCAAAAACGTTGCAGGCCGGGAGCGTCAGAGGAGAACTCAGTGCATATCGTGCTAATCAAAAATAAGGTCAAGAACCTTTAGAATTCCTACTCGGAGTGAACTCGGCTATTGTTGCCAGGAAACCGTTGCCAGCTGTGACGTCATTTTGACTCATTTGCATGCGTTTTTGGTGCGAACGTGCGCGGCGAACGTCGGTATCAAAGCTGGAAGTGCGCCCGGCCCCGATTTGAAACGTAAACATTTCTAATGAATTTTTTTTTTATATAGTAGTCCCCCAAAAAGATTCACAATAACTATTTATTAGTTACGTCCTTGGTTACGTACACGATCTTACATCTAAAGCTACATGTATCACAGTCCCCTAGGGCAATTTGCCGGGTATCGCATGTTCCGATTTAGCAATTTGCATAAAACCCAAGCCGCGCACACCGAGTCGATTCCTTTGTTCAGCCCGAGTCCCTTTAACTACAGTCTTTCAGAAGGACTAGGCCCGGTAAAACACGTCTGCCACTCCAATAACTTTATAAAGCCAACCCGAAGAGAACTGTCACCAGGCTAGCTCTTGGTTCACACGTCCCGTTTGGATTTTCTATATACCTGTACTAGTATTTAGTAGCCTCAACCAGGCTTCACAGAGTCTCAGTGCTAAAAATACTAGTAGCAGAATAATTGACCAGAACAAAATAGACTCAGTAGACTGAATACTAGTAGTACATGTACCTGTCATTTCTTGTTCAATTTGTACTCCTCTGGTCGGCTATTCTCATCTGACAGCTTATTTGACCAACGTGGGGAGCCTGGTGGTAGAGGCTATTCATACTTTAGTACAAACCTTTTTGTACAACCAGCAATAATTCTCTTACAGGGAACATAAACAACAGATACAGGAGTATTTTTTTACCTTACGGAGAAGGTATCCACGTACGGTTTCCCCTGGATAGGCGGGTGTGTTGATGTGGAGGCCAGACTGCCCCAGCCGTTGTTGTGCAGCACGTACCGAGCCGTGGCGGCGAAGTTTCCGTGGGGAGGGGGGCGCGCACCGCCCGACTCCGCCGCAAGAAACAACGCCGCCGTCAACGTCAGGACCAAGATATTCATTTCTCTTCACTGAGATGGTCGTCTGAGGGCTAGACTGAAATCTAAACTTCAAGTACAGGACAAAGTAAAACACTGTTGCGCAAGAGCGATTGCAAGAGCGTGTCTGTGTGACCCAAATTCTAATTTTGGACGCCAGACAAACAATGGGGGCCTGCATGGGGGTTCCCGACAACGCTCTACGCTGAATTCGGTTTGAGCACGTCCGCTCGGCTGTATTGTGCTATGCACAATACAGCGGACGTGCTCAAATATTCTAATTTCATTTGGGCAACGATAACCCTCATTGCCTTCGCCTAGAATGTGTTATGTGTTTACTAATAGTTACACTGTATGTAGGGATTGGCCACTTTGTAACCGGTCATAACTTGTGGTGTTGTGCATACATGTATGCATCTTTATGATGTTTGGAAGGTAGCTTGAGGTTGGGACGACAAAGGTTAAATCAACTTCTAGTATGGGTAATCTAGCGGCTTGGCACTGTACTGCAGCGGTGTACATATGTTATGCTACGCACACGAAAATAAATTACACAAACACGCACTCACCCACTCACTCACTCACTCACTCACTCACTCACTCACCCACTCACTCACTCACTCACTCACTCACTCACTCACTCACTCACTCACTCACTCACTCACTCACTCACTCACTCACTCACTCACTCACTCACTCACTCACTCACTCACTCACTCACTTAGTAGTTTCTCCAGGAGAACACAGGAACAAAATAGACACAACTCGTCTTTAAATGCACGTTTTCTCTTCCTCCTCTGAAAGCAACACTTAATCTCATTAAGTTACTAGATCATGCGTTTTAGTTATTCTGCATCACGCTTTCTTGTTAACGTAATTACTATTATTTACTACATGTACTTCGTTTGGGGGAGGCCCGTGAAAAAACATTCAGATTTCTTGCCTCCCCCGACATATTTGCAATTTTTTTAATTATTTGATTCTATTTGATTATTTCGTTGTGTATGAGCATGGAGG
Organism: Branchiostoma belcheri; assembly: GCF_001625305.1. Lineage (NCBI taxonomy): Eukaryota > Metazoa > Chordata > Leptocardii > Amphioxiformes > Branchiostomatidae > Branchiostoma > Branchiostoma belcheri. Next base: position 146,134 of record NW_017804143.1, read on the forward strand.
TTTACCTCCATGGTATGAGGAAATAAATAAACAGTAAGTCCTCGATCGTCGCCGCTCACATTTCTCGACAACGCGGGCCACTATTCTGACTAACCGCTAACTACAGCAAACGCATCTTCCGGCCCGTCCAGCAGTAGTGACAGTTCCCACATTTGTCCGTACGGAGCTGCCCACGCCGCAGTTGCTTTCGTCCGGCGAGCAGAACGGAAACCTACCGATCCAGTAGCACCAGTCATATCTCTTTCAATTTTCTAATACATTGGAGGAACATGAAGTAGGGGGGTTAGTGTCACTGAAGACTGACAGGAAGGTTAAAATGGTCTCCCTGCAGGCTGGGAGGAAGTGAGGTTTAACTGGCGGTCAAATTGGATTTTTTTTGTCATTGAAAAGCTATTTGTCACTAAAAAGTCAAGACCATGGCATCATTCAAGATAAAAGATAAAAAAGGAAGGTACGCTGCAGTGACAAGGTCAGCCACCAGGAGGCCCATATTCGACCTTGACCTTTGTCTTTCTAAGACCTACCAACATACCAAATATCATCACAAACCATAAAGGCCTTCTTAAGTCATGTACACCACAACATTGCGGAAGCACACACACACAGACAGACACACCGACAGACAGACGGGCACACACACATAGACACGCTAAAAACAATACCTCCATTTTTCATGGAGGTAATGATGTTTTCCTTTACCTCGTGAGATTCCGAAGAAGTCCAGTTCAGGGAGCCATGGCTGCCAGCCCGAGTGGGTCCGTGTGACCACGAACCTCCAGTACCGCGCTGTTCCCCGGAAATTGCCGAACTCCTGGCGCTGCCGGGTCCCTCCGGTCACGTTATCGACAGACACGACGTCCGCCCAGGCGTATGGACTCCCGACCTGAGATTTTTGCAGGGTGAAGGCGGCAGTGTCATGGCCGATGTCTCCGTAGTTGTTGACTGCGATGCGGGTCAGAGTGTGGGACGCAGTGAGGTCCAGTACGATGTACCAGTTATTATAGTACCGTTCGCCGGCGCCATTACCGATTGGGTTCCAGTGGGTCCCAATGTTACCATCAAAGGCTTTGGCGGCATCATATGTCACTCCGTTCCCATCGACCCAAGGTGTGCAGGCGGAGTCTAGGACCCATGACGAATCCCGCTCTAGCCATTGTCCTGGAGAAGAGGGGGGCAGAATTATCAAACGTTGAATACAGGCGGCCAATGGATACAGGCGGTCGACATAGAGTCCCCTTGCTCCACCGAATCTGCTTGGAGATTAGGTAAAAAATTAGAACCCTATCATGTCCATGGCAAAAGATAAAAAAGCTGTAAGAACAAAGGACAGCCGCCAGGAGGACAAAAACGACCCTGGCTTTTGTCTTCCAGAGGCCTTCTTAAGTTATGCTACAAATATGTGCAAACAAAAGTAGACTAGACAAAAATGTACAGCAATGTACACAACAACTCTCAAAACTTTCAAACTGCAAAGCGCAAACGTCGATAGTGTGAAACTGACCTGATGGAGAGACTTGGCAGATGAACTTCCTGTTGTCAAACGTGCAGAATCCATCGTTCCATGTGTTGGACGGGCTCCAGCTTCCGGGGGTGTACTCGGCACAGTCCTCGTGAACGTAGTTGTTGGGTTCTCCCGGACCCCAAGCTGTGAAGTCGCCCAGAGGAACGTTATCGTCCCACATCCACACTCCCTCCTGTTGGTCATCAGTCAGCCCGATACGGAACCGAGCGTTCTTGTCGACGACATTTTTCAGATAGATGAGGAAGTTGTTGGTTGCAGTGTCGCGCGGCATAGCAAGGTTTCCCCCGTCTGAAGAACACCTACTGACTGCACCGTTGTAGGTTGTCTCGTTGTTAAAGGCATTGTAGCACAGGCGACTAGGTTCATGGTAAACGTACCCATCTAGGCAACCTATTCCAGAACGAATAAGATTTAAAATAGTATTTCAACTGCATGCACTTGTGCTTTATACATTCTGGAGGTTCTGCATGGGGGAGGGGAGCTCTTGGCAACGATTAACATTAAATTCAGGACGGTTGGTAGCGCTTAACAGTAAATTGACTTGCATTTTCTTTGTCGTGCGCCAGATTCGAGTCTCTGAATTTTCAAGAAAAACTGACCAATGCCAATGTACTGTTTTATTAAGTAGTATGGCCTAGTATGAAGCGAGCATTACACCAGCGTCCCGCCACCCCCAAGTGCTTTCAGTAATGTTTGAAGAGGCGGCGAGCTGGATCGGACGCATGCTCCCCCTGGAAAATTTTGTATTTTTAAACCTTAAACAACACATATTCTCCTGCATTTCGGGGGGGGGGGGGGCAATATGCGACAGCATTGGTACAGAAGGATAAGCATTTAGAACAAGGTCAAGGTCACTAGTGTTCAACTCCATCCGAGTGTGGCAGAAAACCCCAGATCTTCGCTGGAGCCTGGGCAAAGTATTAGGCGCTTGCGCAAAGGGAACAGTTTTAGTGTAAAACAAAGACTATAAGAATATAAAGAATAATCTTTGATTAAAAATTTTCGTTGCACGTCTTAAGTTCAATAAAGCAATTTAAAAAAAAAGTAACAGGACATACCTGTTCCGCTCGCGTGGTGTTTGAGATCATCTGAAAAAAGTAAGACGTGCGTAAAATGCATCAACAGACGACAGACCACATAATCATAGAAACATCATGATAAGACTTAATAAAATCAAGTCCCACGCAGAACCAGACAGACAAATTGTAGAAGGAAACATTTTATCGTGATCACGAACTTACCCAGGTCACAGTTTTTCCATTTGCCCTGGTAGTACGCGGTGAAAGAACACCAGGGAGCGTCATGGTCGGCGTCGGTACAGGAATTGTAGGTTTTTCCTTTGTACGTAAATGGAAAATGGCAATCTGAAAAATAAAGAAATGAGTAAAACCGGGCCTGTGGAGGGCAACGGTTTATCGATCCGTTCCTGTACCTAAAACTATACCAACACTTTGCCCCAGTCAATAATAATTCTTTATACTTTATAATAATTCTCTATATTATGATAACTCTATGCTACCTTCATGCTTAATCATTACCAATAGACCGATAGACAAAGATAGCTACTCAAGTGGTAACAAAAAAAAAAAAGAAAGAATGAAATTTATTAATTACAATAAAACATTAAAGATTTCAAGGAAAAATGATACCTGAACATCCAGTTCCGGAAACAAAACCATCTCCTGTATATCCAGTCTTACAGGTACAAGTCGCGTCCAGACCAGGAGCGGGGTTATCTTTGCAGGTGGCCTTGGCGTGACAAGGGTTAGTCAGGCAGGCGTCGATGTCTGTCGATGGTAAAACATGGCAATCATTACCTCATCAGTGTAAAGACAGTTTGAAAATATGCACAGTTTTACTAAATAAGATAAGTAATATCAGTAAAAGTAATACCTGAACATCCAGTCCCACTGCCGAGCCCATCTCCCGTATATCCAGTCTTACAGGTACAAGTCGCGTCCAGACCAGGAGCGGGGTTATCTGTACAGGTGGCCTTGGCGTGACAAGGGTTAGTCAGGCAGGCGTCGATGTCTGTCGATGGTAAAACATGGCAATCATTACCTCATCAGTGTAAAGACAGTTTGAAAATATGCACAGTTTTACTAAATAAGATAAGTAATATCAGTAAAAGTAATACCTGAACATCCAGTCCCACTGCCGAGCCCATCTCCCGTATATCCAGTCTTACAGGTACAAGTCGCGTCCAGACCAGGAGCGGGGTTATCTGTACAGGTGGCCTTGGCGTGACAAGGGTTAGCCAGACAGGCGTCGATATCTGTTGGTCGTAATATTAAGTAAAGATCAAGAAAGTAGTTATTTAAGTTTGATAGACGAAAATAGCCACTCAAGTGGTAAGGAAAAAGAATAGAATTTACTAAATAAAATTTGTTAAAAAGTGGAAAGAAAAAATACCTGAACATCCAGTTCCTGACACAAGACCATCTCCTGTAAATCCAGTCTTACAGGTACAAGTCGCGTCCAGACCAGGAGCGGGGTTATCTGTACAGGTGGCCTTGGTGTGACAAGGGTTAGCCAGACAGGCGTCGGTATCTGTTGGTCGTAATATTAAGTAAAGATCAAGAAAGTAGTTAGTTAAGTTTGATAGACGAAAATAGCCACTCAAGTGGTAAGGAAAAAGAATAGAATTTAATAAATAAAATTTAAAAAAAAAAAATACCGGAACATCCAGTTCCTGACACAAGCCCATCTCCTGTATATCCAGTCTTACAGGTACAAGTCGCGTCCAGAGCAGGAGCGGGGTTATCTGTACAGGTGGCCTTGGCGTGACAAGGGTTAGCCAGACAGGCGTCGATGTCTGTGGATGGTAAGACGTTGGCAAGTATTACCTTACCAGTGTAAAGACAAGGCATAAAGATTGAAAATATGAACATTTCTTATTAAATGTGGCGTTAATCTATACCAGTGTGAAAGTAATACCTGAACATCCAGTTCCTGACACAAGACCATCTCCTGTATATCCAGTCTTACAGGTACAAGTCGCGTCCAGACCAGGAGCGGGGTTATCTGTACAGGTGGCCTTGGTGTGACAAGGGTTAGCCAGGCAGGCGTCGATGTCTGTGGATGGTAAAACATGTCAATTATTACCTAAGTGTATGTTAAGACAAGGCATGAAAATTACAAGATTGAAAATATGCATATTTTCATTAAATGTGGCATGGCGTTAATCTATATGCCAGTGTAAAAGTAATACTAGTACCTGAACATCCAGTTCCACTGACGAGACCATCTCCCTCAAATCCAGTCTTACAGGTACAAGTCGCGTCCAGACCAGGAGCGGGGTTATCTGTACAGGTGGCCTTGGCGTGACAAGGGTTAGCCAAGCAGGCGTCTATATCTGTTGGTCGTAATATTAAGTAAAGATCAAGAAAGTAGTTATTTAAGTTTGATAGACGAAAATAGCTACTCAAGTGGTAAAAGGAAAAAGAATAGAATTTACTAAATAAAATTTTTAAAAAGTGGAAAGAAAAAAAAATACCGGAACATCCAGTTCCACTGACAAGACCATCTCCTGTATATCCAGTCTTACAGGTACAAGTCACGTCCAGACCAGGAGCGGGGTTATCTGTACAGGTGGCCTTGGTGTGACAAGGGTTAGCCAGACAGGCGTCGATATCTGCAGTTTGGACAATAACATAATGAACATGCCGGTATCAGGAAAGATTACATAAAAATGACATTGTATCTTTATCACCATTATGATTCCGGAATGCCTGCCAATTCTGATCTGATTTGCCAGGTGACTCTTTCTTTTAAGATATAATGTCATTGCATAGTATTTGTATATGTAGTAGGAAGTACATATATAATATATCATATTATATTAGTCTACGTAAAAACAACGAATTGTTAACAACTAGCAATCTCACCTTTGGCGAATGAAACCATAGTCCTTGTACGTTCCAGTTGCATTTTCATGTTCTCTAAGACATGTTCTAGGCGATGTTCAGTTTCCTGCTGAAGTTGATGCGCCTGGATCCAACCAGGAGCGAGGGGAACAAGGTCATGCCAACGTCTGGAAAAATTAGTCCTAGAATGACTTTCTACAAGTCACAGTGGAAACACCAGGCGTGAAATTTCATACGATTAATTTATGATATGCATACTATTCATTTCTAGGAAGCACAAACATTTTATTGATCTCATATAAAACCTACGGACTAGATAAACAAATTTATTGCTGCTGTTCATGCATGCATCTGTTCCATCCCTCGACTAAAGTAAGGTTATAAAATAAAGTAAGAAGTGTATGCCATTATGAATATACTCACGCCTGATTGAAGATGTACATGGTTGCATTTGTCTTTCTTGCTGCTGTTAACGACGCCTGTTGTTGTCCAAGAATTTGACCAGAGAAGCTGAGAGCCAAGACAACGCACAGTACGGCCATACTCCAGCCTGTACACACCATGCTGTAACCAGAGTGTTTACTGGAGTCCTTGCCTTAACAAGTCAGCCCACAGACTAATATGTAAATACATATGTAATCAAAGAAGCAATACGTGCCATTTACTCTTTGTTGTAAAATAAACGTGACAACGTTTGTTGCATACGTAGAAAATCTGAAGGACTGTTACATTATGTAGCGGGGGTCCGTTTCAAAGCAATCATGGTGAGAAGTTAGTTTTATTGTCTTCAATATAATTAGATAGTGTTGCTGTCATATTGCAGTTTATTAGGAACTGGGTTTGTTGTCTTGAAGTTTGTCCACATTACCTTAGAGACAGAATCAAGCTCATGTTCCAGCTATTATTAGCCCTACTGTGTCTACTGTGTCTACGACATTCATGATGAACGGTTATTCACTTAGCAAATGTAATATGCATCTTTAAAGCCCCCACCCCCTTAAAAACTACTCAAAGGAGAAATATTGTTTCGTGAAGGCCTTCACTTATTTATTGTTCGGACCAAGGATATCATTCATTATTATGCATTTATGATGACTCTTTTGTAACATTTTCATCTATAGGGTATTAATATTGTTATAGTAAAATGACAGCTTTAAAAATAATTTGTACCATAAGTGCCTTTTATTTTTGCTAAATCTACAGTATACTTTTCAGTAATCAATAAATTTACGATGTCTGGAATATCAGTGTATACTTAGTATTGAACAAAGTATGGGTGCTTCTATCCAGTGAAATATCATATTAAATGCCATAATATTTGCATATAATATGCAGCTCACGAATCGTACCGATACTGGGACTACGTCGATGAAGGCTAGACATTCAACATTACACACGTGTTCGTATGATGTTTTAACACAAGGGACTACCTTTCTCTCTTCAGTTGTTTTTCTTTCCCAAAATGGAAATGTAACCAACAAAAAATTTACATGGCTGCCTTCTACTTGGTAAGTTGGGTTTTCTGAATACAAGAACGTCTACAGAAGAAGATCCATTCGGATGTTTTTTTCCCTCTGCCGTTCCGTTTACGTCAGCAATCTGAGTCAGCTGACTAAGCTGCAGAACAAAGAGTAAGACGTCAATAAACCCATCAACAATTTGACTTTGGTCAATCACATCATAGTTGCTCTTTCGTATCAGCCAAAACATCAAAGGTATTCTGTGGAAGGTGGGCAAATTTTTTTCCAAAACTTTTAACTTAACATTTCAGTCTTGAATGATAGCTTCAGCTACTTATCTCATTTTTAAAAATTCAAATAACTACTTTCACACACTTTATACCGTCCACTACTATACGGATTAAAAGGTCTTTGTTAGTCTGAGAGTAAACAGAAAATATTCAAACGGCAAAAAACGAACTGAACACACATTGTCATACATGGGTACATGTAGGACAAAACAGGTGAGTTAAGTGCGGATGAAAATAAGTTACATGGAGAATAGAAGCTTGCACAGGTTGTACTGACCACGTCCCACACAGAACCACAAAGGCAAACTGTAGAAGGGGACGAAACCATTTCATCGTGGTCATGAACTTCGTACCTGCGTCACAGCTTTACGGGACCAGGTCGGCACTCAAGTTCAAATATCAAGTTCAGTCATACAAGCTTGAAACATAACAAGGTATAGGGTTTCTCTATTAATAATTAAGTCTAAGTAGTATTC